>NC_056749.1:169744465-169971965 GCF_019279795.1 Protopterus annectens
GATATGACGTCGGTCATGCGCCTTTATACCCTGACGCTCTGATGTCAGATCTAGGCGCCCATGACCGACGTCAGCCTAATACTTTGGTATTCTGGCCGAGCGAGGACAGCGGACTACCCATAAGTAAGGACTGCAGCAATGTGAGATGAAGAACATCAACACTGAGAGGAGAATACTGCCCAAGCCCTTACCCTTATCTCGTGCCCAAAGCATTACTTCACTGGCCCAACTTCGCTGAATACCTCAAGCAATCGTTCATTGCTAGCAGAAGGTTGCGCACAAATAGGGTTGACCCAGCCATTACAGGAATTCAGACTTTCAGGAAAAATAATTAAGCACACACTCCAAACAATTGAAAAATAACATTTTATGATAGAGTGTTAATAGCACGCACACTTGCTAATGCGCATAAAAATGCACAACTTTAACATATACTCTTTCCTCATTACTGGGAAACGAGGATAAAAACCAAAACATGCAAAATTACAACAGATCACACAATAAACTACCTCCATTTCTGAAGCATAAGAACCACAAGTAATAAACTAACTCATAAGTCACGGCTTGCACAACACTAAATAAATACCTCTTAACAGCTTGTTCCGTTGTTCTGTCCTCCTCTCAGCACTGCATAAAATAAAAATACCTCCTTTCCATTCCTGAAGTCCAAACAGCAGCAAACACATTCCTTGTTCCTGAAGTCCGAACAGCAGTCAGCAGCATAAAAATAATAAAATATATTCTTGCTTGCTTGTTCCTAGGCCATCCCCCCCATGATGAAAACTCACGACTTGGCTGGAGTCGGAAATCCTTGCATGCATGCTATGTTGAGCCCTTGTGCTCAGTTACAATAGGCTGGCAGGCTGTTCATGGAGCTGACATCATCATGCATGTGATGATGTCCACCCAAAAAAAGTGAAAAAAAATTTTAAAAATAAAAAAGCCAGGAAAATCAGAAATTAACGGCTGCCACTCTGGAATCGTGGCACCCCATTATTTGGAACTCAAAACCAGTAAAAAAAGGTCAATTCAGTATCGTTGAGAGGTATGGTCGAAAGCAAGTCTGCACAGGTTTGTATGTGTGAAAAAAAACATACAGAATGCACAACAGTGAATGGTAGTGTGCATTTGCTGTTGTGAGGTCAGTATGTTGGATGGAAATTGCACTAGTGTGGATCGGAAACTGTACCCTTTCCAGCACTGTAGTGCGATCTCTGAGTTTGTATATATAAGTTGCAGGGAGTGAGGGGGCACGGCCCCACCCACAAAACGTGTTGTATGACACCAGATGTGGTGATATATTTAAAAAATGTCGATAATTTGAAATCAAATTGTCAACATTTTTTTGTTAGTCACTTTCATAACTTTTGACCATGTTTTTTCAGTACACAAGACAACAAAAAGATTTATGAAAAGCTGGCTCTATGCCTTTCTGAAGTGAACTCTGTTTTTATGAAAACGGGGGGAAAGCCAAAAAAAAATTACATAACATTAAAAGAAAATGAGTTTCACACAATCAAGCATTTTTTGATCTATCAATAGTAACAAAAATATGTTACTTGTTAACTAAAACTTGAGTCATTTCAACAAAGAGCGAGCAAGAAACCACTAGTTTCAGTTTTAGAAAGCCAGATTGGTATGGGAAAGTAAGTGATGGAAGAACAGATTTTCAAGCAATTTGCCAACACAGAAGTATAGATTTTTACATCAATATTTAAGTGATATTGGTCTGTAACTTATAGGGTCTTTAGGCTCTAAGTTAAGTCTGAGTAGAAAAATTGTACTCATTGTAGAAAATAATTTCAATAGGACTTGAGGTAATATAGATACAAAGTCCTTATAAAATTCATAACAATACTATCTTGCTTAGTGCAAGAGTATAAACAAGAACGTATGGTTAGAAGCTGTCTAGCAAAGGATCAGAATGTGTCTGGTATTTTCAAATGACTCGTTTTACAACAAGCGAGACCCTAATGGGCCTATTTAAATAGGTACAGTTTGACGTGACATTACATAGTGGGGTTAGCCTCATAACTAATACAAAGTGTACAAAATCTTAAAGCCACATGATTAGATTGTTAGAGCATGATTAGGAAAAAGTGAGATGACAAATTGAACAAATCGCCATTAAAACAGACTGAACTCAGTCCAACACAATCTAAGAAGCTGAAAGTTGAGTTTCTAAGCATCAGTTACATAGGTTTTTGCTGGATGTAATGTATCAGAGAGAGTGACCTTTCATAACTGGGTATCCATACAACATAACAGTTTCTTGTTTAGCTCAGAGTAACTCAAATCATTGTGCAATACATTGTTTCTGTTTCTCTGGAGCCAAGATCCTATTTTTAGTGATAAGTGCTGTGCTGAAGCATCGACAATATCTAGAGTACAAGAAAAACATTCATTACATTTTTCCTATTATTTGAAATGAATTGTTACAGAAAGAGCTACAAGGCATTCATGATTTGTTATGGTAATGGATAAGCAGTGAACTATGAATTGCAATTGCCGAGATGTCATCTTACCACTCTTTAGCAGAGATCATAATTCATTTAACTCTGTATAAAAAAGATTTAACCAACATAGCAAAGTTGCTCTTCTGTCGCAGAACAGAAAAGTTTAAGAAATCATTCAGGCAAGAAAATGTGCCTCGTGTATTATTGATCTGTCTAGACCCAGACTTTTTCTACAGCTCTTAAATATCTGAGAATTTTAATTCACTGAGATGTTGTTTCTAATTGGAATGCCCTAGGGTTTAATATACTCATTCGAATCCCTCTGTATACCAATTACTATAGTGGTATTGTAAACAATTATATTTAAACAAATTAATGCAGTGTTTTCTCAATTTTTATGTCTAAAATAAGGATTTGTGGATTAGTGCATTACCTCAATCAATGCACACTACAATAACATAGAAATAAACACAGATTTTCTTTTCTGAACCTCAGCACACTAGGCTGCTTCACTTTCCATTGGGCAGACATGGTGTCCGATTGCTAACCCTGTGTGTGTCAAACTTTAATTTTACTTCTCATGCTTATGACCACAGAGCTTAGGTTTTGTAGACATAGCAGTCCAGTAAGCAGCATCAAGTGGACAGGCAACTTGTTCTGGTCTTTTAATAGACTACTTGTTCTTGCAGGATTGAACAATTTTGTCTGTTGTTCCCAGAGCACATGTGCTCTGCTTTGACTGGAATGCAGTATTAATCCATCTACATGTCATTGTATCTTCTGCTCAGTTAGCCTGCTGCTGTCTCAGTTCTCAGTGCATTCTTCTGATTAATGTGGAGCTGAGGTGACATAACATATGACAACACCATGCTGTGAAGTATCTGAGATGAGGAATGAGGGTCTATGCAATTTGAAGTTACACTGTAACTATCAATTTTAAGTCACCAGCGTCTTGCCAGACATCTATGTACTGACAAAAAAAAAGAAAAAAACTTTTAATGTAAAATGAAGAGTAACAGAAGTGGCATCCACTACTTCTGCCTTTAAAAGGACACTAAGGAGACCGAATATACAAGAAAAAAAGTAATATGAAATGCAACTGAACGGGGGGGGGGGGGGGTGTAACAATTTATCTATACAACTGAGATAAAATATGACACTGTTAAAGCTACATGGGAATGGAAGAGAAAAAAACTTTTTTTTCTTTCTGCTAGTTATTTCTAATGTGAGGTACCTTATTTAGGAAAATATCTTCTACAGGTATGATAATGCAGTTCAGTACAGAGGACTGTACTTTAACACTGATACTTCATAGGTATGATAATGTAGGTCAGTATTGAGTACTATACTTTAAAATAGGTACTTCTAACGATGTGTCCAACCTGTGGCCCGTGGGCCGCATGCGGCCCTCAGAGCTCTGCCATGCGGCCCTCTACTTCTAACTCCAACATCAATATACGCATGCCCCAAAACACTTTTTTGTTGTGTTTTTCAAGGCCGTGACCTGTAACTCTAACATCGGTGTGCGCATGCACCAAAGCATCCTTCTAGTTTAGATTTTTTTGCGCCAAAGAAGGGTCTGTGTGTTCGCGCCATTATTTCGTACCAAAGAATCAATGTGTGTGTTCTTGCAAAAGAGGGACTCGTCTATGGATTTGCTGCCATTGCCTTTTAAAGAGACAGCACTTAACCTGTGTTAATAGGCAAGTATGGTGTGAGTGAGTGCATGCATGAAAGCAGAATGATTGTGTGCGTGAAAGTAGGAGTGTGTGTGTGTTTGTGTGCGCATGACAGAGAGAGACACATGCACAAAGAGGCTAATGTACAAACAAGTTGGCTCACAAATGCATCCTACATTAAAAGTACACTTTCATTAAATTGCAGCTTTTCTGACAGGGAGTGTTGTACTGAATATGAAATCATACCTCTCAACTGTATGGATTTTCGAAGAATGTCTGGATTTTTGCCTCATCTTCCAATTTGTGTCTTTTGCTTAGGAAATAAAAGTTGTCATCCAAGGTAAAGCAGTCCCAGGGATTAAGAATGAGACAGCAGCCTAGGGTTAATGGGTCAGTAATGGATTGACTAATGTGGGACTGTAGCATATAAAGTTTGTTTTTTTTGACAGACAAAAAAAAAAATCACCTAGTACTGTCTTGTCATTGGTGGGTTCTAAGCAGTGGTAGATTGGACAACAGTAAGCATATCTTTGGTTGTTCATCAATACTGGCAAATCAGGAGGGCACAATGTCATTTTTTAAATGTTGGGGGTTTTAGTGTGTATGTGTGTGTTTGTGTTGGGAGTGCTGCAATAGTAGATGATTATTAAAGACAGAAACTTACAAACTGTGGAGAATATGTTTCTTTGTTTCAAAACCTGATACTTGGGTACTAGGAATGCCAAAAAATGATTTTTAAGACATAGCTTCTTGCCATTTACAGTATATTTACATTTAATGGACAATGTTAGCAGTATGAGTGTGGTCCTGTAGGGATCTGGAGGATGCTAAGTCTACCACTGCCAATGTCTTGTAAAGTGTCCTGGAAATGGATATTGGATGTTACTGAAAAAATGCAGCAAGTGGGCTTTGAAATGTAGTTTAATTAAACTAAGTGCACTTGCAATTTACAGGCCATAATTTAATTTATTTCAGGTAGTCCAGATCCTGGAAGATTGTACACCATTGGACTTAATTAGGGAGAGGTGTCATTCTGTGGAAATAAGCAGACCTAGTTTCAGTGAAAGCTCTGTGGTTGTTTGCAGGTAGGAAGTTGCAGGATGTGGAGCCAATGTGTTTTATTATTTTTAATGGATTTGTCATTTCAAAGTATGGTTTTCTTTGTTGCAAAAGAAGGCAGGATTGAATGAGCCATATAATGCTTAACTGTCAATAATGGGATAGAAACATTATACGTGATGGATAATGTTTGCAGCTACACTTGTTTCAATGGTGTCTGTGATGCATAACTATTTTTAGGCCTGTGTCCCAATTTTATTTTTCGCTTTGTCCAGAATTCTTGCTCTAAGGTTGAGAAGTATGGTTCCATGCTAAATCAGAAGGTTGTATTTACCTTGGAAGACTTTTCAGCATAATTATGAGAAAGAGCGTTTTTAAGATCTCCACTTATTTCCAATATAAACTGCCATGTAACCTTGCAAATAACTTTCTTATTATGCTACTTTAATTCTTTTGGAATTTACAGGTATGCTTCATTTGTTCGGACGTAAGCATAGTGTGCTGTGACTGATTTCTTGCAGCAGTCTGTGGCTTGCTTATCACAATAACTTTTCTGTGTTTCTGGGTGTGTGATCAATTTAACAATTTTAAAGATGTTTTCCAAAATTAAATACATACATAATAAATGAAAAAAAGTAATCCTTTCTTCACTTTGAGCTATTGACAAAGTGTGGGAATTTGTTTTTTTCAAAAGCGATGGTCAGCATTACAGCTTAGTAAATGGTCAGTCTGTGAATAACTTCTGCACAAATTAAAATGTGTGAATGTCAAATGGCTTTAGATTGGAGGGAAGTTATATGTTTACGCCAGTATGTAGTATGATCTTGGAGAGTTTATTGATTTCTTATTGATTTAATTTTTGCTGAGCATTTGTTTGTTGATTTATTGATGGTCCTTTTGGTGGTGGGAAATTGCATGGATGAATCCATTTCTATTATGATTTTTTTTTCAGATATTTTGATTTCCAGACAATTCCAATCAGTGAGACTGTGTCATGTGATTACTGAGGTTGCCTATTTTACAAGTAGGGGCTCCTTTTGTGTGTGTGTATATATATATATATATATATATATATATATATATATATATATATATATATATATAAGAGAGAGAGATTTAATATGTATACTGAATATATTTTTTTGCAAATGGAATTCTTAGTTAAATAGGCCCCTATTCTTAGACAAGTAGACTTGAGTAACCAATATTAGATCTTAGTCATCCAGCTGGGAAAGTTTAGAATGTGGATTTTCCTTCCGTTTGATGAAGGCTATGCTACTTACTTAAGGAGTACATTCATGGCTATCCATCCAGTTGTAGTGTTGTTGAACTACATTTTTTGATAATGAGAGGAGCTTTTTACAGAAGTTGAAAGTTTTTGTGTCAAGAACCTGTCTATACAAAGTGGCTTGTTTATGTTGCAGTGAAGGCTGTGGTCTTTGTAGTGAGTGTTTTAAATATAACCAGTATTTCTGAGGTGGAGAAAGTCCCTTAAGGCAGGATCTTTCTTAGCCTGGAAAGCAAGCCAGTGATGAAATGTATAGGGGCCAGTGAGAGACAGAGGAAAGCAAGAAGCTTTTTAGTCTGTTTAGATAACTAATTGAACTCAGTCCTTTGACCTTTTTTTGTCAGAAATGGTTGTAGTCTTTCTTTTGGGATGATGTTTTGCTGAGGCATGTGCCAAAAGGGGTGTTGCACTCAATAATTGCTCTTGTAAAGCAAGAATACAGGGATGTTATGATCTCCTTGTCCATGGATGAGATACCCTTACTAATGAGGTGGGCCATGTAAAAATCTTTCCATACAATGGAGACAACGTGGTGGTCAAAAGTCAGGTTTCTATCAACCTGGGTGTCCAAGCACCTCACGACTGATTGCGTGCTTACAACATTGTTATTAATGTGATAAATTGTGGGGACATCACTCTCCTCATAGGGGATGATTTTGCATTTTTTGGCATTTAGCTTAAGGCCATGTTTTTGGCACCAGTCATTAGTTTGGGTGAGACCCTCTTGTAGCTTATTCAGAATTGTTTTATTAAGTCATTAATGTGAATTCTTTACTTTATTGCAAATTTGTTGGCTTATTTTTGTGGATTATAGTATTGTAGGACTGCTAATGTTGACATTGTATGTAGACGGAATACTGGAGTGGTTTTCCCAGTGAGAAATGCTAGTGCTGTAGTGAATATCTGTTTATTTGTAAAAAAAAAAAAATCTATATATTAACTAAGATGTTAGAGTTAACTGTTAGATTAGAGAATTAAAATCAGAATGAGAATTAGAATTTTAAGGCAAATATTAGGCATTTATTACATTTATTAATTGTTTGAATGCACCTACAGTACAGCCAGGAGGTCGACTTTGGTCTCCTGTGGCAGCGAAAGAGTTAACTATATGATATATTTTATATGCGGCCCAGAGACAATTTCTATTCACTCAATGCAGCCCCAGCAAGCCAAAAGGTTGGACACCCCTAAGCCTTTTAAAACTGAAGGGATCGTACCAGCTATGCATTAAAAACATGAAATACAAGATTTAGTGAAGAAAAAATATATGTATGATCAAGAGTTATGAACACACATCGTCATAACAAAAATATCAAAATTTGCATGGACTTTCTAAATAAAATAGAGTCAAAAAGGGGAAGATTATATTGGGTTTAAATATTCTAGAATTGTGACAGCTAACTGATGACAACATCCAAGTGAGAATGAACTACTAATGCTTTAACAATGAAATCATCGTACTATATAAAACGTATGAGCAAACCATGTCAAAACTGTTCCATTTAATTAATGACACCCTGGAAACTAGAAAATGTAACCTCAACATTAAAAGAAAAGATAAACATATTCAGTGTACATACTGATCAGTACACATTTATTGCCAGCCATTTTCTGACCTGTACAAACTACTTACGTCACCTAACCAATAACATATTGCTCAAGTCAGAAAATGGCCTATGCAATAAACTACTTGCATCACCTAACCAATAAACTATTTCCAACCTCTTATAAGAAATATGTTTTGTTTCACTTTCTTATCCTGTTGTTTCTTCAGGATAGCTGTTCCAGTCATTTACCAGGCCTTATGACAAATATTTTTTTTCTTTTTATCATCCCTAACCCCTCAAAGGCTGTACCTTCAAGTTACACACATTTTTTTCAGACTGTGTGGTGCGAGTTCCTTTGGAGTAAACACAAATATGTGTGTCATGTGCCACACTATCTTCTTTTTTAAGGTTATACATATTAAACACTTAATTTGCTCTCTTTCATTTTACACTTCCTCTTAACATGGCTTTTGGCATGAAGTGTGCAACACTAACTTGTTACCTGTACCATACTTCTCAACTGTCCAGATTTATACCTCATATTTTTGGTCTGTTTCTCATAAAATTTGAGGTTATCTAGCAAATCATTGAGAACTGAAGTCACTAAATGATGACATACATGCAAGTTTCAGATTCCATATCTTTCAGAAAATGCATATCAATATAAATCCTGTTATTCTAGCAACTTTCTAAGTTTATAAGAGCATTATTGAAAATCTGTCTCCATTTTTGAACCTTTGTCCCCTGATTATTCTATGCTTTCTCCAGATTTCTTGAGCTAAGTAGTATCATCTCAGCTGCCTCTGTTTATATTCTTAGATCAATAAGGTATACACAAAGCTGCACACACTACTCCAAAGTGCGTTTTTACTAGCTATGTATAAATATATATATATATATATATATATATATATATATATATATATATATCTTATTTTCAGATGATGATAACCACTGCCTATTACTTTGTATTGTTCTACCTACATCTTGCACTGCCTGTTTAACTCATCTGATATGACCATAAAGTGAGCCAGCCAATATTTTCATATATAGATTTTTTTGGCCTCTGATCTTTTCATGACCAATATGCCTCCCATCCACCATTGAGCCATGCATTTCCCTCACTTTCCACATTCCAGGGATACTGGACATGCGTGACAGAGTCAGGGATCATGGAACATCATCATTTACAGAGTGATGATATTTTTTGCTGATGGCCATTGGGTACATTTAAGCCAGGTTCCTGTGAGTCATGAAGATGTAAGTTTCTGCATATCTGCTATGGTAAGTACATATCAAAGCTCTTCTCAACAGGCTAGCACGCCAATGCCTCAATTTAAAATATGGTGCATAAACTTATGATGCGACTTTTAAATGTTACTTTTGTCATTTGATGCACACAACCTCCCTTCTTTTAGAATGAGTGAAACAGCATGGTCTCACCCCACTAGCTCCTTCGGTGCTTGGATCTCCACAGGAACCAAGATCATCTGGTATGTAATCTATCTTTGACCCTCTATACATCTCCTTCCATTGATTTGACATTCTGATACTGCTTCAGTGTAGTACCGGAGTGTTGTTTTGATTGTCGGAGGTATCATTTTATACATCTCATTAATGTTTGTTTTTTTTTATTTTATTAGGGAGCTCATAGGCAGTAGTCTTCCAAAAGACTTATTGCCATGACCCCTGTACTAGTTTTCTGCAAATTTGGGTATTCATGAAGCATTCCTCTGGAGCATTTCTCACTGGGCCTCTGGTGAAAATGGGACCTGTCCCCATTTGGACTTTCCCAGTAAACAAATGTTAAATAAATACATTTTTATTTTTCCTGTGCTTTTTCTATCTCACACCTGTGGAATATCCTTGCATCAGCTGCAGAAAATATATACTTTTCTATCGATAGCTTCTGTAGTCTTAAAGATGGCAATGAATGTATGATATGAAATGTGATATGCAGACAATTAAATGTACAAAATTTATAGTCAAAATGTCTGAAAACCTGGAATTTATAACTTAAAGATAAATCATGTAATTGTATTCATACTTCTAAAAATATTTGAATGCATATTTGTGGGACCAGTAGTAACAGGCAGTTAACTTCAGTCAGTAAACCGATGATTAAGACAATGAACTAGTTTGTCAGCGTCTTCCTGTAACCCAGCCTCCATTGTCCTAAGGGATTCTGTGCCAGTCAAATAACCAGTGTGTGTTCCCTGGTTGGCCCTGAATAGCAGTTTGTATTTTGTTCCCATTTAACAAATGAATATCAGTAAATATGTAAATATACTTGGTAACACATGGGATGAACCGTGGCATTTGGATGCAAAAATAAAATGCGACACATTTGTACACATCCAACAGATATCACAATAGTAAGTGGACATGCAAACATTTAATTCATTTTCTTCTGCATAGCATACTTACTGTTTCACTTGGTTCACTGGTTTAGCCATTACCAAAAGGAGCTCACTTACAAGAGACCCCTTTTCAAAAGCTCTAACAATCACTATTATAAAGGACTTTGAAATACTGGACTATGGTTGGTAGAACCACAGGTTAATACAACTATTTAGGTGTGAACAATATAAATTTTACCCACATGTTCTTAACTGTGGCATGAGGGCAAAGCCTGTGTAACCACAGACAGAGCAATAGACAAAACCTGCATCACACACACTGAAACACGTTATAGTATTATAAAATGACATTATTTATTTAGAAAATGTATTTCTATTTTTCTTAAATAATGCAATTATGTTATGGGATGTTATTTTTATTCTACTTTTTCTTATTGGTTAAAGATTATGGTGTCATGCTCTGTGTTAATTTCTGATGATGACCAAAAAGATCCCACATTTGTCAGTATTATATATCTGTATATCTGATACTACCTGCCACCCATAGCTGCATTTCATATTTATTTTTTTCAAATTATAGTAATAAACAAATTTAATTTATATTAAATCAAAATAGCAGGACTGAGCGAAAACAAGTGTAACACTTAAAGTTCAAAGTACTTTATTATCAATAATTATAAAATAAGCGCTTTCGCTGTGTAGCCTCATCAGATCTTACATTACATTCTAAGATTCCACATCTTATATATACACAGGTTTTAAACAATTAACCAATCAAGTAAGTTAATTAGTATGATTATTTAAAGAAGCAGGCAAACATCAAAGACCTAGCTTAATATACAAATCTAATAAAGATAAAATCATTTAAAAACAATCTCATATATAAGGTATACATAAAAAATGTATATATAAAAAAGTTATATATAAAAAATGTATATCAGTTAGTACATATATATTTATAATTAAAAATAGATATTAGTGTAAAAAAGATTCTATAGACAAGTATGCTTAATGTCTAACATATAAGATTTCATGTATATGTATGTATAAATTAATATAGTGTCTTATAAAATAAAACACTACATGTGGTAACCAAATCTATGACATAATGACATAGTAGTAATATAGAAGACAATTAGTGTGCAGAGAGATGGAATACCTATTTCTAGGGGGTTTATCTAATGTTTCTACGCTGTCTTAATTTTGGCTTGATAGAGGCCCTATCATTGAGGCCTAGTCCTTTATCTGATCTTAGTAGAATAATCCATTCGGTTTCCTTACCCTCTGTATATATCTTAATGTCACCCCCTCTAGAGTTGGGAGTAATTACTTCAAGTACCTTAAACAAAAATCTGTGTGTGTCATCATTCAATGCTACATGCTTGGCAAGAACATTATGTAGTGTACCTTTCCTTATGTGATATACATGTTCCCTTATCCTATCCCTCAGTGGTCGATTTGTTTTACCAACATAGAAGGATGAACATAATTGACAAACAGCTAGGTATATCACATGAGAAGTCATGCAGTTAGCTTCAGCTCTTATATTAAAAACTTTCTGTTGATCAGGATGAAAAAATTCTGTCTTACTGTCTATGTAACAACAGAAATTACAGCGACCACAGTGTCTTGTGCATCCATTCTGTATAGATTTCTTATCAAATTTAGGATGGCATAGCATTCTTTTCAAGTTGTGTTTATTCTTAAAAATAAACCTCGGTGTTTCTCCTACTATTTGTTTAATGTCTTCATCTATCTGCATTAATGTCTCTTTTAGCTTTATTTCTTTTTTGTTGTAGTAGCTTCCTTTCAAATGCTAAGACACAGTCCAGTAAGTTCTCCAATAATGGTTGAACCAGAACATCAGTAAAGTCTCTATATAACATTTGTTGCTTTGCATTTATACTTTCTATCAATTTACTTTCTTCTGGTATAAAAAAGTCTATTAATAGTCTAAGATAACTCCGACTCACCTTTATATTAAGTCTCTGCCATTTCGCTAGCAATTCGGGGTAATCCTTGCCCTGGCTAGGCATCGTAAAAACCCTTAAACCTCTTGGAATGATGTTTTGATCGAGGCAAAACTGAAAATGTATTCTCGGTGTTTGCAGGCGTTTCAGCTTCATGAAATCCTTTTCAATCCCCTCTAGTAATATATGCAGCCTTTCCGAGTCAACTGCAACTTCATTCACGTCATCGGTAGCAGTCACATTCTCAAAGAAGCACAAAGTGTTAGTAACTTCATTGAGGTATTGTTTAAATCTGCGTTGCAATACCTCACTCCCACGGTCTTCACCTCTTGGTCGCATTACCTCACTCCCTCGGTCTTCACCTCTTGGGATGTAGTCCAATTCGATGTCAGTCATATTGCGTAAAACACTTGTCCCAGTTAGCAGCAAAGCAAGAAATATAATGTGTAAAACAAATAATAGAGGCTGCTGCTATGCTGGTAAACGCTCATGCAAGCAGTATAAATCAAAGTTGTAGTAAATCAATATATGTATGTATAAATTAATATAGTGTCTTATATTATATTAGATTTGTATATTAAGCTAGGTCTTTGATGTTTGCCTGCTTCTTTAAATAATCATACCAATTAACTTACTTGATTGGTTAATTGTTTAAAACCTGTGTATATATAAGATGTGGAATCTTAGAATGAATGTAAGATCTGATGAAGCTACACAGCGAAAGCGCTTATCTTATTAATTATTGATAATAAAGTACTTTGAACTTTAAGTGTTACACTTGTTTTCGCTCAGTCCTGCTATTTTGATTTACTACAACTTTGATTTATACTGCTTGCACGAGCGTTTACCAGCATAGCAGCAGCCTCTATTATTTGTTTTACAAATTTAATTTATATGTAAGATTGCCCTTGAGTAATTTAGCCATGGAGGGTTTGGGTACTTAAAATCAACCATAAGATTGTATTTTCATCCATTTTTTTTTTTTTTTTTATATCCTGGAGTTCAACAGAGAAATCCTTATATGCTGCATGATACACAGGCAGTGTGAACTATGTTTCGGTAATGTGACGCTAGATTATTTTAGATTAGGTGCAAGTCTGAGTTCTCTCTTGTTTACGTTGCCCTGTTTTTTAGGTTTTAGTTTACAGTCTGTATACTATAGCTCTACCTTTGTTTTTACTAACAATTATGTTCTATATTCATATTATGTTTTTGTTCTCCTTATGTATTTTTTGTATTGTTTATACTTTTTGTAGTATTGTTTACACTTTTTGTTTGTAGCTTTTCTCCTCGTGCCTTGGCCGAAAAACGGCTTTCCTCCCCTGTCAGACTAATCCAGTTAACTAATGTCAAATAAATAAATACTGTCATGAATTCTCCTCTATCTTTGAATATGCTACAATGAAGAGAGTTATACCACAAGATTTGTAGTACTTAAGGATCTTTAAGAATTTCCTAGTGGAATAGAAATCTATTTCTTCCATGCAAGAGTAATCCTAATTTCCCCATTTTACTGTTTAGACTTTGGCATTTAGCAAAGCCATCTTCACCAGTATTATAATCTACAATATTAAACCTTGTACCTCATTAACTGGTTATAGACTAAAAATCTGTTCTTCAAAATATATACTGTACCTTTAAGCAATAATGTTTTTAGCACTTGTAATGAAGCATTTTCTGCAAATGCAGCCAGGTATTGCAGAATTTAAATATTATACTCCTTGGCATTAATTCTGTATACAGCTACATAAAAAGCATTGCTACTATCCTATGCATAGTGAATTTAGATATTCTAATTGTAAATTTTCCAGATGTGATTCTGCATTCTTTCCTCTCCCTCTTCTCGTTTAATTTTGAGTTAAAAAAAAAAAAAGCAAAACACAATGAAAAGTAAATAAAGATAACTTGTATATACTTTTCCTAACACACTTGTCTGCAAAGCATGTCACATTGGCTCCTTATTATAATCCTGAGACATGTAGATGAGAGTCCCAGAGTTATGAAAAAATATGAAAATGTAGAATAGCAAATGTTAGTCATCTTTTTTCCCTTTAAACATATTTTTGGTAGGGGGAGTCAAGGTCACCTTGCACTCCTCCTTAACATGGGGGCAAGCTGGCAAGCTGCCCAGTCCCAAAAAGTTGGTATGAATATATTACACACACACCAATGAGGAGATGTCCATAACTCAGTAAAATAGAAAGAGCAATCCCAGACCTGATATATACAAGTCGGAATTTTTGCTCAACCAGTCCCACAGTTGCATCTCTAGTAATATCAAATGGTTACCTATTACATCTTGTTTAACTTGCAGGAATTAACATCCAGACCTGAGCATCATTCTGTACTTACTGTCCCAACACAAACAGTTAATTCAAGCTGTAACTATATGACAAGCTTAATACAAGTCAAAATACATTCTACATGAAAATGTATGAGTGCCCTTTTGTATTATGACACGCTTACCTTCAATATTCATTTTTAATTTCCATTAACATTGTCTAGGTTTATTTTTGCAAGTATTTATTTTGCTAAGCAAGAATTTCTATTTACTATTAAGTATGATTTTAACAGAAATGCAGAACTGAATTTGCAGAATTAAAAGGCATTCATATATAATAAAAGATAAGGAAAAAAAGCAGCAATGACAAAAGAGGGAGCAACAGAAGTGTTTGCATGAGAATAAAAGAGAAGCATTATTTCTGTCAACACTGCAAGTATCAATCATCTATCATAGGTAATACATGCACTAAGTATCAGTCATGTATCACAGGTAATACATGTGCTGATACTCCTTTCTGAAAACAAAATAATGTTACCCCAAATTTCTTGGGTACTGCCTCTATCCTGGCCTGGTTATTACCAATGTTATAATGATTTCATAACCGATGCCCTAATATATGTGAATTCTTTCTACCATCAGTATAACATGTGAAAAAAGTAATCTTCTGGATATCAACTACAACATTTGAACAAATACATAACAGAAGTCATGTAAAATAAAGATAAATCCAACATGTACTTGACACTCATTAGTATGCTATGAAGGATGACTGACATTAATAAAACTATTTTATGCACTGTGCATAAAAACGTCACTGGCATCAAATATCAAGTGGGTAATATTCAAAATAATACAGCAATCAAATCTGTACATCTTATTTCATAGCTGAAAAATACAAAACCAATATGGAAATACACTATGAGGGATGGACCCAGCTATTAATATACATAAGGTATATACATGAAACTCAACTAGGAATAAAGAGTAAAACAAAACCTCAAGGGAAAATTAGTTTAGTAGATTTTCTTGATTACTTCACAACTTTTCATTAATTTTTGCATTTTAATGAAGACAGAGTCTAACAAAAAAAAAAGTGAATGCCCATACTCATCAATACTTTAGAGCTAAATATTAATTACAAATTGTGTAAGGAAACTTGTAATTTGTTTTCATCATAATTTAATCAAGTCTGCTCTCTATATTAAATAAAAATGGTTGTGTAATTATACAGTCCAAAACACTGGTTTTTGACAAACCCTAAATAGGCCATTTTAGCTTATTAAAAAAAATCTTACATTCTTCTTCTTTTGGCTTTTCCCAGTTAGAGGCCACCACAGCGGATCACCTGCCCGTTCATGATTGGCAGTGGAGTTTTACAGTGTCGAGTTGCCAGCCTAACCTTCCACAGAAGGGAATTTAAAAAGTTAAATGATTTTGCTTAACAAGATTGTTTTCTTTTACACACTACTTTCTAAACCATCTGGACCCAGATACTTAGATGTATTTTTTTTCTAATGGCCTAATATTGAAAACAGATGATTTTAAACTGATTTTGAGTTCTTTACCCGACCGTAATGTCATTTTAGATAAGTTACCAATCATAAATATTTAAACAACATAATTGCCTTACCTAGCATGGGCTGTATGGACTGAAAATTTAATTAAGAACCATCTCTCAACAAACAATAACAATGGGGGAATCATACTATCTTACATATCACTTAAAAAGACTGATATGGAAAACAGATCCTTGGAATCATAACAAAATAAAAGAATAGGATAACGATTTGTTTAAAGTATGAGAAAATTTTAATACTGCTATATCAAAAGTCCAAAAAGGAGGCTATTTTCTTATAGAGAGTTAAGGTGTTAAAAAATCAATTACTTCTAAAAGATAAAGTGGCAGCAGCTTTACAAAAAAGTGAAAATTCAATCATATTCCATAACTCCCAAAGGTGTTAATGCACTAGCAACTGGATCCAAGGTTATAATTAGAACTAATCAAATTAACTGCATCCAGGCTTCAGGAATATTAGGAAATTAACAGATACTGAAGATATTCATAATATATTTGAACAACACTTTGCAAATTCAATAAAGAAGAAACATGTGGATTTAAATGTTAATGCTATACCTAAACATTCCCTTTTAGTTAGGAATATAACAAGTGAATTGAGAAATAAAAACTGAAATAAAATCTCTAACAAAACCAGCAACTACACTTGAAATAAAGATAATACAACTCTTGGACAAGGTTAATTGACCTATAAAATATTCTTCATCAAAATGCTGTCCATTTGATTAAATAAGTCTTAATTAATGTACAAAATGTAAATATCATCCCAACATCATGGAAATGGATGCCAGCTATCTAAATACTTATACACAATTTTCCATCTCCATGTTTGTTGATTATTAAATGGAAATTATAAACTTTGTATGTCAATTGTATGTCGATTTCAAACAGATTAAAGTATTTCCACCTTATTTGATAGACGATGATTAAAGACATTCATATCTGGGAAGTAAATTGAAGACAATATTAAAAGAAATATAATGTTAGTTAACTATTCAAATAATAGCAATCTAGATCAATTGATCATTATGTTAGATGCTGACAGTCTTTGGTTCTATACATTGGTAGTATTTATTTAGGTCTTTAGCAACATTTCAATTCCTAAAGTACTGCATACATTAAATAAAGCAAAAGTATAACAACTCCTTTTATTATATTTAAATAACAGCTTGCATTTTTCAATTGACAGAAATATTAAAAGGAATGAAACCGTGTTGTACATCCTTATCCTCACCTGTTTGATCCAACACGGGGATAATTTTTAACACAGACAACAATAAAATACCAAAGGCTTACACAGTGAATATCCTTCTAAAATACAACTATTCCCAGATGATTATTCACATTTAACATAAATGTACAACACATTAGAATCTCTTTAAAAAATTTTGAAAAAAGTTTTTAACATTTAATTAAAATAACGCAGATATATTAGTAAATCAAAATATATAAGAAAATATATTTGTGCAGATAATTTGGCAAAACTGAAAACATCTCTGGTTATATTATCCAAAGAATTAGATGTCATGACATAAATCTATGATAAAACTATCAAACATTTCAAAGCAGTAATTAAAAACAAAGTAAAACAAGTCTACTACTCTCTTACACGTAACTCTAACAACTCCCCTAATGCCAAGTAAAATGCATATTAAACAGCTGAAAAAAATTATTATAACTTTCATTTGATACCTAAATTAACCTACAATAGCTTTTAGCCATGATACCAGAACATGCAATCATGGAGGTTTTGACTGGGTTTACAGTGCCTGCTTACTTCAATTCTACATTTTTAGATCTCAAAAACAGAATCACTAAATATGAACAGCAAGTTAAGCAGAAGAAAATGCAAACAAAAAAAGGGCTTAAGGGACAAGAAGGAACCACAAAACCATCATTCTTTGACCAGGAAAAGGTGGTACCCACCTAGACACAATTTTTGGCAGGCAATGGATGCATGGCAAAACTGACCACCTCCCCAGGCATGATGCTGGAACACAAAGAAGCCTGTCCACAAACATTGATAACCACAGAGAAGTTGAAGGAGACAACAGGCAGGATTTTCACCAGGAACCAGCACCAACAACAGGGCAGCAGGACATGAGGAAAACACCACAGAGGGGGAAACCTCCACCAACCAGAGTTACCAGACTCCAACAGGGGGGCACACAATGAGCAGCCCTTCACTCTGACTTAGATGCCTCCACAGGGGCACCAACAACAGAAGAGCTGCTGGAAAGGAGCCAGGGAGTTAAGGCTTTGAAGATATTGACACAACAGAAGGGACACTCCAGAACACACAACAAAAATGTACTAAGATCTGGATCCACTCAAGAAAACACCAACTTAGATAGAGCAAGAAATCTTGAATAAGGGTCTGACTTTTATACCATTTAGTAGAAGTAACTTGGTGGAAATAGTGATAGATGTTATATTTTATTTGAGGGTATTGAATCTCAAAATATTTTTTCAGTGACAAAGATAAGGATGGAAGCAACACTGATTGAAATGACAATGGTATAAAATGGAAAAAATCCCAGTGACTTTTGCCCCCTGTACACCCAACCCTGTGTATGTATGAAAGCAAATATGAAGCCGATATCCACATGACCCTCAATAAACTACCTTGGAAGAACATATACATTAGCAAAGAGGAACTTGGCCGCTCTAAACAAAATCTGAGCAGAGACAAGACTCAAGATCATGGAAGTGGATAAGGGGTGGCATCTTGGTCACAGATACAGCTGCTTATAAATGCAAGATTGAGGCTATGCTTGACAATAGCAGGTTTTTCAGTAAACACCATTTTAACATGGTAAATGTTTTTTAATTTAAGACAGCATCTAAGAATGCTACTTGAGGATGATTTACTACATGCCAATCTTTTTGACTTTTTATTCACCCCCACCCAAAAATACCATGCTTCTTTGGGACCCCAAAATTCCATAAGAATATCCCTGATCCTCCCTACAGACCAGTAGTGGCAAGTGAAGGTTCCATAACTGAGAAAATATCCATCTACCTTGATGACCTTATAAAACCAATGGCAAAGGACAACAAATATTTTAGACTGCCTGGATTTTTTTGGAAAAATTAGAGATATTTCAGTTAGCAATTCCACTGTCTTAGTCACAACAGATGTGGAAGCACTTTATTCAGTGCTTCCACACAGTTACTGTATTCAAGATGCAACACAGGCAAATGAAAAGGATAGGAATACATTACCAGGAGGGACAGAAATTCACTGAAGGTAACCCACAGGAACAACTATTTCATGTTCAGCAACAACAGGGGTGACCATGGCCCTAAGCCTGGCCAATGTGGCTCTGGGAAAATCTGAGAAGGAGGCAGTGTACCAAAGCCCCTATTTTACATCAATGAGATGTTATCTCCATTTTATTAATGACATATTTATCAGAGAGGGGGACAAAGCCACACTGAATGACTTTTACAACCATATCAGTAATTCCACTAGCTTTCTGATATTCATGACCTGTCACAGCAAGACCTTTGTCAACTTCTTAGACATAACCATATCCAAGGACACTGGAAGCAAATGCCTTGCCAAAAACCAACCAGGGTTAATATGCTGCTGTACAGTAAAAGCCTGCACCCCCAGATCACAAAGAGAAATGTTATAAAATCTTAGGGGATGTGAACTGCACGCACCTCCAAAGAGCTTAGAAATTTCATCATAAATCTTTTCAGCCCACACCAAGACTTTCTGGCTAGGGGGGTACAGCGATAGATTACTAAATTCCACCTTCAAACCCATCAGAACATTAAAACAAGCAGATGACCATATTATGAGGGACCCCCCCCACCCATGAGACTCCTAGGACTCAGCAGAAAACAACACCGGAATCCAGAGGACTAAAGAAAAATAAGCATGGCACTCACTTTTACAGTAGGTTATAAAACAATCAGAAAAATCATGTCTGACAACTGGATAATGATTACAAACAAACAGCTTGAAAAATATCTAGGACTCCATCCTTGTTTTGTATTTGAGAGAGCCAGGAACATTAGTGAATGGCTATACTGCAAATTCAGACCAGATGATGACAACAGATTAACTTAACCCTGTGTCTCCCCTGTTTGCACTTAGTGCAAATATATGTGCAACAAGGACTACTATTTTCATTCAGTACTCAGGAGAAAAATCAACAGCCCTTGTTCTGGTAACTGCAGCACTGCTTTTGTGATATACCATGCACAATGCAATGGCTGCAGTTGTTTTTACATAGGGAAACCTGTGAACAAATTAAAAATCAGGGTAAGCACACCACCTGTCTGTAATCAGACTACAAATCCTCAAAAACCAACTAGTGAAGCAATGCTGTGATTTCCCAGACCATGAAGGTTTCCACTTCCACATCCTGGACAAGCTCACTGTGGGTCTACTTGAAAACAATAAAAATGTGATCCTTGAAAAAATGGACTAAGCTGACAAATCGTGCTGGATGCCCAACCAAGACCCTGGTCTAAACTCGAGCAATTTCCATTAAAATTGTGCTTACACTCCAGAAACTAAAGCATATATCATATAGCTAAAGCACCTCGCCCAGGATTTAGGCATAAACCTTTAATTCACCCCAATTGCTGCTGTTAATATGAAAAAGTCAATCAAGTAATTACATTTGTAAATCATTTCATCTACATTAGCATGGTTTGTCGGGTGAAACAGTGACACAGAAAGCAAGCCATATCATTATTTTTGTGTGTGAGATCTCTAGATGCATACAAATCTAAAAAGTAGCTGGCATGGGTTTGAAAATGCTTCTTTACCTCATGATGTGCAGAAACATAACAGCAACATTCAGTCATCTGAAATTTGTTTTTATGTTTTTGTACTACTGATTTGGGGACTTGAGCTTTCATTTTGGTTTTAAGAGTAAGAAAATATGGCCAAACTCTAGCCTCCTAGTTTGACTGACAGCCCACTTCCATACTCATCATTTAACCCTACCCTGGGCCCCAGGGCACCACCCCCTTTCTCAGGAGCTTGATTACCTGCCCTTCCACCTGATCCCTCCCAGTTTCCTTTATCTAGCCAGGCACAAAGCTAACTAGTCCTATTTTGCACCAACTTTATCACCTGTAACTTGAAGAGGAAGAATATGAACAGAAGAGCCCTCAGTAACTCCTAGATTCAGAAAGAAGATTGACAGTGAAGACACCGGCCTGGAGTATCGTAAAACCATGCTCTAAGACCAAGAGAATTCCACCTCACTGCAGCTACCCCCACAGCAACTAGGTACAGATACTGTAGCCATTGGGTCTGCATTTAACAACCTTTCTATAATCTGCAGTACAATGATAATTGTGTTTGTATACCCTGCAGTTCACCACTTGTTGAATTTTTATTCTATGGGAATAGAAAGCCTACACAAAAGTTTCTGAGGTCTCAAACAGTACTTACTTTTTTCCTCCTACGTGTGCATATTCATGAGCTCTGTTAAAAAAAAAAAAAAAAAAAAAAAAAAAAAAAATGACCACTGTGACTTTTTTTCCACTGTATGGCATTTTTCTGGATGCCTGTATTGCTCAAAAATGGGAATCACCTAGTGTAGCTTTAAGTGACTACCCTCAGCTGCATATAAAAAGGTCTGTCTTCATCAAAAAGAATAAGGTGGACTGGTCACATTAATTGGGTCTATATTACGGTGTCGAAAGATGAAGTAACCGAACATGTCTATCGACACAGATATCAACCTCTGCAATTGAACAGCCACTTAAGCAAATTTTTTCCTAGGGAAAAATGGTTTGGCTGTCATCAGGGATTTTCCCTTTTCCAAACTGTAGTGTGCTCTTGGACTTGGTTTATTTAGTTGAAGGGGGTGTGGGCAATGAAGCCCCCCACTATATAGGGCTTAAAAGTTTGGTTTATTTTCAGCCAAGTGATTTGTCCCTCTGGGAAAAAATTCTCTGAAGTGGAAGTTTGGTATTTTCAGAGGTCAATATTAACGTGTTGATAAAGTATTCGGTTACTTTGTCTTTCAACATCATAATATAGGTCCCATTAATCATGTATATGAGTCTCTTATTAGCAGGCACTGTAAACCTTTTTTTGCTATACAAAAAAAAAAAAATAAAATTAGCCTTTCCTATTATAGGTCATGAGATAATGAGCCCTGTAAAAGTTGGTACAGTCTCTCATACTACATGCGACAGACTGGAAAAAATCTATAATAAAGTTTTCATACTTTGCTCCAATGAATATGAGCCCCACTGATGCATTTAGCCTCTCAGTTTAAATGTCTTACAAAACAAAGTCTTGTGATGGCCTCATAAAAGCAGACATTTTCAATGTTCAAAGGGTAAACCGTTCTATTAGATGGACCTGATGAAGCTCAGGTGAAAGCGTTTTCTGAAATATACTTCTGCAGTTGTAGATCACTGTGTTGTCATTTTTTTTTTTGTTAGAAGTTAAAAATATACATAAAAGTAAAAATGAAAATAAAACTTTTTGACTAAGAATGAGGTTCCATAGGCTGCTGAGCTGACCCAGGGAACTACAGAGCTATCACTCTAACAATTCTTATATGCAAAACCATGAAACGAATTACTATGGAAATGTTGATCAACACTGATGACCTTCAGACTGGAATAATTCCAGTTTAGCTTTAAGGGAAGGTGTGGTATACTAAACCTGGTACACTTCTTGAGGAAGGTCAAAAATGCTATAGATGAGTGGACAATGGTGCAAACTGCCTTCCTTGACCTGGTCAAAGTGTTCGATACAGTATCCCAACTCAGTTATTGTTGACACACTCTTAGAACTAGGAAAAAAAAAGCCAAATTGGAGGTAGGTTTGGCCTTCCAGGCCAAGGACAATCACAAAATACTCTTTAGTTATGTCCACAACCTCAAACACAATACAGAATTGTGTGCAGAGCTCATTGCAAATGAAGCCACCTGTACTGAGCCAGAAGATATAGCAAACCTTCTAGCTTATAAATTCAGCTCCAACTTTACTCCTCTCTCTCCCTCAACCTTCCCTCAGGAAATGCGGTCAAATATAACTCCCCCTACTATCACTATGGAACAGGTCCTTAATGCTCTCTCCAAAACCAAGAAGACTGCATCAATAGGCCCTAACAATATCCCAGGATGCCTTCTAAATAGCATGAAACATGACCTATCAGACCCTTTGGATTATTTATCTGTAGCCTCCAAACAGGTTTTATGCCTTATGAATGGAGAAAGGCAACAGTCATCCCTCTGCACAAAGGTGGGCCATCTACAGACACTGGAAACTATAGACCCACTAGTCTTGTATGTAAAGCCATGGAAAGAATTATCATGGAGATGATCAACATAGATATAGTAAACCTCCAGACACTGGACTCAACCCAGTTTGGTTTCATCAACAGCAGATCATGCCTACTCAACCTGGTGGACTTCTTTGAGAAGATCACCAAAGCAATGTATGAGGACAAAATCATTCACACTGCCTACCTTGACCTGGCCAAGGCATTTGACGCAATACCTTACTGGGGCATTGTTGAAAAACAAGACATTAGGTATAAACCTGTATGTCATCCAGTGGATAGCCAACTGGACCACAGACAAGAGCCTGGAAGTTAGAATTGGGGAGTCCACCTCTAGAAAGAGGCCAGTCACAAGTGAAGTCCCTCAGGGATCAGTCCTTGGACTGCTCCTTTTTGGCATTTACTTCTCAGAAGTCAAGGCCAATGTCAGTGGTCTTTGGCTGACTAAAATTTACAGATGATTGCAAAATAGGAACTGTCATTGAATCTAACAATGACACAAATGTTCTCCAAGAGGGGCCGACACAAACAGCTGGTGTCAGAACCATGGACTAAAACTAAATGCCAAGAAATGCACAATAGTATCCTTTGGGAAGTCATCCATCCCTAGTAACTATCGTATTGACAACACACCCCTTACAGATAACCTAGTAATCAGAAACTTAGGGACACACACAGATAGTAATCTAGCCTTTGATCATCACGTGTCTACAGTGGTGAGGAAACTATTCTATGTTGCACAACTTATAAAGAAAGGTATGTCATTTAAGTCCAAGGAAGTAATTTTTTCACTGTATTCAGCATTCATCAGACCAATCATAGAGTACAATGCCCCCTTTGGTATTTACCTAACCAGGCATATCCAGCAACTGGAATGTCCACAGAGGCTCCTTACAAAAAAAAATACAGGGCATAAGTAATATGTCCTATGCAGACTGGCTCAATGCCCTATTACTGTATTGTCTCCAACAGGCTTTTGAGGGGAGATCTATGCCCGGCATACAGGACATTGTCAAACCCCACTCTGATGGACCTCCTGCATATCCACAAAACAAACAGTACCAGAATTACCTATTCTGGAGACTTAAACCTTCCCTGTGATATAAATAGGACCTGCTGGAGTGATAGATAAGTATACCAGAGACTACCCAGACTATAGAACAGGCTCCCCATCCATGTAAAGCAGAGCTCCTCCCTAACCCAATTCACGTGCAACTTGGACAATTGGATAGGAAAGGGGAAATCCATCCCTGATTTGGCACCTATGTCTCTAATGGAAACAGGTAACTTGCAAATGATTCATCTCACAGGCCCATGCTTACATTTATCAGGTGTATCAGAGCTTGTCAGATTTGCAATGCATGGCTAGGCTTAAAAAGGCCCTTGTGGTAGTTAGTCTACTAAACATCTATGAACTTAACTCACTGGATTCCTAGCTGGTTCACAGACAGTAACAAAGAAGTCAGGATCGGAGAGACCAATTCAACTGGGAGACCAGTCACCAGCAAAGTACCCAAGGGCCAAGTCTTGGGTCTGCCCTTGTTTGACCTCTACATCTCAGAAATAAAAGTTAATGTCAAAGGCCTCTGGCTTACCAAGTACAAAGATATTGGTAAATTGGGAGAGATCATAAAGCCCAATGGCATCAACATCCTACAAGAGTGTCTAACACAAACTGACTGGTGCCAATGCTATAGATTAAAATAACACACAGAAATACATTATACTGCCCTTTGGCCAATTGTCAATCCTTGTTAATTACTCCATCGATAAAATGCCCTTGGGCATTAATCCTATTAAAGACTTCGGAACATATATAGACAGCAATCTGGCATTCAACCAACACATAGCCAAGATAGTAAGAAATATCATTCTATGATGCCAAACTCATAAGCAGCGGTATGACACACAAGCCCAGGGAGGTTATAGTACCACTCTACTCTGCCCATATCAGTCCCATCATGGAGTACAATGCCCACTTTGGCATGTACCTAACCAGGCACTTGCAACAGTTGAACGTCCTCAAATGTTCTTCACCAGGAGGATCCAGGGTACTACACAGATCACAACAAGGCCTTATCTCTGCCTCTCAGTAACCTGTATCAGAGTGACTGCAATCTATGCCTAGCATATAATGTATCCTTAGACCCAACATTGATGGATTTCTTGCTCATATAAAAAACAAAATGCACCAGGAACTCTAGATCCAAGGACCTGAACTTTGCTTGTTACATAAATAGTATATGCTGGACATGTGTTTTAAAGGATCCCTGTGTTATGGAGTAAGCTCAAAAAAAAAAAACAAACCCAAAAGTAGAAACAGTACGTTTATTAGTGCAAACAAAGCTTTTGGGAATCACCTTTCAGTGTTTAACAAGCAATTAATTTAATTTATAATGAATCAAATTAAACAATGATATCAAATGAATAATCACACATTAAAATATTATCCAATAAAATTCCTCAACACGTCTTGTACATTATCATTAAAAAATAAAATAATTTAAAACTAACACACATCAGCATATTAATGGTATTGCAGTTGTTTCTTAACTAGTATTGGTTTTATAGTTACAGCATTATTTAAGCCTGGAAAAACATCAGCTTCTAACCTAGCAATCCACTTACATTCTGCTATTTCCAGCATATTATTGATATCACCACCTCCAGGGTTCCTGTGCATTACTTCTATCACTCTAAATTTAAAAACACGAGTTGAATATGTATCTAAAATGTGTTTAGCTAGGGCATTCATTTCTATACTCCTATTAATGTCTGATTTATGTTCTATAATGCTATCGCTAAGCCTAAGGTTGCACTTTCCCGCATAAAAACATTTGATTTAGAGCACGTCCTTGGGTATGCTATTGATATCGTATTACATGTTGACTGACATCGAAACTCAAATTTCTTACTTGTTGGATGCATAAAATCTGCATCATCAATAATATTCCTGCAACAACTGCAGTTATGACAAGGGTATGTTCCACACCTACCAACAGGCACATTGTTATAAAGATTTTAAAATTAATGACAATGTCCTTTACAAATTCATGCAATTTCTATACATAAACCTGGGTTTCTCACCGACTGTATTTAGTTCAGGCATAGATGTCAAGATTCTCCAGTTCCTTCTTATGACCCTTTCTACCTCCTTAGTTCTGAGGTTGTATGTGGTAACATATAGAATTTTAATTCAACCTTGTGGGCTTGTGTTAGTTATTACATTGTCTCCAAACCGGCCAAACTGAGCCGACCATCTAATATACTCATTTTGAATCCTGTCCTTCCTTGTCACACCCAATGCAAATCTTAACATATTTAACCTTTTCCTCTCCAATTCTGACTCCTGTCTTTTCGTCAGTGCCACCAACTCCAACCCACGTAACATAGCTGGTCTCACTACCATCTTGTAGAACTTCCCTTTCACTCTTACTTGTACCAGTCTAACAAATCACTCATGACACTTCTCCATCCAGTCCACCCTGCCTGCACTCTCTTCTTTACCTCTCTTCCACACTCACCATTACTCTGAAACTATCTTAAGGTTACAAAACATCTGAATACCTCTTCTGAATTACAGATATATTAGAGCCAATACATATAGTCAAGTAGGGTTGTGTAGGTGCAGTCTCCCGAGATGGGACGCGCTTTCAATGTATTAGAGTAACCGACAATTTTTTTAATTTTCTTAGACATGTGAAACTATTTTAGTATCAGGGAAAACAAAGTAGCAGCAGATACCATTCTGATAGGGAATAACTCTACGTCAGTTTACTGGCAGATGGTTGTAAATGCTCTTCAAAGTCTTATAAATCTTGTATCAGTATCCTGCCCCAGACTGCTTAATCCATATATAGGAATATTTCTCCAAGTAATTCAGTTTCAGCAACTACAAATGCATTCAACAAGGCACTATGTGAAATCATATAAAATCACTGTTGGATTTCATACATTCAAATGTAATGCAAAGGCAAACTTCCTCACAACCAACCATAAAGATTACATTTTTAGAGCCTACTTTTTTGTTACTGTGTTAGATACTTAAATATTCTGAAAAGACAAGGTCAGTACCTTAATTGCTGTTAATAAGAATCCTTATGAGTTGTGATCTGACATCATCAGCTGATTGACAACAGTATATATCTTAACCAGTAAAGAAACCTTAAATTACACATTTAAGCATTGATGTCCTTACCAGGTTAAGATGCATTCTTTTTGTCTGACTGGGTGTTTGGTATGATGAATTGTTAGCTCCGGACTTTTAACTTTCTTGATGTGTCTAGGTCATCTACGACATTTGTATTCATCACTATATGTTTTACAGTAAGTGAATATTTATTTATTGAGTCCCTCTGCTGGTTTAAAGAAAATTTCAATTTTGTGATGGCAACTTCGAGGTATCAATACATTCTCCAGGAACGTAACTGCCAGGGTTCAAATCCAGTGATCTGCAAAACAGATGAAATATATTAAGACTGTAACTGTTTTAATCAGCATCATAATTTCACCATTTCATAAGCATTGTAAATCAATATGGTATAGCTAAGAGAGCGATGCAAGACTCTACATGGCTATATTTCCTCAGTGAGTTGTCATTAAACACTTAGAATTCTATCCACAAATTACAAGATACATTATATGTCATAATAATGCACGTAGTTACCATGGATCGAGTGCATCATACCCTTAGCTGAACACATTAGGTCGCAGTAACCTTGTATCAATACACCTCCCTTAAGCAGCATTGAACAAACATAGTGGGTACTCATAAAAAGAGCAAGCCAGTCCAACAGGCAAATAAAACTTGCTCTCAAGATAAAACAGGACAGGAATATCCAATTGTCTGTCCCTCTCCACACACACACATTATATATATATATATATATATATATATATATATATATATATATATATATATATATATATATATATATACAGAGCCATGCATTAACTGTCAATATTTCACACAAAGGTTCCTCTTATGCTGAAATCCAAGACAGCATATATGAATTATATTTATTATGAATGAATTCCTTGCCTGTTTGATTCTTGCCTATGTGCTCACACTCACACGGGGGAGTCGTCAAGAAACCCCACTTAGGACCGTCTTTGAGGGAGGTAAAACTTTAAAACCTAGGAAAATAGTTTTAAGAGTGCCAGATCTACATGGAGAAATTTAAGGCAATGAAATAGATAAGGTCTGCTGCATTTCATTAACTAATATTGCTAGCAAGTAGAGAGCTACCTATTAGAAACTCTCTAACAATGAAAACATGGACGATGATACAGGCCTTGCATGTCTGAATAAGGACAGGAGACAGATTGGAATATGGGGATCAAGAGGAGGTTCTGAAATAAAACATCTTCACCCTACACCTTCAAGGAGGAAAAGAAGTGGAGGGTGTTGTAGTTGAAGAAGAGTAGTGTAGTTTGGGAGGGCAGTGGATTGAAATCAAGATAAAGAGGGAAATGGTAGAAAGGTAGAAGGCCCTGCTAGGGGCGGAAAAAACATGTCAATAATACAGGCTTCCTCTCATGCAACTTAGAAACCATGATAACACACTACTAGATTGCTTGAATGGTATTTTCTGCAGAACAAAGAGCAACACAGAAGTTTCTATGGAATAGTAAGAAGGAAGAATTCTACCCTTGTCCAGGTGAGTGAGCAGGAACATATGTGAAACGGACAGTGCCATTCTTCTGAGGAATCAGTGGAGTACAATACAGCAGTATCATGGAAAGCAAGTAACTAATTCATGGCATGAATACACTCAATCAAACCTGATCCAGATTCATTAGTGTTGCAAAAAAATCTGGCTGTCAAATGCCAGGAGGTTTAACTTAGTTGGATAATAACACAACCTCTGATGATCCCTCAAGTCGCTGATCGTAAGAATGTAGTGACTAGGGTTAGGATCAAGATTGAGGAAGTGGATGCACTGTAGTTTGGTTTTATGGTCAGACAAAGAGGACTGTATTAAGAGGTTCATTAAGAGGAGTATGGATAGCGAGTAGCAGATTGCAGAGATTATCCTGGATTCTCTAGAACTTCTTCACTTAGCATCTGTCTGAAGAAACAGAGAATCATTATCCCAGTTTTGTTTGACAAAGAAACGGAAACATTTTTAGAAAAAATTTGGAAAGGCTGACCAAGTGTTCATAAAAATGGTAGTTAAGGTTCAGTGCAGAGCAGTGCACAAAACTGCACTTAGGCAACAACAGCCCTGAGGTGATGCCCCTACTGTGGGGGAAGGGGATTGATGACAGAGCTGGAAAAGGACCTGTGGGTGTGTGCAGTGCCTAGACTTGCCCAGGAGGGCCAGACTAAGCAAGTGATGGAACTAGTAAATAGAATGTTAGGGTATATCATCATCATGGGAATAGACTCCTGAAGCATAAAGATAATGTCCCCAATCTACTACACAATGGTCAGGCTATCCCTTGTGTACCATAGTCAGTTCTGGAGTCTTTACGTGGCATTAAGGCAGTTCAAACGAGTCTGGAAGAAAAACACCAGAAAGGTACAAAAGATGAAAAAAATGTTATAATAGATTAGAACCGTGAAAGTAGAAGAGTTCATCATCTCTATACTTTAATTAACCTTCCCTTACTCACTGGATTACCACAGTGTGGTAAAGTAATTCCCCTCCCTACAATCTCAATCCATTTTTGCTTCATATGTTTTCACCACTCTTACATGTATTGTAGCTTCCTCACCTAAACAATTCACATAACCTTTACTCCCTTTTCTTGACTCCTCCTGCTACTTCCAACATACCTTCTAGTCCAGTCCCTGCCACCACTCTCCAACAACACTGTCAGGAGAATGATCTCCTCCCTTTCCATCTCCTATCTCACAATAACCCTTCATTTACTGCAATGACCAGTTCAGCTCCAAACCTCCTTGCTGGCTAACTTTCACCTATCCTTAAATTTGGTCACCGTCTAACCTCTTGCCATTTGTAGCTTCTCTCTGTTTAATGAACATGTCTACTCAAAGCCTCTTTTCCTTATCTCCATCCCATACCCTTTTACTTGATGCCTGCAAATCACTATAAACTATTTCCTACCCAAATAACTTACACAGTTGATACTACTATTCCCTACATCATGCCCTAAACTTCATATTACCTAAAACCTGCTACAGTCGCTATCCCTCTTCCACAGCTCATTTCTTCTCTTACTTTTCTCCTTCTACATCACATTATCTTCTTAAGGATCTGCATCATTTTCCCTTGCCCAAAGTTCAGCAACACATGCATTCAGGTAAAACTGAATCTGATCAGGATTCTACATTTACCTCAGTCTTGTCTCCAGTTACCACCACCACCAACCATCTATCACATAAGTGCATCCATATCTCACCTATAAATACACATCAATAAATTGGAGTTAAAAGAGGCCTGTATTTACACAAGCAACTTGTATATCTTGGTTATTATTGAATCTTCAGTCAGTCCTGATAACTCTCTCTGCTTCTGTCATCAGCACACACAGTTTATTTCATTCTTTATTTTCATGGTTTGTTTTTTTTTTTTTTTGTTTTTTTTTTTAACAGAGGAGAGCACTGATCCGAAAGAAACAATTGTAGGCTCAGTCGAGGTTGTAGTCCACAAGAAGAAAATGATAAAAATGTAAACATACAAAATATGAGAATTTACTAACAGAATAACTGACATTACAATACATTAATTAAGATAAGTGATCCTTATGGAAAACAGTGTTGATAAAAATATAGGATAGTTAATGGCTTAAACTATGAGTTACAACAGCAGCTATATAAATATTTATAGGCAGGTCATTCACTGTTCTGCAGTGATACCAGGGAGCAGAGATGCAGGACGGAGAGTTACAACAGGGAAGAGCTTGTGTTTGGTGATGTTCCCTGCTATAATACACAAATTCCTTCCTGTCATCAAAAAAGATGAGTTCCTTATTCATGCCAAAAGATTCTTAATGGGTTCTTTATTCACCCACCTAGACATTAACCTTAACTACTTTGCTATCCTCAAAACACTTGCTACTGGAAGTAAGTTATGCATCACCTCTATTACTCCACCCACTCTTATTTCTAAATACTCCTTTCCTGGCACACTTTCTCCATGGATTTCACAAAACATCTTCACCCTCTTGGGAAATATAAATCTCATTTTGCTCAGCTACCTACAGCACACATACTAGCAAATGTCTTAATTTCATAATCTGACCCAACTTGTTAGCCAATCTACCTGTCTCCCTCTTTGATAGAACTCTTGCTTTATTTCATCTTATGGGTCATAGTGACACGTTTGATGGAAACGATTTATTTAATAATGGCCACTCAAAGTTTTCAAATATGGTGAAAAGCAAAAGGAGTACCTCAATTACTGACATACGCAAGTGCAAACTGAATAATGGAGGTCTACATTTAATTTATCAGACGAGAAAAAAATAATAAAAGTACTCTCATTAGCTTTCAAGAGGACTATCAAATGTGTGTCCATACAGAGGGGAGATTGATTTATTTTTAAATAATGAAAGCTTTGCAGTCAGGAAATGCAAGCCTCTTCTATGCCATACAGGAGATTTCCCATCTCATGTGGTATGCAGTTGTCCTATAATAGTCTAGAAAAACTGATAGCAGCAGCATTAAAAATAAAGAACTCTCCCCCTTGTGTAGTTCAAAATGTGATCTGTGGGTATAAAGGATATTAAGCATACACTACGATTTTTGGAAGCTTATTCTAAAGACTATGGAAAGAGAGTTTCACCCATAGAGAACTGGTATAATGAAAGCCTGTCCAAGGTAAACAAGTTAGATAATCACAGGAAATATTTATACCATTGATTCTATTATTTCTGTTGCAAGGAAATATGTTGAAGAAAGACAAATTAGGTGGCCTCATAAATCTTTGGAAAGACCGGGGCTGAGCTAGTACTTTTATTACCTCAAACTCAAGTAAAAGGGTCCTCATCCAGGAAAAAAAAGAGGTCATTGTTCCCCTCTACTCATCACTCATTAGACCCATTATAGAGTACAAGGCCCCTTTTGGAATGTACCTCACAAGACATCTGCAGCAGCTGGAAAGGCCACAGAAGCACCTCACAAAGAGGATTACTGGCCTCAAACAAATGCCCTACACTGACCACCTCAAAAAACTCCAGCTTTACTCCGTAGCATATCGCCTACTCCGAGGTGATCTCTGCCTAACACATAAAGCTATGTCAAACTCAGAGCTGTTGGACATGCTACACCTAAAGAAATACCAATCCCTCCGAGCTACATGCTCTAGGGACCTAAACCTTGTCACCACAATAAACAGGACACACTGGAGGGATAGATTCCTGTCCCAGAGACTTCCTATACTCTGGAACAAGCTACCCATCTATGTCAAGCAAAGTTCTTCATTAGCACTCTTCAAGAAAAATCTTGATGAGTGGATGGAAATAGGAAATACACCCCGGGGATCACTTCTGTCTCTCTGCTGGATATTGGCACAGGAAAATAACTTTCTAGGGTGGCGTAAGCTATGGAACCTTGCTGGCTAGACTTACGTAGGCCCTTGAGCTGATAACCTAGTACCTATATGCATCTATCTCAGACTTGGATAGTTCTTTATGATCGTAGGACTGATATTACTCATAACTTAATAAGTGGAGAATTTAATGTGGCACCTGACCAAATGCTTAAGGAATACCAGCAGGGAAGAGGAGGTTAAGCCTAGTTCTTAATTGCTTAATGCCCTCTCTAACTCAGTTGGGCCTTGTGGAGGGTTGGAGAATCATGTTGCTATACAAGAGAGAGTTCATATATTTAGGGCCAGGAGATACGCTAGCAAGCAGCTCATATTATTTGATTAGTGGTCTACAAAAGACTGGATACAACTGCTGCAGTAGATCATTTGATCACAGTTTAGTCACTATTGATCTGACAGGACTTGGCATGAATTGAGTTCTGTAGCCTGAACTGTGGTTCTTCTTTTGTTTTAATCCAAACATAAGAGGAGGAAACTCAGGAAGTGGTTAATGTACTACCTGATGACAGAGTGAGGAAGGTATAAAATGAATGCAGAAATGGGAGCAGTATAAAAATTCTAAGAGTATTACCAATGTCAATAGTTTGGGTATGACAACCACAGGGGTAAAAAGTAGCTGAAAGCTTCAGAGTTATACTGCACAAAAAGGAAGTGTCCACAGGAAAGCAAGCAGCAGAGAGAATCTTTTACTACAGAACATCTCAGAACTCAAGCAGGAGCACAGAGCAAGGCAGTTTGCCTGAATGCAAGAGAAGTGGGATAAATATAATGTACATTGGACCAAAGGAATGAAAACCAAGCAAACTGCATGCAGAAAAAAGACAGAAAAGAATGATTAAAGCTCTTGTTAATGATGGGGAAGAGGATACTACATCATTCATGGGAAATTACTAAAAGTATGTATAACAAATATAGGGCGATTTATTACTCAGTCACAATAAGTCAAGAACCCTGTGAGTCCCAGTGCTCATCCTCCCATTTCAATGCTTTCAGTGGAAAGCAAGATCTATGATAAAATATAATCAGACAAACTAGAAAAGATATGTTAATTAGTGGAAGGTAGAAAAGTGTGTCATCGAGGGAAGAATGGGGGATCCTGATTCAGTCAGAATGTATCTTATGTTGCAAGAATTAAGTAATCTTTCAAAAGAGGCTTGCATAGCACGCTATTAGATTTTGAGTGCTTTGGACTTGATGGAATGTCCATTTTTATGGGAGTGCCTGGATATATGTGGTGTGCCTAAGGAAATCAATGTGGTGGTAGAAGTGCACATCCAACTGAGAAGATCACAAGGAGATGCATATCACAAGACTTTTCTTTTTTTGTAGAGGGCATCAAGCAACACTGTCCATTATCCCCACTGCTCTTTTCTGTTGTTATTGGGACACTGGCCATGGCATTAGTGAAAGAGTAGAAACATATGCTCTTTGAACATGGTATAATGCACATTTTGTCAACCTGGTTTGTAAACAGTTTGTTATAGGTGAGAAATCCAAGACTGGCTCTCCAAGACACAACACAAACTATTAACAAATATAAAAATAATAAAAACTTCCAGTGAGTGTTTTTGTCTCATACAGACACTGATACTTCTTCAGACTGAAGGTTATTCTTATTCAAATATTCTCAAATACTAAAATAACTTCACATGACTTAATTGACAATTAATGCTATAACACTTTGCATTCTAAATAAACTACAAAGTCTTCTCGGTTGTTCAAGCAAGGAGGATAACAAGCATTTAATCTAATTTGCCTAAAATATCCTAACCACCCCAGTTCTTCCTCTGCATTGAACAATCTTTCAGCATTTTTAATTTCATCTAATACCAAAAAATTAAAAACAACTTTACAAGTACCGTTTTTAAATTATTTTCTCAAAGCATTCCTTTTATCACCTATCTGAACTGCAGGTTTATGTTCATAAATCCTCTTATACAATTCTCTCATAGTCCTGCCTATATAAAAAGCCATACATGAAACACAAAAAACAAGATAGACCATAAATTTAGACTTGCATGTGAATAGTCCATTTGCACAAATCATACCATTATCATCATCATTGGCTTCAGTGTAAAAAAAAAAAAAATCACACAGATTACAATTCAAGCATTTCACCATTCCACTTTTAGAACACTTAGCCTTAGGCATATTCAATTTTGCTTGAAAAAAAATTTTGAAACTTTTGCCCTTTTGTGTAAAAAATGGATGCTCACCAACTACTTTCATAATTTCAGTGTTCAATAAAAAATCTTTCAATTACTAATGATTACATTTTAGTAGCAGTAGAATCAATATTATTTTGAATAGGCATCATTGTTTTAAAATTATTTTCTCTAAATATAACTGCATTCATTGTTCCTTCTTTTATACATATGGTTTTATCAGAGAAAATGTCGAGCACTAATTTTCTAGGATGCTCTCTACTTACCAGTTTTTCATAAAAATGTAATCCCTCTTCTACAAAATTCTGGTCTTTTGCTGTTAAATTTCTTATTTGTATAAGCTGCCCTATTATGATATTCTATTTAGTCTTCCTGGGGTGCATGCTATTATAATGCAAATAAGCATTGTTTTGCACTTTTCTTATAAATTTTAGTAATTAACTTACTGTCAAACTTAAAAACATTAACATAAAGGAAGTTAATACAAGTAAAACTATATTGACAAGTACATTTTAAGTCATTGATTATTTATGCACATAAACTCATTGAAGGATTGTTCTCCCCACTTCAAATTAAAAAGACATCAATAAAATGCAAAAACATTACATTTTCTACAAAATTACTCTAAGATATTAACTGTTTCCCACCTATGCATGAATTCATTGGCATAAACGGGGGCATTGCAGGCCCCATAGCAACACCATTTGTTTGACAATAAAAGTTGTACTTAAATTAAAAATAATTAAAATTTAGAATTACATCTAGTAATTCCATCAATAAATTAACTGTGCTGCTTCAAAATAATTTAGAGTTTAATAACTCTAACCTTACAACTTGCATACCTTCAGCATTGGGTATGACCATGTACAGAGCTTTGATATTGAAGGTTACCAATAAATTTGTCCAAAATATTAATTGCTTTGATCTTATTTATAAAATCAAAAGCATCTTTGATATATGCGCTTTTTACACACACAATTTTCTGAAGGTGTTTGTCAACAAACAGAACCATACTTTTGGTCTTACTACTGAAACTAGAAAAAATTGGTCATAATTGGGGGGGGGGTATCCAAATCCTTGATTTTAGGTATACCAGAAATCTGGCTTACCTTGGGATTATTAATTCTCAAATATGTCCTAGGGGCTTCAGTAATTCTGCCACTATAAAACCATTCCTTGATCAAGGAGTCAAACAAAACCAAGCTTTTTAACTTCCAAAAAAGTTACTTTTTGTAAAAATCAACACCAGATAACAATTCTAACATTTTAGATAATATTAAAAATATTATTTCTAGAAACTGGAGTCTACTGTCCTCAGCATCAGAGATTAGGAATATTATTGGTGATACTTAATTTTTTTCCTATAGAACCTGTAATAGATTGAAGAAATGCCTAAGTTATAATGACTTACAGTTGAAAGAGAATAGACCAATTAATTGAATAGGGACATTTCCATGCTATAATTGGTCACGCTGCTCTGATATACAATCTGATAATGAATTTCTACACCCCCTAACCAGGAAAAAGATGTCTTTAAATCATCAGCTACATGCAATACTAGCAACATTATCTACCTTGCTACTGGTGTAGAATATACTGCATTTTATGCAAGTTCAGACATAGGTTGAAAGACAGAATTGTTCAGCATAAATCAGACATCAGGAGGAAGATGAACACAAATGTACTTGAGGATGCTGGCTATAAGCATAGATTTAAATTCCATGTTTTGAAAGTTATGTATTCAAAAGATTAGAGTGGAGATGCTAGTAATGTTCTAGAGATAACAGAGCATTACTAACAATGCTCTAGAAATAAGAGTATGAATGGATAACACTGTTTCAGGCAGATGTTAAACTGGGTGTTAACGCTAATGCAAGTCTTAAACTAGTTTTGAAAATGAAACAAATGGTTATAAGAACATAGCTAGAATTAATTTTTAGATTTATCTGCATATGTATTTTTATGTATATTATGAATTCTTTATTCTATACATTAATACTCTAGATTTTTAAGGCTATACCTTTAAGAAGAAATGTCCTGTTTAATGAGCTGTGTCATGTGAATTTATACTGATAGCATTTAAATGAGGCTGAAAATCTCTCTTTACACACTGAAGGACGCAAGTCTGAAAGCTTTGTGACCTTGTGATTTGGATTTATTAGTGTCTGTTTGGTTTTATTCTACATGTCAGGTGTTTCCTTTCACTGGACTTCTGCTTCTATTTGAAATTTTGGTTGTCTCAGTGAAGGTTTACCTTAGTGCTGGTCTTTCTACTACTATGTATCACTTTAGTTAGTAATGGAATTACATGCAAGCAGTTTTTGTATTTAGATTTTGTTAGTATAAGCCAGAAAATATTTATTAGTATAGTAATTGTTTAAGAAAATTTCCTCCACAATATTAACTGCACACACAAGATGGCTGAACTCACCCTGGCACCACTCTAGTCTGAGTGGAGAGTGGCGGAGGAAGAAGTAGAGGTTGCAGTGTCAAGTGAATGACTAATGCATAGTTTTAGTGAGAAATTATCAGTTGTATTCCATATATATTTTAAACCATCCTCTTGTATCAGAATCACATTTATTGGCCAAGTATGCGTACATACAAGGAATTTGACTCCAGTTTCAATGACTCTCCAAGTATGAATTACATAAACATACTTACAACTATTAAGAACCAAACAAATGGCATACATACAACTTAAGAACAAACAAATACAAATGTATATATACATATACGTATCTATACAAGGTGCAAAGTGCAGCTCAATGCAAGAAATACTGAAATAAAGTCTGAAAGAAAGTATTAACAATACTCGGAGGCTTGAGAAAAAGAATACCCCAGCCTAATAAGCTGAGTTAACAGTTTATGAACTTGATGGCCTGGGGGAAAAATTGCTTACAGTTATTAGGCAGAATACTATCAAAGCACATGTTACTGTCTTGAAGTATATGTACTGCATCTGCAATGGTATTATGCTTTGGTTAATGAAGATTGAATGGAAAGGAACCAAAACGTCATTCAATTGCTACATTTGTGTTTGTGTCAACAGCTTCTGCCTGAACAAAATTTGCAGACTGTTATAAAAAAAAAAAACTGCAATTTAGGTAAGCAAATAACAGTTTAAAGTAGAACACATAGTGGAAGTATATAAAAGGATTGCAGACAACACCCCTCCCTCAATCAGAAAAATAGTGCGCACACACAAAAGTGAAAACATTTGAATATGTTGTCTTAGTATTTATGACTTGTATTTTTTGGAAATACTGGCACAGTATGACAATTCAGCTATTAATACAAATTTAGACAAATACTTAGCAAAGGCAACAGTAAATGGAATGCCTTGCATAATAAGAAATGTTAAGAAAAAAGGTGAAGTACAGGTAAATTACAATCGTCTTATATCTTCTATATCTAGTGGATGAGATTATTTATAATAAAGCACAACATAGCAGGAAACTCAGATGACTGTTTGAAGCCACTGACAAATATGACCAAAGTAATAAATCCAGTATTCTAACTGATTTCATTATATAATTGAGAAATATTTATCAAGGATATTAATTGAAAGTCTACAGTGCTTTCAGGACATTACTGCAACTAAATCTAAACAATAGGTCTATCTATAAATGCAGTATTCTGCATTTAACTGATTTTATTATATGTATAACTGCAAATATTTATACAATACTGCTTTTGGTACATGAACCAAAACATCAATATATAAATGCAGTGTGCTTCCTTTAACTGGTTTTATTAGATATATAAAACCATAAGTATGTATAAAAAGGTGGGTGCCGTATAATATTACAAAGAACTGCAAATTAGGCACAAATATGACATGCTGTGTTATTTATGTCATAGCCATTTATGTGACTGCAGAGTGGTCAAAATGTAAACTCCAAAGGTCTTGATAATATATTCATTCTTCATAAGTAGGCATAAGGAATTCCCATATCATTTCCATGTATGAATACATACTTCCCATACATTCTGTTTTAGTTCAAAGATTTTTAAAAATAAAATTGTTTATAATAAATTGAAGACTAACAATTTATTGCAAGTATTTTATCTTTGTCCCACTCTATCCCCAGGTTTTCTCACTTTTTCTTATTTTAATTATGCATTTCTTTGTCTTCCTTTTCTCCCTCTCATTTCTGTTCATATTTTTAACAGATTCCTCAGGAGCATCCAAGCTCCGTACATCCAAGGTTACGGAATATTCACCTTCTGCTTGTCCAAGAGCATATTCAGAGAGTCAGGGCAGAGGTATCAGTCTTGTAGGTACCATAATGCTCGGCAGCCTGGATAATTTCACTGAATGGGGACTCTTGGACATTATTGAGATTGTAGTGGTGGAGATCATGGACAGATGGCTTTAGTTCATTGAGGTTTCTCTTCAGTGGGTGGAAGACTCACTGCCCCAATTGGCAGCAACTACAGACCTCTGCCTCATCAACACTGGAGTCCTCCACTGCACCACCACCTGACAGTAGACATGTTTGTAGAGCTGTGGCCTGAGGACTGTTGTTCAGCAAGACTCGTCACTCCCTTTCTTCCCTAATCCTCACTTTACTTTAGTGAGTAGTTTGGATAGGAAATAAGAGGGTGAAAAATATTAGAAAAACTAAGATGGTCTATCCCCTGCCAGTGGTACCTCTCCATTTCACACCTTCTCCAGTACAACCCTCTTGATGTCTTCCTCCTGTGTTTCCCCTTTGTTGCTTCTCCCATTTTTCATGCTTTCCAATCTCCTCCTTTCCACTCATTAATGAAACCCTAAGGGTGTCCAAATAAGGATACCACTATATCACACATAACCCCCCCTTTTTTTTAATTAATGAAAGCTACAGAGTCTGTATACCTAAAGTCTTTCAAATATGACTGCATAGCTGTGTTTATCCACAATATCTGAGTAAATATGAAGAGATATGAAACCTACAGCTTTCATGTTGTCCTTTGCATATAGTTAACACTTATCTTCAGGAACTTTACACTTTTTTTGTCATAGTTATGTATTAAACTGCCTTTGCATTCCCTTAGCACAAAACTTGAACTTAGTTTATTTGCATGTATGTGTAGTGACACTTTTTGGTGACTACTACTACACAGTTACAAAATCCAAGACAATGAATACCAACCTAAATTTTCTTCAAATGGACTAAATAAATATACTCTTACATGACTCTAAGTTATCTCACAAATTCTTATGAAAAAATATTTCTGGAAACAAATATTATCCTTCAACTTATAGGTTCATTGGTAGGTACTAGGCTATCTGCCCGAAGGCATTTATAAGCCTAGCCAGAACGTGTTGGCTTTTGCCACCCCCTTAGATTAGTTTTATGTGCCTCTGTCCAGCAGAGCCATTGAAGTGATCCCTGGGGTAAACTTTGTTTCCCATCCACTAGTCAATGTTTCTCTTGAAGAGAGTTAGCGAGGAGCTCTGCCTAATGTAGATTGGAATCTTGTTCCACTTGGGAAGTCTCTGGGACAGGAATCTATCCCTCCAGCATGTCTTATTTATTGTTGTGGTGAGGCTTAGATCCCTGGAGCGTGTGGCTAGAGGGATATGGTTTTCTTTAGGTGGAGCATGTCCATCAATTCTGGGTTGGACATGGCCTTGTATGTCAGGCAGAGATCACCTCTGAGTAGCCGGTATGCAACCGAGTACAGCTAGAGTTTCTTCAGTGGAGCTGCATAGGGCATCTGCTTGAGGCCAGTGATCCTCTTGGTGAGGTACTTCTGTGGTCTTTCCAGTTGTTGCAGGTGTCTTGTAAGGTACATCCCATATGGGGCATTGTACTCTATGATGGGTCTGATGAGTGATACACAGAGGGGCCCAATGACCTTTTTCGATCTGGATGCAAACCCTTTTGTGATCAGGTGGGCCACATAGAAGGATTTTCTAACCACTTTGGCAATGTGATTATCAAAGGAGAGGTTACTATCTACTTGGGTCCCCAAATCCCTTATTACATCTTCTGTGTTTAGAGGGCTACCACCTATGTGGTAGTTTGTGGGTACTTTTTTTCCAAAGGGGGTGACTATGCACTTTTTGGCATATAGCGTGAGACCATGGTTTTGACACCAGGCATCTGTCTCAGTGAGACCCTTTTAGAGGATGTCTGTGTCAGCCAGAGAGTCAATTATAGCCCCTAGTTTGCAGTTGTCTGTGAAATTGATCAGCCATAGTCCTCCTGTGCTTACCTGTACCTCTGAGTAGTATATGCCGAACAGGAGGGGTCCCAGGACTGAGCCCTGGAGAACGCCACTTGTAACCAGTTTAGAGTCAGACCTAGCTCCCGCAACTCTTACCATGTGGGTTCTGTCCATGAGCCAGTTGGCAACCCATCTCATGACGTAGGGGTTTATGTTCAGGCTGGTGAGCTTGTCTATAATACCTGAGTAGGGAATGGTGTCGAAGGCCTTTGCAAGGTCTAGGTAGGCTCTGTGGTCCACCTTTCCCTCATCTATAGCCTTGTTACTGTCTCAAAGAAGTCCACCAGGTTTAGGAGGCATGATCTGTCCTTAAAGCCGAACTGGGTAGGGTCCAGTGTTTGGAGGTTTCCAATGTCCTGTTAATGAGATCCATGATGATGTGCTCCATAGTTTTGCAGACCAAGCTAGTCAGGCTTATAGGGTGATAGTTCCCGGGGCCCATTGTGGCTCCACCTTTGTGGAGTGGAATAACAGTTGCTGTGCGCCACTTTGTGGGCACATAGCCTGTGGAGAGGCTGAGTTTAAACAGTGTGTTTAAGTGAGGGGTTAATCTTTGAGCTCATGTAGGATGCAGCCTGGTACACCGTCTGGTCCCATTGATGCTGTGTTCTTGGCTTTGGAGAGGGCTGTTTTAACCTGAGTGTCTGTGATTTCAGGGGCACTACATTCTTCTGGTAAAGTTATGGGCCCTTTTGGGGTTGAGAGGGGGGTGAAATTTGCACTGAACCTGTCTGCCAGGATGTTGGCTATATCAGTCGGTTCAGTGTATTTTGTGCCATTCTGTACTAACTCCGAGCAGATCTGAGAATTGCCACTTAGATTCTTGACATAGCTAAAGAATGCCTTGTGGTTATCTTTAGAGTCAGAGGCAATTTTTCTTTTGAAGCTAGCCTTGGATGATTTTATGAGGGAACGTAGTTTCTTGCCGATACTTATCAGGGATGTCTTCCCTTCTTGGGATTTTACTCTTTTCTGTACTAGTTTTCTCCTTCTATTGTATAGCTCGTTTAAGGCAGGAGTCCACCAGACTGGTTTCCTTTTCTTGGAGGAGTGAGTCTTGGTTTTGTTTGGGATAGCATGATCCATGGATTCTTGTAGGTGCCCATAGAGTGCATTAGTAAAGGATTTTGCAGCTTGGACAGCGTTATCCTTTAGCATGGGGGCTTTGAAACTTACCACCTTGGTCTTAAGTAACGTCAAGTTTGCTTTTGAAAAGTTTTTCACAGTGGTTTCTTTGACCGTGAACAGGTTATAGCACAAAAACATATAATGTCTTACTGTTGCCATCAAAATCTCTACAGAAACAATCTAACCTATAAAAGATGTTTTCAGAATAAGAGAAAAAAACATGTCTACTGTCAGTTGCTGCTGCACTGGAGTGCTATCATTAATGTCTGGCTCTTAATTTTAAAACTAGGTTTGGGAGATAGGGTTCCTGGAGCTAAGCCTCTTCTTTGACTATGCCAATGATTTAGAGAGGGAAAAAAACAGTAGCGTGCATACCTCTCAACCGTACCAAATTACTCTGTTTTTACCGAGTTTTGGGGTTTAAATGAAGGGGTGCCACGATTCCAGAGTGGCACCCCTCCATTTACGATTTTTTTTTATTTTTAGTGTTTTAATTTCTGTGGCTGTTGGAGCTGATGTCATCATGTATATGATGATGTCAGCTCCCTCAGGGATTCCAGCCTGAGCGATGACGTCAGCTCCCTCTACTAGCCTGTCAGAACTGAGCTCAAGGAGCTCACGCATTTCCGGCTGGCCACTGCTTCAAAATGCTAGCGGGAATGGCTGGCCTGGCTGCAGCGGAAGAACTTGGATTATGGGGAATAGAATATAAGGAAACTACGGATGCAATGCCACTACTGCAAATGCGAGCGGGAATGGCTGTTTGGAACTGGCTGCGGATGCGATGTAGAATGGTAAGGAGTGTGTGTGTGTGTGTGTGTGTGTGTGCGTGCGCATATGCCATAGGGAGGAGGGGTAATATTTATCTGTTCTATCCTTGTATCATTGTAGAACGCATTTTCTGTTTTTGAAATGCTAACGACATATCACAGGATCTCCAAATGGTTTCTGCTGAGTCCTTTATAGAGAGAAGTGGGCTTATGTTGCTTTCAAACACTCTATGTGATTAGTTCCTGTGATATGATCCATACCACTAAGGTGGTATTTCAAATTAGAGCACTGTAGAAGGTCATACCACTGCAAGTTCCCTTACCCTCAATACTGCACTTGTGGGTAGATTTACTCATTTGTTGACAAGAAGTCTTTTAGCCTGTTGTCAGTTACCTACACTGTTTTCCTGTAATTACAGCACACACTTTGTTGTATGCTTTCATGGCACTTAATTATACCCCATGGCAAATTTTTCATTGCATGTTATTTACTACAGAATACAAAAGCAGAAGGTAAGAGAATGAAATTTGAAGGTACAGGAAAGAACTTCTATTAGTGAAAGGGAATGGTAATGGCTGAACGCCAGTTTTAGAAATGATTTAGATGCTTAAAGTGTTATGAAGAGACACAAGGCAGTTTGATTAGTGCAATATGTCAAAGGACAGGGAGAAGCAAGCATAATTTTAAATAAGGTGTAGTAAATGCAAATATTACAAAGAGAAGAAGAAAGCCAGCATTTGGATACTATGGAAAAGTATGAGGTAAAGCAGCAGGCATCAAAACATGAAAAGCTGTTTGATATACACAAGTGAGTGTACAGAGGATTAACAAAAGGAAATTTACAGAAGAATTAAAACTGCAGGTTTGCAGTTACCATGATAAAAGGTTTGCAGTTACCATGATAAATTTCATGACAATCCTACAAATAATGCCTCAGAAAATGGAAAAGGAAGAAAACTTTATCTCTAAGTGGTGTCATTATCTATCAGCATTTGCATCCATTTCTTTCATGTTATTCCTGAAATCCTTGCACAGAGCTTGTCTAGGGCTTCCCTCAGACAAAAAAAGAAACTGAAATTTCTTTCCACCAAGACCCCTTAATGTCCACAGCACCATGGAATATAGATAGTGATATGAAACTGCAATAAGTCTAATAATGCAGAAAAGTTTTCTTGGCATCACTGTATATAATTTTCATTGTACTACATATAAACAAGGACTACAAAGTTAGCAAAAATAAAAAAAAATATAAGGGATCACAGCATCAATGGAAGAAAAATAAACTCAACCAAAATATAGGCAATGCTAACAAAACAGGTAACATTCTTAGAGAACACAGTACAGAATAATATTTATTTAAAATTAGAGGTCAAATAATTCCTTTTATGTAGCTGAATCAAAACAAGCTTCCCACTCTGACTTCCCATCTCCACCCCTTCTGTTATTGGTCAATGCAAGTTATTTCGGAACACTTGTCTTTAGATGGGGACACATGAAAACAGAATAACAAAGTCAACAACAAAGATCAGGAAGCAAGTGTCTGACCTCTTGTTTTGTTTACATTAATGACCTGTGATTATCCAGTTGACTAGCAAAGTCAGAACTGCTTGTGTTTTTTCCCAGCAATTAATTTTTCTTCAGTTGTTTGTGTTACAGTCATTCTGGTAATGATTTAAATAAAGTCAGAGTTGTATTCTGTGTCTGAGAGCTTTCTCAATCCCAATACATGTTTTTTGTTCTCAGAGTTGAGAGCTAAAGTGGGAACTGAATTTGTATTCCCCCCAGGTTTTTTCTGCTAAGAGTTGAGAGCTGTGGTGAGAAGTGAGAAATGGATTCACTAAATGATAGCCAGTAAGTTTCAATCTTCTTATTCTTCAGGAAGCTGCTGATTCACCATAGTGGTATGTTGCTCTGACTGTAGCACATAGGGTCCTCCTGGGTCCAAAACTTACTAGTGAAATGCATGGTGGTAACATTTTATTCTAGCAACTTTACAAAATTATACAAGCAATGTTTAAAATCTGTCCCTGCTTTTTGATCTTTTGCGCCCCCCCCCAAAAAAATGAAACTGAAAATAATTGTGAGAAGCTGCGCAAGATGCCTATGGCTTACACTGCTGTCATTCTATTTACAGTGTGGGTGTGGAAGTAGACTTTTATGATGGAAATGTTTTGAATTGGGCAGTTTTGTCATTATTGGTTCATGCATTTTGTTTCATTGCCTACAGTACAGTCTACTGGAAAAATGTTCAAACAATAAATTTAAAATGCGCTCTAACAAGTGTGCTGTATTATACAAGGAATATAATAAAGTCAGGAAGGTGTATCAAAGAAAACATGTATGTTTCTTGTTTTGTGTGCAAGTGGTCAATGATTTGAAAACAGCCCAAAGATGATCTCTATCCACCACTGGCCAGATGTATTTTCTTTGAATGTGGTCTGGGTTTCAATGCTGTTTCAATGAATGTGAGTTTCAAGGGCAGACACGTTTTAATGCCAAGTCTATTTTCATTGTGAGACAGTATTGCTTTTACCAAATTTCTATTACTGTTTGTGCATTGTTGGGCTGTAAAAATTAAATCCAAATAATCATTGTAGAAGTAAAGCAGTATGCACACATTAGTGTTTATGGTAAACGGGGTGAAATAGCCAGGCAATGGGACATTGGAATGGCTGCAGGGGGACGCTGGTGCCATATTTTGGTTGCCTGTTCTTCAGTTACGTTTGAAAGTTGGTATCCCACAACTCCATTGGAGTGGGAGGGGTTACATAATTGTTTATGCAAATTAGATGTTAATCAGCGTACAGATTTGTACCTAATTTTCATGGGCCTTGTCCAGATTTTTGATGTTTCCAGGTTGAGAGGTATAGTAGCGTGAAACACAAATAAAAATGCAAGTGTGCACTGCATTACTCATGTTGAGTTTTAGCATTAAAAATCAGTTTGGCAGCGTGCCGAATTGTAAAGAAACTTAATTGCCTTTGTTCAAAAACTGTTTCAGATTTTCTCCCTAGACGCTGGTGTTTATAAAAGCATTGTCTTTAGATGTGACAGCAATGTAAATATAATTCCAGTGAGGGGGCCTAACCAACAGTAATGACTGGTTTAAGGAGAGAATAGTTTCTGACATGAAGCTTTACCATTCTGAAGAGGCATAATACAGATAACTAATTACGACAAATCGAATCCTATACCATAAAACCTTTAGACTACTCTATTTCTGGATGCAGAAAATTCACTTGATCTTATGTACATTAAGTATTTCTATTTTTATGGTTTCTTATTTGCCACATCCTTGGTCCAAGTATGATAAGGTGGTACAAAGTTTGTTCTTTGGAATATATGAATATTTCATAAATTGTATTCCATTTTTCTCTGGCATCTTAAGATATGGGAAGTTGTGCAGATATCCGTCCTAAGGTCAGAAATAATGTTATCAATATTTAACTAATGGCCTTGAGGTGGAATTTCCTAACTTACAACAAAAATAGGAGGCATTCTGCTGCAGTGAGCTAAATGACAAGCAATGTAGATGGTGCCTAACCATGCAGCTGAACTGCACTTGTCATTACTTGTCCAGTTCACCTCTTTGAAACAAATACACAGATGGCAATTTACCCTTCTGTAATTCCAAAAGTGGATAAAAAGTGCAGTTCCTTGATGTGTGTGCTGTGATTCCCACAATGCAGACTATGTACACATGGGTTTGGTACTACCCCTAGGTTACTGTTCTTTGGGCTCAAGTCATTCACAGTGATTTCTTCTGTCTCTTTAGTGGTTAAGCATGGCATGTGTTTCTGGTTATTAGGTATTATTCAAATCCAACTAAACATGGATAAGTACTTCTTCCTGCGAGTTTGAAATGCAATCCTCCCTTTAGTAGCAATAATATTCCACTGCTTGAAATGTATTCCTACCAATAGTCTATAAAAACACATTAGTCAAAGACGCAACTTAAAATCTTGGTCTGGTAGCAATGTTGATATGAAGGATTAGAATCAAATGTCTACAGTGTTATATATTCTAGATTTAAGTGCAGTTAATTTCCAATATTTGTGTGTTAATTTCTTATGTCAGTAGTTATACAGCTTCTCTGTTTATTATCTACTTTGCTGGCTGTTTAATTCAATAACCATTTAGAATAATTTTGTTCTATACTCCCTATATTATCTTCATCTGTTTTTTGTATTTGAATTGCTTACGTGCTTTGAATAAAGTACTGAGTATTTTTAACAAAATAAATAAATAAAACCATTTTCATCTTTAGCTCTTTTACCTGCAAGAATCTTTAGTCTAAGTAACATACAGTCAACAAATGTATGACCAGACAGATCTTACTTTTGCCAGTCTACTATGACCACCTCTCAATAATCCTAGCAATCTTTAGGAGGATGCAGAGGGAATAGTGCTGGTTACATAACCGTATTGACAGATACGGTAAAGCTCCTTCACTCAAGACATTTAATGTAAAGTGTGAAAACTAACAACAACTTTTTCTTATTATTCAACTTCCTAACCCCACACAGATTCATACGCCTAAACTTTGGTCATACAAATAACTCATTCCTCCCTTACCCAGGCCCCCACCAGCTGATTCATTTCCCTTAGTAGGAAAAGGTCAGGTGCTAAGAGTAGTCCTTTCACTAACTGGGAAGATGGGGATCATTTTTTTGTAGTTTTCCTGGCTTAGATCAACTATTGCAGTATAGTACATTGGGCTCCTTCGCAAGTTTGAAATAACTGCACTACTAAAGGTGTTGTCCATGCATGGGAGCTGAAAAATCAAAAACACTCTGCAAAGCTTCTCTCTCGCACTTTTTTTTTTTGCAGTGTCATTTATTCAACAGGTAGCACACATACCTTTGGTGCAGAAAGGTATGGGGTTCTATTCCTGCTCCAGGAAGATGAATTGCTAACACTACAATACAGCATGAAGGAGGTGCTTCATTCCTGATTGTCTTGACCTTTGCATGAAATGTTAAATGGTGGCCCAATCTGCGTGAGTTGGTGGTAGTTCAGGGGATGTGAAAAATCTCATGGCACCTATAAAAAAGAGTAGGGGTTGTTTATTGAACAAATATTTTCATTATAAACCGAAAAAAACTTTACATTTACAATACTATACGAACTATTTACATGACATCATTCACTTAAAATTCAAAATACAATGATAATCTGACCCACACTCTACTTTCCACAACCAAAGTATTATTTCTAACATTTCTGATAAATTCCAAATTTTCCACATAAAAATATTTATCAATATTTTCAATAAACACTATCTTTATAAAAACATTCAATCATATCTATATTAATCTTTTTATCTCAATTTTGTCTAAATAATTATTCTCATCCAACTTAGTCCCATAATGCATCAATTCTTTTACATTTCAAAAAGACATGTTGGGTAGTTTGTTCTTTATGGCAATAATTGCATATTCCTTCACTTTTTTTTATAAGGCATAATGAAATTCTACTCTTTTTAAAGCTATCATTTCTTGATTTTATAGCTTTGATTTTCATTTCTTTCCATGGGTATACATAACAATATTGTCACCATTACTTTTACTACCACTTTGTTCTTTCATATTCTAAATCTTCTATAATTATTTTCCACATTAAAAGTTTCTATTGTAATGCTGTCATTTCTTTATTCATATACTCTTTTACAATTTTCATCATATCCCATATTTTTTGTATTTGATTTTCAATAATAGTTATTAAATTACCATTTTTTTCTCTTGGCCATTTAAGTATTTTATACAGATATAATGAAACTGAAAATACCACTGGATTTATAAGTCCTAATGTACTATCTTCGTTTGTTATATATATAGCATACCTCTCTTTACAGGATTAAGACAGGATCTCAATATAAAGGAGAAGATGGTATTAATATCAATGGCATACTAAACATACTATCTGTACATGAAATATTTTCTAACAAAACAGAAACTAAGCAAATACTTTTTTTCTTGAAAGATTAAATGACCTCCAAAGAAAGAACATTTTTGAGTTTGCATAATGTTTTCCCATTTTAGTGGTACATCACCTTTTCCAAATGTAATGCCTAATAACTATCTCTTAAGAGCTAAAAACATGTAAATCCTACCTTCATGCCTTAAACTTTTACTTTCTTTCCACGTTCAAACACCAATTTTGTCTAAACAAGTTCAACTTGCTTAAATTTTTTTCCCGTCCATTCAAATGCTTAGTAACTAGAATGATGTCACCTGCAGATTCACTTTAGAACACTGAAGGCCTAAAACATTGAAATTCAAAACACAGACCAAAATCTTGAAAATTCAAACCACTGAAAATTCAAAACATTGACTTCCATAACACTGAAAATACATAGGACATCAGCATATGCTATATTCCAGCACAACTATATACAGAAACAAATAAACCATATCACACCAACTATAAGCAGGGGGGTCAAGCAACACCCCCCTCCATGTCCCCTGCTACTTAAATATATCAACTCTGAGATCCCACTACACTAAGATGTGTTATGTTGTAGCAAGTAAGAAGTGAACATAACTGAGGTTACCTATGAAATTCCGGTAAGTATCGCAGAAATACAGAGTAATGTTTAACAGTGAAGTAGTTTTTCTAAGAGAAGGTTGAGGAAAGTTTTTTTTACAATTTAAACAGTCATGATGCGCAGAATGGTATATGTTTGCTGTTTTGTTCTGTGTAGTGCAATCTCGGAGTTGATATATTTAAGCAGCAGGGGGTGTGGGGGCATAGGCACCCCACATGGGTGGTGCAGGGGGGGCTTGCCCCCCTGCTTTTAGTTTGAGAAGTATAATATGGTTTGCTTTTTATTTGTTTCTCTATGTAGTTGTGCTGGCATATATTAAATGTTGGTTTTCTATGCATTTTTAATATTATGGGATTCAATGCTTTGAGTTTTCATTGTTTTGAATTTTCAAGATTTTGGTGTCAGTGATTTGAATTTCAATGTTACAGGCTTTCAATGTTCTAAAGTGAATTCCACCTGCATATAACATTATAGGCATATTAATTCCATCCTTTGTTCCATATCTAACATTACCATCTACTGAATTAATATAACAAGTTATAGCATTCATAACTAGGGAATATTTTATTAAAAGTACATCCATGCCTTTCACCTCTTTTATACTTTTCTTCACTCCATTCATTAAACCAAAACTTTACTTTTGTTCAGTGTGTATACAGTAACAAGCACATTTCTTATCTTCCTACTTAAATTATAAGGTTTGAATACATCCCATAGCATATTATGCTGAATAGTGTTAAAAGCTTGGCTTAGATCTCATACCATAATTAAAGCCTTTTCTTGTCTTTTTAAAATGTCATCTACAATTTCTCTAAAAGCATTAATTCTTGACATCTTTTTTTCCTTTAATAGTATTATACATATTGAATGTAATAGAATATTCTTAAGTTTTGATTCCATTCTTTTCTGTAGTTTTTCCCTAAAGATTTAATTAGTATAATTTAAAACAATAGGGCCCTAATTTCTTACATCTTTTCTCTCACCTTTTTCCATACAAATTTAACCATTCAACAATGTTATATTTGTTTCATTAAACCACTCATTTAATTTTTCTGTGAAATACATATTTGTCTGTGATGTTATTCTATATTTCATATTCTAAGCCATCTAGACCCTCTGCTGTATGTATATTTACTTGTCTTAATACTACATTTAGTTCTTCTAATCCTTTTTTTTTTCCTAAAGCTAGATTTTCTTTCTTGGAGAAAGGTCTTACTTTCTTTGATATCCATGGTTCTTTAACAATATCTTTAAATAAATCTTTCATGTATTCTACAACATATATCTTTTTCTGTTCTATCATATTTTGTCTATAAATTCTCTCATTATACTATCTTCCTTAACTTCTTCTTTCGGCTTTTCCCAGTTAGGGGTCGCCACAGTGATCACTTATCCGCTCATGATTGGCAGTGGAGTTTTACGGTGTCGAGTTGCCAGCCCAGCGCCCAACCTTCCACAGAAGGCACACACACATAGGGTCAATTTAGAGTGTTCAATCCACCTATAGCATGTCTTTGGGATGTGGGAGGAAACCCACGCGACCACAGGGAGGACATGCAGACTCCACACAGAAGGCACCCCAGCCGAGGATCGAACTGGAGAACCTCTTGCTGTGAGGCAATAACACTAACCGCTGCACCACAGTGGCTGCCCATACTATCTTCCTTAACTATTTTATTTAAATAAGGAGCTAACCCTTTTTTACCTTATAGGAAATAACTTTGTTTATACAACGGATTTTTTTTATTTTTTCTGTTGACTCATTGCATACAAGTCTTGTTCTTAAATAAAAAATTCATTTTCATTCATTTTTTTTTTAATTTTTAAGTTTTTCATTTAACTTACTATATATTTTTCATTTCCTTTCTCTGCATTTTTTATTTCTTTTCTAAAGACATCCACCATTCAAATGAATTTGTACAGAACTGCCACATTCTTGTGTGATCTTCCTATAATTCTAAATTTCTTTTTTCACCCTCACCTACCTTCTTTACTTCAATTTTTATACCTTTTCCTATCTGAATATAACTAACTTTGGCTCTGAATTCAATTTCTGATAGGCTTATGGTCTGGAAAACCTGTGACTAATGTGCCTGTATTTTTTTTTTATTTCACATCCTTCCAAAAGCAAAATATAGTCTACTTTTGTTCTACACGTATGTCTACTTAATGTCCATGAATTGTTCTTCCATACTTAACTTCCCTCATATCAATTTCTGCAACATTTTTACATCGTTCTTTTCCTTTTTTTCAAGTTACAATCGAAGTCTCCCACTATAACTTCCATTTTAATAGCAATGTAATTCAATATTAAGACAAATATATCTTCTCTTTTTTCACTAGTTAGATATAATGCAGTTATTCTATAGACTCTTTCTCCATGTAACATCAATAACCATAATCTTAGCCATTAAAATTATAGTAATATAAAGCACCTTAACTTTTTTTCATACGTACTGCTATTCCTAAACATAAATCTTGTCCTAAACTTCAATATACGTCATTACCTCACATTCGATTTGAAATCTCTCATTCATTTTAAAAAGTCTTATCTTCTAACAAAGATATCACAATCACATTTTTGCACCAGTTTATAATAGCCAGTCTTCTAACTATGCTGTTAAAACTGATCACATTCAATGCAAATATCCTGCAATCACCAATGTTCTAAGAAAAATTAATAAAACTTTCACTTTTTTTTCTTCTTTTCCTGTGTGTTTAATCCAATTTTTTTCAGTTTCTCTGTCTCTTACCTACAAATTTGTTTTACTATATTCCAAGGAATACCTTCTTCATCACTAACTTCAATACCTTCTTCTATATGCAATTCTTGTTTTGTATGTCTCATACTTTTATCACCATGTTTTGACAGTTCCTTCTGTACTTTTTCTACATGGTTTTGTCCCTGTTCTTCACTTACTCCTTCCATCATCACCCCCCCCCCCATTAATGTGCTCAGACAGAGGAGCTTAATGCATTTCTACTGTCCCTTCTTTATAATCCAGCCACATGACTTATTGCATTTATATCATTTTAAGTTTTTTTTGCACCATGACCTATCTTACTACATATAAAACATTTCTATTTTCATCAAATGATTCGATTTTCCACAGCAGAAACAAGAGTTGGGTTGACACCACTATTTAAAAATACCTTTTTGACCATCTATATTTATAATACTAGGGATACAATTGATTTTATAATTTCCCATTTTAGTATATTACAATCCCTAATATCATATTGGTGTTTGCACATACTTTCTCTAAACTTCCTTTCCATCTTTTCTACATAACAGAGCATTTTTAGCAAATAGTAATACCGATTGCTCAATCTGAAAAATAGTTATAATCACCATGGCTAAAAACAGCACATTGTCCTAATATGCCAATACTACCTTTCTTCCTTAATCAAATGTCACTAGGAACAAGTTGCACTCAAACATGCCAACACATCTAATTCCCAGTTCCAATTTTTGTTCTGAAGTATACTTTTGGAGTTAAAATACAGATATGGGTACTGATGAGATCCCTGGTATCCTACTGCTTAATGTTCAAACTTCTCTGATCACTATTAAACTTAGAATTTTATTTATTTATTTTATTTATTTATCATTTGTTGACCGGGAAAGTCGGACTAGGTTCCACAGAGCCTGTTTTCAGTGGAGGCCCGGGGAGAAATGCTCCAGATGCATGTCTTTGGAATTTAGAATGTTTAATATACCAAGAAATAATTTTGCACTTAGTACGTAAAAACATTCTATTACAACCCCAATTTTTAACAAGGGTAACAGGATATTGGCTCAAAATTACAGGCCGATAAATTTGACACCAACATGGTGCAAATGATTTAAATAGTGCTTATTCTAAATCTTGTCACACCCAATTAATGCAAGATGCTATTTTGATTTATACCAGCATGTCCATTGTAAAGGTACAGCCAGTCTTTCTAGTTTGATAGATTTTTATGAACCAAGAAATCTAGCTATAGACATGGGATTACTAGTAGGAATGGTAGATGTGTAAGTAAGGCTTTTCTTGGCCTTTCCCATTACATCGTAATAACTAATCTAAAGAAAATGGTGTTTATTATAGTACAGAATGGACTGAAAATTGGCTTAAGCGTATATCTCAAATGAAACAAAAACAAAAAAGAATCACTGTTCCGAAAACCAACCAACCAGTACTAAAACCAGAACAGATCGAAGAAGACACAAATCCTTAACAGCACACTATGCTTTAATGAACGACTCTTCAGTTCACCTCTGGTGCTGAGCCAGGATAAGTGATAGAGAGAAGAAAGACATCTCTGGCTACTGTGTAGGTTCACTTACATCACTTGCACTGGGGAAAGATTGTACCTCGTGGGCTGTACTGTTGGTCGTGGACAATAACTGTACAGGCAATAATAGGGTAGCAAGGATTCCCAACCAGTTTCTTTTCCTCTAGGACGTCGCTGCAAGTAGCTTTGCAGGTATGCATTTGTCTCCATCTGATGAAGTTCTTCAAAACGAAAACGCAGTGTGTGTTGAATTGCGTTAATGTGATGTGTTTTACTGGTGGACTGAAGAATCACTATGTATTTTCCCTTTTGATGGACTGAAGAGTCGTTGTTCATTAAAGCATAGTGTGCTGTTAAGGATTTGTGCCTTCTTCGATCTGTTCTGGTTTTAGTACTGGTATATCTCAAATGGTCATGGTAACAGGACATATTCGGATAGTTTACAGCTGAACTTGGAAGTTCCACAAATGTCAGTACAGAGTCATTATTTGCTCATCTTCTCAATAATTACTCTACCTATAAATAGTAAGTGTTGGATGGATAAATTCACAGATGATTCCAATATCAGATTTATGTTATCAGGAGTATAAATAATTGTATGGACAATGTATATGGGCCAAAGAAAATGGCCTAAAATTTAATTGTGGAAAGTACAATGCTATGTACTTTGGTAAAATAGTATCTAGGCAACCATTAGTTTTTGATGGTGTAGCCTTATCTATAGTTTTTGGAAAAACTTGATTTAGGTACCATAGGTTTATAGTTGTGTACTAAGCTAATGGCCCTGGGGCTTTTACAAGCTTAGCCCATAGAAGTGCCCTGGCATTATGCCACCCATCGTTCGTTCCCAGTGCCTCTATCAAGTAGAGCCACTGGAGTGAACCCTTGGGTGAACTTTCTATTTCCCATCCACTCAAGATTTCTCCTGAAGAGGGCTAGTGAGTTGTTCTGCTTGACATGTATGGGAAGTCTATTCCGGAGCATCAGCAGTCTCTGGGTTATGAACTTGCCCCTCCAGCATGTTCTATTGATTGTGGTAATGAGGATGAGGTCTCTGGAGTGTGTGGTGCGGAGAGACTGGGATTTCTTTAGATGTAGCATTTCTAAAAGAGCTGGGTCAGACATGGCTTTGTAAGCCAGAGATCACCTCTTCGTAAGCTATATGAGACTGAGAATAGCTGGAGTTTTTTTTTAGTCTGTCCATGTAGGACATGTTTTTAAGGCCTAGGATCCTCTTCATGAGGTACTTTCATGGCTTCTCCAGCTGCTGCAAGTGTCTAGTGAAGTACATGCCAAATGGGGCATTATATTCTATAATTGGCCTAATGAGGACAGAGTAGAGAGAAATGATGACCTCTTTCTTCCTGGATGCAAAATCCTTGGTAATGAGATGTGCCACATGGGGCTTGCTGATCACATTGACAATGTGGTGGTCCAAGGTGAGGTTGCTGTCAACCTTTGTCCCCAGATCTCTCAACTCCTTCTGTGTTCAGTGGGCTCCCATCAATGTGGTAATTAATGGGAACCAAGTTTTTCCCAAAGGGAATGATGATGTATTTTTTGGCATTAAGCTTAAGGCCGTGTTTTCAACACCAATCATTGGTCTCAGTGAGGCCTTTCAGTAGGATGTCTGCATCACTTGGGGAGTTAATGGCTCCCAGCTTGCAGTCATCTGCAAATTTGGTCAGCCAGAGTCCCTCTGTATTAGCCTGGACTTATGAGAAGTAGATACCAAACAGGGGAGGACCCATGACTGATCCCTGTGGGACTGCACTTGTGACTGGTCGACAGTCTGACTTGTAGTCCGCTACTTTCACACTGTGTTCTCCCATCTGTGAGCCAATTTGCAACCCGCCTAACAATATAGAGGTTGATGCCTAGTTTGGTGAGTTTATCAATAATTCCGGAGTGAGAAATGGTATCAAAGGCCTTGTCCAGATTGAGGTAGGCTGTATGAACTGCCTTACCTTCATCCACCGCTCTGGTGACTGACTCAAAGAAGCCATCCAGGTTGAGCAGGCATGATGTACCTTTCACAAAACCAAACTGCGTGAGATCTAGAGTTTGGATATTCCCTATATCCTTGTAAATTAGGTTCATGATGATGCGTTCCATAGCCTTACATGTCTGACTCATCAAGCTAATGGGGCAATAAATTCATGGGTCTGTAGTCGTTCCTCCTTTATGGAGAGAGATGACTATAGAATTGTGCCATTCAGTAGGGACAAAGCCTGAGGTGAGGCTGTGAGTGAACAGTGCACACAGATGTGCCAGTTCAGTTTGTAATACATGTAGAACACAGCCAGGGATATTGTTAGGTCCCATGGAAGCTGTATTCTTGGCCTTAGACAATGCAGCTTTAGCCTGTGCTGCAGTAATGCAGGGTGCCTGGCATTCTCCCGATATTGAGATTGGTCCTTTAAAGGGGGAGAGAGTGGTAAAGTTGGGACTGAATCTGTTGGCCAGTATTTTGGCAATACCTGTTAGCTCAGTACAAAAGGTACCATTGTGCAATAACTTAAGAGCAAATCTGGGTATTGCCATGGAGATTTGTGATTGTTTTTTAGCTTCTGCCACAGTCACTTACTAATAAGCTATCTCGATAAAACATCTGGTTGCTCTTAGGAATAACTATAATAAGACAACTAGGTTGTCTATTGGAAAAACATTTCAGTACTTGACGCAAAGGAAATAACTTATATAAAATATATATTAGGCCATTACTTGAATACAAAAACTCATTCTGTTTTATAAATGGACTCACTTAAGTAAATCAGAAGAAATATAAAGGTTACCCAAATGTATTACACCCCCGTAAACTAAATTATAAGAAAATATGTCCATGGTTGTACATTTACACACTTCATTACAGATATTATGGGGGGAAACAATTCTATAACGTGCACAAGCATAATATGATGCAAGCACTGTTTACTTACAAGTATTCCAACTTCCACTACAGAATTCATATAAATAAATCTGTTTTGAGGACAAGGTTCTTCACAAAAACTAACCTAAAGATTAGGAATGCTCTTCAAAATAAATCAGTGAGACAATGAATGTTGATATGTCTAAGACTCGGTTAGCTATATGGATGGATTATAATGTGTTTAATCTGAAATTTTCAGGACAGTGAATAATGGCTTATAAATACTTTACTGGAGACGTATGAACTTATGAATTTTTTTTTTATGTTTCATCTTTCTAATAAACAAATGGTTGCTTGCCATCAGTATATTTTACTATTTCACCTCTTTAAGACACAATTGTTCAATAAAGCAATAACCCACAAGTGGGCGTGGCTAATTCCTGATATAACCACACCCAGTCATAGGTAATTATACAATGACATTATTTAAGAAAGTGATTGCCTTTCTTAAACAATATCTTTACATAATGGCACCATAGTGTTTCTCTGTCTCATTTCCTGTTCTTCCACATTTTCCTGATGTACTGCACATGCGTAAGGGAGTTACATTCCCAAATTTGCATAATAAGTCAGTGTTGTTGGAAAAGAAATGGAGATGAGAGAATCTCCTTTGCTCTTTACATTTTATGAAGGATCTGAAGGTTAAATCTTAAATGCTTGTCATTATTTAATCAAGTCATCTCCACTGGCTTGCAAGAAAACCAATTAATAGAGCAATACCACGTGCCAAAAAAAATATGGACAATCATATGAAGACAGTTGAGAGAGTCTGCTGAGATACAAGGAGGGACAGTGCAGAAATAGGAAAATCAGGTACGTTTCTGTTTCTTTACTTTGATGACTACCTGATTTTTCTTGAATTTTGCTCTGCCCTCTGTAGCATATACTGATATAAAAGTATGGTTGCTTAATGATAGTTTAGCAGCTGGAATTTTTATTCTGCCCATTTCCTGAAAAAAACTCTTCCAGGATATCTGAAATGAATTTCTAGATAATATCTCTTGGTTAACATACTCTTCAGTGTCTCAATTTCAACCCATAATCTGGGACTCAAAGCCTTTTTGAGGGCTACTCCCTCCAAAGCTGGAGAACACACCCACTTATGCTGAATTGCTCTCAAACTCTGTACAACCATGTCAATGGCTGCATACAGGCTGCTCTACCTACCAGAAGTAAGCTCCCGAAATAAACCTCTCTGGTGGCATCAGAAGTTTAACAGGATATACAACAAAAGAAAAAAAAATATTGCAAAAATCAGGAAAGGTAATTTCCAAAAAGATAAAAACTCTCTCAAAGGAAATGGGCAACTAAGAGGGCTAATGATGTTAAGCAAATCCAACTGTGAGCCAAGATATTCTCCTAGGTGAAAGATAACCATAAGACATTCTACAGCTATATCAGAAACCTCAAGGGCAGCACACAGCAATATGGTGAACAGGTGGTTAATGGTGCCATATTCACAGAGCCTGGTGATGCATCGAATGTTAGTGGACAAATTCAGTTCCACCTTTACCTCCCCTCTCATCCTCAGCCATATCCCTAATAATACCATCAAACAATTCCTCCAGCTATAACTAGGGAGGAAATACTGGCTTAACTCACTAAAGCAAATAACATGGTCACAGTGGGGCCCAATAACATCCCAGGATGCCTCCTGAATAGTCTAGAATATGACTTATCAGTACCCCTTGAATCATTATTTAACTAGTCTTAAAAGGCTCTGTGACATGCATTTGGAGGACTGCCACCATCATCCCCCTTCATAAAGGAGGACCTTCAACAGATTATAGAAATTAAAGATCCATTAGTCTGACCAGGCTTAATTGCAAAGCCATGAAAAGATTTTTAATGAAAATTTTCGAAAAGGACATAGGACACCTCCAGACAGTGGATCCATCTCAGTTTGGCTTTGTAAAAGGAAGGTCATGCTTACTGAATCTTGTGGACTTCTATGAAAAGGTAACTAAGGCAAAAGATGAGTGGAAAACTGTGCTTACCTCCTACCTAGATTTGGCTAAACTATTTGATAGAATATCCAGCTTGAGCACAGTCAACAAACTTTCAGAACTAGGTATAAACCCCGTTTATAACATGCTGAATAGCTAGCTAGCTCACTGAAAGGACCCAAGTAATTAGAATCCATGAGACTACCTTCACGAAGAGGCCAGTCACCAGTGGACTTCCCCAGGGCACTGTGCTATGCCCGCTCCTCTTTGGTATCTACTTCTCAGATGTCAAAAACCTCTGGCTGACCAAGTTTACAGACGAGTACAAACTGGGAGCAGTCACTGAATCCCCCCAGAATGAGAATGGCCTTCTGGAAGGTCTAAAACAGACAAAGGCTTGGATGACAAAGCCATGGCTTATAACAGAAAACCAATAAACGTATTATAGTTCCTTTTGAGAAGCCTCCCACCACAGGTAACTACATCATCCTTAACCCCTCCCCCCACCACCTCCAATACCACAGATACTTTGGCCACCCAGTTTAACTCTTTCTTAACTCCATCCTATCCCTCCTAAATCACTCTACCCTTACCCATCCTATCCCCACCCACTATCAACACTACTAACGTTTCTGTAGCACCCATCCAAACTGCTACCATAAGAAAACTACTACATAAATTAAGACCTACAGCCTTTGCTATTGACCAGTTACCAGCCTCATAACTCAAGCTAGCTGTTAATTCCATAGCCTATCCTATTTCTATACTAATTAATAGATCAAAGAACAGTATGTTTCCAAACTTTGGAAAATCTCATACATCATCCTGCTACACAAGGGTGGTGAATCTATTGAATTCAAAAACTATAGACCAATAGCTATTCTATCTCAATCTAAAATCCTAGAAAAATGTGTCCACACCCAACTTATGGGTTACCTAACTGATCACAAACGCCTAACCAGCTCCCAACATGGTTTCAGGCCTAAGCATAATATGACCACTGCCAGTCTTAATTTCGCAGGCACTATTAATCACCTAAAAAAATAATGGCCAACATGTAGCATCTATCTTTTTAGTTATGTCCAAGGCATTTGACAGTGTCACACCAAAAACTGTTAAATTAACTTACCTGACTCAACCTAACCCACTCTGCACTAACGTGGTTTCAAAACTACCTCACGGAGCACCACCAAGCAAGTCAAATGGAAAAATGACCTATCCTCCCACCTCCCAGTACTAGTAGGAGTCCAAGGTTCAATCTTAGGCCCACTGCTGTTTACAGTCTTTACCAACAATCTGCATATGGCCACCAACCTGTCTACGACTAACTTTAATTCAACTTAATTCAATTGAATTCAATTTAATTCATCTTTAATATATGCTGCTCCCTCAGCGTCCCAGTTACAAGAAAAAAACAAGGATCCTTCACAGAAATAGAATCTTGCCTCTCTAGACAACTTATATTGAATCCCAAGAAAACTAAACTCATTCTTTTCTCTAACAAAAACCCAACAGCTCCCTTCACTGTCTTCTCAGCTAACACCAAAATTGAACCCACATCCCATACAAAAGTGCTAGATGTCACTACTGATAGTAACCTTTTATTTGACATGCTAATCTCCAAAGTTATCAAAAAGACCCATATTAAGCTTGGTACTCTCTCCAGGTCCAAACAATTCCTTACCCATCCCCCCAGGCAGGCTATTGCCAGAACCCATCATCTCTCCACCCTGTTATATGCCCCACCAATCTTTACTAACCTAAAACAAATCTTACCTAGCTAAGCTGTTGGCAGGCTACAATAAAATAGCCAAATTTGCTACAAATTCCCCACACAGGTCTAACCCCTGTGCAGCACTCCACCAGTTCAGCTGGTAAGAACTACCCAATCTCCTGCATTTCCATCAAATATCCACTGCCCAAAATAACATTACTAATCCAGGAAACTGTCCTGCACTTCAAAACCTCATCCAGCCATACTCTAACCTCAGAAGACTAAGATCCACAGAGAACTCCCTTCTATCAGTCTCTAAATCAGCTTTATTCTATCTATATTTCCGAAGTCCGGAATGCTGTCCCTCAAAACATCCTTAACACTACCACCTCCACTATGTTCAAACAATTTCATAGGACCCACCTAAACAACTGGAAGTACTCCTGCACTGTCCCCGGTTAGAGTACACCCACACTGAACACCCAAAACCACTTTCTCCCTATATGACATTCACCTTGTACCTGCTATTATATGCAGTCAAATTGGCAGTGTTACCTGAATGTATGTATTAGTTATATAATTTTCACCTTTACTAGATCGTAACAGTTAATGCATGTAAACTGTAGTAACATTTTTCTGCCTTCTCTTTAGATTGTAACTGCTTTAGTTCATGTAACACGTGTGTCCTTATGTACTGTCTTATCTGTGTCTCAATGTATTTCTCATTTGTACTTTTTCTGTTTGCATTTTTTGTGGAGCTTTTATCCCTGGGCCTCTGCTGAAAATGGGCTATAAACCCAGTCGGACTATCCCAGTAAACAAATGTAAACTTCATAAATAAATAACAAAGAAGTGCACTCATTAGTCAAGAATCTGGGAACTTTGACGAACATGAGTCCAAGGCAGTAAAAAATTATTCAGTGCTGCTCAACTTATAAGAAGGGTATAACATCTACATCCAGAGAGGTCATCATATCCCTGTACTCAGCCCTCATCAGGCACATCGTATAGTATAATGATCCCTCTTATAAGTACCTGACCAGACAAGCACAACTGGAACATCCTCCCCAAAAAGAATACATATAAACACAATGTCCTACACTGATTGTCTGAAAGCCCTGTCGGTCTACTCTGCCATACAGACTTCTGAGAGATTAATCTTTGCTGGGCATTCCTGGACCCTGTTTTGATGAATCTTTTGTACATCTCCAAAACAAACAGCATCAGAACTACCAGATTAAAAGTTCTAAATTTTGCTTACGATATAAATAGGACAAGTTGTAAAGACAGATATGTTTCTCAGATAATTCCCATTCTGTGGCACATGCACTTCATCCATGTGAAGCAGAGTTGCTCCCCATCCCTATTTAAGTACAGGTTGGACCACTGAATCGGTAATCGCAAATTCACCCCTGGTCAGTTTCCTATGTCTCTGATAGATGCAGTCAGTAAACCCCAGCTCCCTTTATAAAAAAAAATAAATAAATCAAATGTGTGTATCACATTTAGGACTGCACAGCTAACCTTTTAAGGGCCCTAGTGGTTATTGCAGTATACACCTATGAATCAGCCTTGCTATCGGTACCAATTACCCCTTAATAAATGTCCATTTTTGCAACATGGGCTAACAATTACTAAAATAGAGGAATGACTAGAATTGGGTTTTCAAAAATAAACAAAATTGATTTCTACCTGGATGTTTAGTTATTTCTATATTTAAACAACTTCCATAAATGCATATGTAAGCTCTAAAAATAGCGGTGAAGATAGCTGAAAAATTATTTTAATTTATTTACAATACCAACAGAAAAAATACAGAGGTCACCCAAAAACCTTGTATAAAGGTTCCTTAATGTAGCATACTTAGAAAAAAAAATGTAATGCTTCTCCCAGTAATATGCAGCAATATTCATAAACACTGGGGTGTATGTTGTCTCTGTCATGAGTACTACTTCTTGGTGGAAGAACCGTCTCTCAAATAAATACAATCATCATCAAGTACTAGCACTCCCTAAGTTAATAGTATTAATCTCACTATTTGAAAAATGATCCATTTCACTGATCATATCATGAAACCCTTGCAAGCTAGTCTCACAGGGATCACTGAAAACAGATATTTGACATCAGTTCTAACAATCAAAATGTTATTATGTAAAGACCTTTGCAACATGTTTTTTTAAAAAAATCACAAAAATCTTTTTGGCACTTGTAGAAACTGTATTCTGGCATTTTTCAATTTTGTGTCTACAGATTTAACTAGGAGCATAGTCTTTGAGCCACTAGCATTTGTGGAGTTTTTGTCAAATGTAATCCTTACTAATACATTATAAGAAATATGTCAAATTAATTTCAATGTTTAATCTCCGGGGATGTAAACTATTACATCTTAAAAATCAACCTTGATTCTAATTTAACAATTGATATTTATTTCCACCACTAGGGGTATGCATTGTGTACAACTCAAGATAACAATCCATTTACATTCCCATTACATACCAGTGTGTTAAAATGTATTAGTAAACTGGACCTGTTTTTATAATATATTAGTAAATGGATATTTTTTTTAAATATGCACATATATAATCCATTAAAAGATAAACCAAATGCATTGGTTATAACCACTTGTTATATTTGATGCGTTAATTAGTACGATTGGCGACATTATCTCATTTTAGTTGTGGTGCATCATTTTTTGATGAACCCCCTATGAAGGGTTACACTTAACAGCTAGGAGATTAAAGTTTGTGCTTCCCAGTTTGCTTTCCAGTTTTTACTGTGTGACTTATTCAATTTCCATCTGTCATTGGTGTGTTTAAGGCAAACAGAAATATGATGCCAGGTCCGATTTCCATATCTCATGTGCAGTCACTCATACTTATGAGCAGATTAGAGTCCTCGATTCACCTACTGCTTGTCTTTGGAATGTGGAGAAAACCACACCACCTAGCAAACCTCACAAAAATCCTTTGATGGCATGCAGACTCCACATAGAAGGCAATCCAGCTGAGAGTTGAACCGGAGAACATTTTGCATTGGCAAGACAATGTTGCTCATTGAGCCACTGTGCTGACCACAGGTTCCAGTGCAGTATGTTGCGTGAGAAAATGGAAGGAAAGAAACTGTAGAAAAGATGACAACTACAAGCTATTTTGTAAAAATAAAGAAAAGGAGAAAATGTGTCAGTTTTCATAATATGTAGACCTAGTTTGCCCTTGGATGCAGGTGTAGGCATGTGCATTTCACACATGATTTACTAGAACTTCACTATAAGACTGCATATGAAATCATATCCCATTCTATACCTTTGTCTATGAATCATATAGGGTTTGAAATACTTTTCTATGAAGCACCAGACATACTCTGCAATACACAATATATATGAATAATGCTCAATGTCAGTGTTCTTTTTACATAAAAAAACCTATCACTTAACTGATGTGTATACTCATCAATCCATACTTGGTCCGAAATGATTTGTGTCCTGGCAACATTTTGAGAACTATCCACTTAGTAACTGTAACTGGCGATACTAGTCTTAAAGCAATCTGTTTCTCATATGTATATTAAAAGTAAACTTGATGTACATTGTAAACCTATAGCCAAAGTAGATGGATACTTCCATGTCAATTCAAAGGTGGACAATTGCACTTATTTAAGCCAAATGAAAAATACTCAGCTTGAATTTTACAAGTTTAGAAATGCAATACTGGAGTTTTGTTTCACAGAGGGAGACAATGAAATAAAAATGGAATTAAAATGAAGATGGTATAAGTCAGTGTCTTTGTAAACTTGAGAAGGTAATGCTCAAAGAACAGCTCTCATCTTATACTTTCTTAGACCACAGAAAAACTCAAGAAATAACTGAGGAGCAAACCAAAATAAACAAGAACATTATAAATATGACACAGATATGGTGGGGAAAGTTCAGACAAAATACCTTTTAGAAAACATACAAAATAGCAAAGAAGACATTGCAAATAAATATCAGTTTACAGAACATTTCTTGGTTAACATTTACAACTGATTTTTTCCATTAAAACATTGCTCAAAAAGAGGAAATCAGATTAGTGATTCTTAGAAACCTAATAATGTTTCTAAATTGTGCATATCAGGCTAGGGGAAAGGGGTAGAGAACTTCACATACCCAGGAAACGTTAGTTAATCAAGCAAGTCTCTAACCATATGCTATTATCTGTGCAATGGAAAACAGCCAGTATGAAATGATAAATTCTATGAATATACATTTGAATAATCTTTCACAGAACTCGATAATGCAATACATACCATTATGCAGGCCTCTATGATCTGAATAAAATTTAAGATTGTAATAAACTGTACTTATTTGATACAAGGGTCACAACCAATCACTGCAGAGATGTTCAACAAAATAGATGTTAACAAAACGTTAAAAGGGTATACTTCACACGTACAACTAAATTAATACACAGTATATAAAGTTACACAGTCAATACTACTATTTACAATATGTACCTGTGCGCACATTATAGAGAAGAGGGAATATAAAGGAAAATATTAGAAGAGGAGGGCTGGTAGGGGTTGAATGGGTAAAGCCATGAGGGGTACATGTCGAGAGGGTTTAGAGAAGGGAGTAATATGGAGGAAAGTAATGTGGGAAGGCCAGCCTAGAAGCTCCTTAAACATTGAGAGAGGATGTAGCTAATATGAATTTGGATTGGACTGGGAAAGAAAATTTAAAGGGATTTTTGTGATCTTGTTTTAACTAAATTAATTACAGTGGGGAGTATTTTGGGTACATTACTAGGTGGTATTACATATGATCACCATCTCCCACCATCTTACTAAATCCTAAAACCCCATCCCACTAGCAATATGACGAGAACACTCCCTAAATTCATTTAAAACACAAGATTTATCTATGCAGTTGCCGGCTCTGTACATGTGATGATCCAGAATAATCTTCAAACCTTTACTGTTACCACGTTTATGTATCTGGCCATAATACAGTTATATATTTACAATCTCTATCATCTATCCCTTTCTACTATCATCTCTGTCTCCCTTTTACCTGGACCTTCTCAATACTTCATAATTTGTAACCATCTTCATACTAAAATTACTTCACTGTCTTCTACTCAATAACCATCATCAGCTGACTCCATTTGAAAATAAGAATCTTATAAGCTTGATTTTAGCTAATATTTAACTGCATTCTTTAACTGTCATGTTTTCATTAACTGTCATATCATTACTAGTCTATGTATGCATGCACATTTATTATATAAATATTGTACAACTGTCTTCCATTCATTCTGGAAGATGGAAAATTTCTTCACAGGCCTCCGCTAAAAATGAGGTGTCCAGTCAGGCTTGCCCAGTAAACAAAAACAATAAATAAATGATATGCCACTAGATGACATAGCATTTTGGAGTGCTTGCACTAATCCGTTTTGTGCAGTTAATTCTTTAGTTCCTGCGAGAATTTATTGCAGTTGGTAGGTTAGATCTTGTATACAGTTTTGTCTCTGGACATGTTTGTTGTAGGCAATGACCTTTGGCATGCAAACTCTCAGGTTTTCTCTTAAGTGACTTTACATAGGTAAAAACAGATTGTTTGGAGACTTGCAGATTAGACTAACTGGACTACAAACAACAAGTCTTGTTATTAAGATTTATATAGTCAATGTCAAGCTCATGGCTGTGCAAGTGAGTGCAGGCTGCAAGGAAATGGAAGGTATAGGACATTTGGATTGTCAAGTTAAGAAGTGGTACAGCATATGCAGTGCAGTACAAACATTTAGTTAAGAGCAGACATGCAACAGTTTCAGTTAGCAAATGTTTTTATTTCTGAAAATATATACATTAGTACTGTAATACAAACTGCTTCCAGCATTCTTTGTTCTACTGATTATTGTATACATAAATGCTACTTCTCCATACCTCTCAACTGTGTATATTTTTGCAGAATGTCCGGATTTTTTCTTCATATTTTTGATCCATTTTTCATAAGTGTGATTTTCTGGCAAATAACTGACAAGTCATTAAAGACTGAAGTCAGAAAATGACAGATACTTCAGTTTCAGACCATCTCCTTCAGAAAATTTATGCTATGGCAAAACCAGTTATTCTATCAACTAAGTCTGTAAGAGCAATAATTAAAAATGGTCTGTTTTTGGGACTTTGTTCCCCCCATTATGTTTTTGCCCATATTTCTTGCTCTGGTTGAAGGGTATGCTTCTGACTGAATTTTATGCTGAAAGTGCATGATACATGTAAAGTAGCCAAGATAGCTGCCTATTTGGCACTTTTATAGCCACATACATAAATCTTTCAGTAGTATTTATGGAATTTATGTATGTAGGGATGGTATCGCAAGTCTTAAGAACTAATACTATGATGGCACAGTCTGTGGACTGGATTGGATTTCAGTGGATTCAGAAGCTGCGGTCAGTGATGGTAAGGATGTTGAGTTGCGAGTATTTCTCTTGATGACAGCAAAGGACCACTGATAATCAAAAGAATTCCTGTAACTACAGTCTTGTCTAAAAAATAAAAATTAAGATACATGCGTATTGTGCAAAAAAAGTATTATCTCTACAATAAATAATTCATTTGCTAATGATGTTAGAAAGTGAAATCTGAAGCCAGCTATCAATGGAAATAATACAAGATGCACAAGGAATGATAAGTAAACTGAAAACCAAAAGAAAAAGCAAGTGAAAATATATCAGGTAACGTCAGAAGTAAATCATTAGTAAGTATTAAATAACTGCCAGCATGTGAAAATCCAGTTATTTAAAAAAAATAAATAAATAAAAAGAAGTCAACTCTGCTAATATTTCATGTACAATTAGCATGGGTATGTTCAAGATAAAATTCCATTAAAACAAAGCAAATTTATACAAGCAAAGTAAGACACGACCATTCTGAGAACACCAATCATTGCAGTCTAAATGTGATTAGATTTTCTCTTTAATCTCTTCTCAACCCAGTGGAAATCCTAACGTTTAACCCTGGCTTTTACATGAATTTAAACTGCACTGTCATGATTTTCATGTTCATTAATGGATTGTCAAGATCACCTCCCACATTTACATTGCATAACTGTTTAGCACTCGTAAGCAAACACCGGTGAGGTTTCCTTGTAGGAAAAAAATTCAGTAGTGCACTTTCTTAGCATTTTTAAAATCATTTCATTGTTCTGATCTGTTTTGAAAATTACACTCACCTTTCTGAAAAGAACACAAACTGCACACCCAATGTTAGTCAACTATTTTGTAGCAGTACAGGTATTAAAACCTGAATAGGTGACCTTTGCTTGTGCAAGCATTTGGAAAAGAAAAGCCTTTTTAACATAATTTCTGTAATGACATTTTCCATACTGGGATACAGAAAGTATTCCATGATTTTGTTACAATCTGGTTGAATAAATGAATTTGATAATATTCTCTTTCTCTTGTATATAACTCTTGAAACCTGGACCTTAAAGTACTTAATTGCTTTGATACAAGTTAACATGAGACACAATCTGATCAGAAACTGACTTTAGAGTAAATTTTTTTAACAATTGGAAATAAACATTATAGAAAAATAATTTATAAATGTTTAGATTACAGTGATATCTGAAAATAACATTTTTATTTGAATCAAGTTTACTTAAGTACTTTTTATCTTGAATAACCCACCTATTCTGTGTGAAATGCATGCTGATAGCTGTATAAATGATTATTTTTTTATTTAACTAGGAAAGGACACTGTTCCCTGTGGATATCTTATGTGACAGGTGAGGTTTTAAACTGAAACAATAAACGTGCATAACAATTTAATAAAGAGCATTTAAGACAAACAAGAAATGTCCATACATTTTAACTTAATCTAATAACTATGCATGACAAAATGTGTGTAACATTTAAACCATCATTCAAGTAAGCAAGGTCAGAATTTACTGTACATGCAGAATTCACAATAAATGAAAATTAACTTTATAGTAGTTGAGTGGAGGGTATAACACTGTAGGTAGATGGGTACAGAACAGAATTCATTAACCTGATTGGAAAGAGAATCAGAAAGAAACAGAGTGGAGGAAAAAGGAAGTGGCTAACTGAGATCTGTGTCAGTAATTCCTTTGGGCAATATGATGACTTAAAATACTATAGTAATTTCTCCACCTCTGGAATTGCTACCCCTTGTGCTATATGTTCCCCCTAATCCTACACCACCATTACCACTGTACCCAGCTCTACCTAGCTAGCCTGACATAATACAGGGCACACAGGTTTGATTAGTGGCTGGGATGTGGGAGGGTAAAGGAATCATGACACACTTGCCCATTTTTGGAAGAATGAGGAGAACATGCCGGTGGCAACTAAACATCTTGCCATACCAGAGTGGGAACAGAGGAGGAAGAGAGCTGTTGAGTTGGGCAAGTGTGTGTACCAAGGTGGCATCACCAACCTAAGTCACAGGATGATGATACCCCCCCCAATGGACATGCCCCTTTATTTTCCCCACCTCTTCAAGGAACATAAGCAAGCACAAAGCTGGTAAGTCTATAACTGTATAACTTTGACCAAGCTTTGTTAATAGCAGTGGCAGCTTCCCAGGGGATTTGGTCTCCATTACCTAAGATAGGTAAAACAACTGGTCAACTTCAACTATTGCCATAAGATAGGAAGAGGCTGACTGTGGTGTAGCAGAGACTCTACAAGCCACAACTAACACAACTCACAGAAATATTTGCCATATTTGCTATTAAATGTCACTATTAGATCAACCACCAACCCTGTTTTATCTTTAACAACATTTCCCATCAATATCAAATTCCTAGCATTTCATGCCACTGCGGTAGCTGGTGAGGTTACTTCATTTTCTTTCACCTTCCACCCATCATCCTCCGAGGTGGCAGCGGAGACAAGTCTCCATCATTTGTGACAACCTCTCACTTTTCAAATTGTTTCTTTTTAATAAATTAGCTTCTGTTGGCAGTCAAGACTTCACCATCCTACCTTACTTTCTTTTCTCCAATTCTACAGTGTCTGCACTTTCTTAAAATACTTGAAGAAACATGTACAATGGTGAAAATACACTAATGGTAGTTATGTACAAAATAATGCCACAATAGGATTGGAATTAATCCAAATTTAAAAAATGAAAATCAGCTTCATATGACAGTGTCTAGCTGAAAAAAATAGCTAGTCCCTGCAATCTGCAGTAGTCACATCTTGTGAGGTTTACCTTCACATGACCATAGTAATGAACATTGTTTTTCTCAAAGAACAGAGCAAACAATTACTGGCAGCTCATCCATTAGAAAAAAAACAAGGAAAGCTTAAGAGCATCATACATGTCTTTGTAGAATGAACTCAGATACCTACTCATCCTGGACTACACCTTGATTAGTAAAACTCAGTGCTTTGTGATTTTGTCCAAAGGATTTTTAAATTCTTAAATCTCTACAGCTTAACACTTCCGGTTTTCTTCTTCCTCAATAAAGAAATAGGCTCTGTGCCATAATTGCCAACATGTCATTATGTACCATAAACGTGCAGAATCAGGAACGGTCTTAAATGAATTTGCTTTTTTTCTACCTTGCAATAATTGCCTGCCTTCCAAATGCATGCCAAACTATGGAGGTCACCTGTTCATTTAGCCAAAATTAAGCCTCATTGCTGATCTAAAATACAGAATGATAGTTTGGTCATTAAACAAAGTGGCTTGTCAAGCTATATGAATGACTGCAGCAAACACTGAGCCAAGCTATCTACGAAAGATGTATGAATAATTAAGGAACGGACAGAAATTCTGAACAATGTCTCAGTACAACGCAATAGTCTGTACCTGTTTATATAAAGTAGGCCAGCCCGGAATTTCACTGTTTGATCAGGGCTTCCTGAGATGTTTTGTTGATGTAGAACCAGCAACATATGTGTTAGTTTGCAACAACTTATATAGTTGAAATGCGTGCGTGTAAATATGGCATATATACCGGGTATTATTCCAATTATTTTAAACCAATTTCACTTTTGTGACATGTTTCTGTGTTTTCATATAAAGGTAATCTCTGTAAAAAAATAAATAAATAAATAAATAAATGATTCAGCCAAAAAACAGCTATATCACTTTTCAGATTTTAGTGAATAAGATTTCTAACCTGCTAGCAACTTACAGAAGTAAGATATATAATTGCAGTCTAAGAATGAACTTTCATAACAATGAACAGTCTTATAGGCTTTTTGCCTTTCAGCTGCTTTCCTTCTAAGATAGCCACAATACACTCATATTCCAAATTAGCTTGAATTCCTGTTTGAGTTTGTACAATCAAGTAGAAAAGTATGTGTTATGACCAAAAATTACACAAGCAATAAGTAAGTCATTGGTAGGAAAAGCATTTTGAATTCAGAAGAAAATGTCATTACCTACTGATGAAAATATCTTTATACTCAGATAAGTGTGGGAATTCTGGCAAATGGTGTTTAAATTTACTTAATTAGAAAATGAATAACTGACAATGCATTCAATGATTTCTCATTTTTTCTGTAGATGTCAGTCAGATGCATGCATATACAAATCAAGAAACAGATCTACAAAACTTTTCAATAGGAAATCTTGTTTAACACTAACTCAATTATATTTTTTATGCTCGTGTGTTACTGTAAATTAACAGTATCATGTTAAGGGGCATGTAAGGAAAACAACTATAATTTAAAGCATAACATACAAGTAGTATAACTAGAAAAGATGCAGTCAGAAAACCTAGGATGTGCATTAATTCAAAGCATGTTCACATTTAATATAGAATGAATAAATCTCTCAAGTAAGTCTTCAATAACTTGAAATTAGAAGAGATCAGGGCTTTAGCAGGGAAATTAATCTTTGTGTGAGCAACAGCTGAGAGGCTGAGAAAATCTTGACAGTTTGTAAAAGTGCTCAGTGGACTGTTTGACACATTAAAGAAGCAGACAAACATCCTTCTGATTAGTGCAACTCCTTCAAAATAATGTAGAGCCCGAGTGACTGCAAACTGAAGAGTACAAAGCCTAGAACTGCACTGAGGATTTTTCCTTTTAGAAGTGGGACCCATGCAAGGTAGATATTCTGCTAAGATGATAACGAAGACATCAAATCAAAAAAGCACTGCATAATCGAAGAATAGAGCAGGAGGAAAAAGAATGCAATATCTGACAGAGTGGGCATTACAGAGAATTGGAAAACAACTCACCACTGTTCTGAGGCCCGATGCCAGAAGTAATTGTTTCAGAATTCAAGCCACACCGCATAACACTAATTAGACAAACATACCACTATAGGTAGTGTAACTCGATCTGCACAGCTGTGTGTTTGTGTATGAATATATATATATATATATATATATATATATATATATATATATATATATACATACACACACACATTTTTATATATATATATATATATATGTGTGTGTGTGTGTGTGTGTGTACAGAGAGATAAACACACACTTGGAACAATGAAAAAGAATTATGATTGCTTAGAATGTTGATTCCTTCGAAGGAAGGAATCGACATTCAACAACTCACCATCCATAAAAAAAAAAAAACAAACATCCGCTACCTGGTGGAAAATGTCCTACCATTCTGTGGGGAGGGAAGCCCCCCTCACCCCCTGCTACTTACATATTCTAACTCCAAGATTGCACTACAGTGAAGAAAAGGGTAATGTTCCTGATCCCCACTGTAGTACGATGCCCTTCAAAACACTGATGCTCTAAACTGTGAACACAATCTCTGTACTGACGTTTCACAGTCAACAGGAATTGTGTTCACAGTTTTGCCTTTCTGCCGCTTCATGTTCATCCTTCTAAGGTAAGCCACCTCAACATTTTGATTGTAAGATGTATATATAACAGTCTGCTTTGTTGCCCTCTGCTTCCAGCACATGGTTTCTTTTGTAAAGGCAGCAGACCCTGCAACAGCTGCTCTGACAGTCAACTCTATTGCCTTTACCTCCTGTGAGAACAAACAATTCAGGGATGATTTTGATGCATCTTGTCATGAAGAATGTCAGTCTCTGATGCCAGACTTGCACCATATTTTCTTGGTTTGGCAGCTTTGGAAATGTTAGATGGCCAGCACATTAGAATGATGGGTTATATAGCTCTTCTATCCATAATAATGCCCACAGCTCTTTATTTAAAAGAAAGCTTTTTTTTTTAATTCCAGATTGCATTCATTTGTCCTCATTTACAATATCAAGTAAATACTTTTCAGGGTTCACAATTCAGTTTAACCCCTTATTTCAACAAAGCCTATCACTGTCTATATTTAGTGATTCTCAACACAAACTCATTTTTGGAGGAGGATGTACATCAATGGTTAGAAATACCACAATCTAAAGTTGGTAGATGGAGTGTTATCCCTCTCCCATGCTGATACAGAGATATAATCGACCAGATCTGATGTGTTCACGAAGTAGGTTTGTTTAGTGTTCTGAATTTGCTGCTCCAAATATCAGACTTTAAAGTTGCATCTTTTATATACAAATTAAATATTTCTAGCTGTGAAAGCTGTCCCAAAAATAGCTTTGAATGTAACCATCTCAGTCTACAAGGTATTATTTGGCCTTAAATTAGAATAGAACAGAATAATTTTGTAGCACGTATTTTAAAGTTAAATTTTACAGTATGATTGTTAAGTGAACTAAGTGCATAGCAATTTCAGAAGTGAGCATCGCACGCTCCACATTGTACAGTTTCTTCTTGGTTTAAGTGAGGGTAGGTAAATACAATTCTGCATTACACCAAGTTCAGCAGTCTTTCTGTTGTAATTCACGGTTTGGGGGGGGGGATCTGTAAGTATACGGTGATCCTGCAACCCTGATTTAGGCATATTGTAGAGATCTTTTGCAGATCACTGGCAATGCTTTTCATGTTCTGCTGCAGTCAGTCATACCATACCCTTTACACTGTAGCTTAACAGTTGGTGTTGCTTGGGCATTCAGTATACTGTTGCCCTGTCTACCATGGTATGTGGTGTACCATCAGAACAATGTAATTCCTTCTGCGAGTCATGTTACTTACTTGTCTTGAACTGTATATGCTACACAGGCATATGTTTTTGGTATGCCTCAGGGCTGTTTGAATCTCGGACCAAATATAAATTAGAAAAAAAAATACATAATTTAATAAATGTCTATAGCTAATACAGCAATACATGCAAAATAAAAAGCCTGTAAGAAGTAGAAAAAGAAAGAAAAGATAACAGGCCAACAGTCCTGAGAATCCCACTAACGTACACAAACTCTAATTTATTTACTTATAAAATGTCTGTTTCATCATACGTCTCTACTAATGAGATTTATTTTTTATTAATGCATTGGTGTTTAAACTCACCTGTGTTTAACAGTAAGTATTTTCACATTCAATTCCTCTTTCCTGTACCAGTGAATATGAGAGTTTTATGCTGTGCCTTTGCAGTGTTGTTTTTGATGAATGTTAATAACCAGTTTACATCTTTCTATTTGGTTCATAAACAAGTAGTATGCAAGCTACCTTTGCAGGCCATGTTAAGACTAGCCAATTTCCATTCAAAGGTGAGAATCAAACAGTCTATCTTGTGTCCATAAGATAAACGCCTTAATCATTATATGAACCCCCAAGCCCATCCATTTTACCAATCTCCAACCTTAGCACTCAGTACAGTCTTCATTACCAGCTCTTTGGAATTTTATTATAATCTCATAGATCAACACAATTTTCCCATTTAGCAGGACATGCATTGCCTTGCCATACTAAGGATATCTTCAATGAACTTATTCAACCACTATGTAAAACCTTATTTTATTTATCTTTATTCCTTAATTAAATAATTTATGCTCAATATAAAAAATTCTGTTAAACTGCAGACATGGCAAAATATGCAAGTTGGTGAACAAGCCTCACATTAAAGAAAACCATGAGCATGACAAAACACCGATTAATTTATAAATGATAGATTTTAGCAAAGACATGCGTCTGGAGTGTTTCTCCACAGGCCTCCACTTTAAATAGGCTCTGTCCTGGTAGGACTTTCCCAGTGAACAAATATTAAATAAGTAAATAAAAAAAATAATAAAAAGTTGTTACCATTAGTACACTTTAATGGTTTGCATATACTTATAAAACAGAAAAATGAATAATACATTTTCTGTAGCTAATGTAATAAACAAGTGATGCACTGAGGCAATTAGAATTGTTGATATTAATAAATACATTAACTGTTTTACTTCTCTAACCGCACTATCATTATGAATTACTGGACATATGTGCAAAGACTACCTGCGTTAGAATGCTGACCAATGTTTTATTCCTTAAAAACAGAACACTGCAAATTAAATTCAGCTTCCTTCTTATAAGCTAAATATATATTCTAAAGGAATGAAGATAAAAAAAATAGAAATTACCATATGAAAAAACGGAAGAAATCAGAAACAAGTCATTATATTCATGAATGGCAATTTACCCTGACAGATTATTTCTATAATCTTCTTAGATTTCAAAAGGAAAAGTATTATTTAATGGAGTAGAAAAACTACACAAAGATGTTTCACTCAAAATCAACAAACTATTTTCAAAAACAGAGGAATGATACTTAATATATAATTTTTTAAGCACATTAAAGCACTTTGGAATATTATTGTGATAAATGCATGTGTCCAGGTGCAGAGACACATGACATTAAGCCAAAGCAATGCATGTGGTTACTACATGGCATTCGGCATCATGACATTCCTTAATACTGAAGCCCTATATATGGGACTATTAGTGGATGCTACCTTTTAGGCACTGCTGAGACATGTGTGTTTCCTGTGCAATTTTGATAGCAGATGCACAAGAGTATGACATTAGTGTATTATATCTTGTGTTAATTGGCTACTTGAAAGGAAATCAGCAGTTGGATTAAAATCAGTGATGTCATCTGAATATGAACACTCAGGAGGGTCCTATAGTGGTCATTACTGGGTCCATACCCATTTCTTATTTTTATTTCTACCTTCCCAAAGGACCTGTCTTGGTTAAAGAACTATATTAATGAGAGAGTTAGTGGAGTTACTAATCCATACATTCAGAGTTATTTTCAAAATCACATTGACAAACCTCTTTTGTGCTCATGAGATGCCAAATAAATGCAAACTTCATCATGGAAGATGGGGAAACACCATTTGATCATATGCTGTAGCTGATGAACTTATGACAGACTGTCTTCTACTTCAACAATGTGTGTGTTAAAACTTCAGGAACACTAGATTACAATCATATTGTTGACTTGCAGGTTAGAAAAGGAAAACCTGTACATGATATGATACTAAAATTTTATAGTTGAAGTGCTGTTTAGCTGAGCCCAATGTGTATTAGTACTATCGGGATAATCCTAAAATATGGTGTAAATTTGTATTAGTTCGCATTTAGTAATGTAGACAATCTTGTAAGAATGCAAAGGAAATTTACTACAAAGATTAATATACTGTGACATTTGTGATGAAGACCAGCAACAGAAACATTTTTACTATATACTATAGACTATAATAAGATTCTCAAAGATTTTAAAGACAATGCATAATGAAGAATTTGCATCTGTATTAGAAGTCAAATTTAATAATGGTAATAAAACAAGAAATGATTCCCATATATGCAGTCTCATTCTTAACCATTCAATGGGATACGTTTCCTCTAGGAATCCAGTTAGCAAAGTCCTTAACTTCATTCAATAGTAAGTTATGGTTTGGATAAAAAGCACATGATGATATACAACAGTGGAGGTGTATGGTATATGAGGTCCCAAGCGGATACAAACAATTGAAACCATTATAAAGCCTGTATCATTTTGTACTGCTAAATGAAAATACCTTTACATGTTAAGTTGGAGAAGGTTCATATGATGACATTTTTGAAGAAGACATTACTTCACTGTGTTGGAGGGCACCTGAAAGTCAATAAGGGAAAAGTCATGTAGTGAGACATGTAAGAAATGAAATGAAAATAAGGAGTTTGACTGATTATTCATGTGTAACCTAAACAAGAGCAGAGGAGGCCCATGATGCAGGAATACATGTCCTTATTAGAGCTTGATAATAGTCTGAATTGCATTTTTAAAATATAGTAAATAAGCAGAAGTCCTGGCTGTACTGGGTTAATAAAGAGTCACTTGCCAAATCCTCAGAAGATAACACCCGTATGATGGTAAAGTTCTAAACTAACCAAAGTAAGGGAGAAAGGGTGTCAAGTAGTAAAGACCTACTCACTGCCACCAACGTTACAACAAATCAGAAAGAGTTGTGACTGCTGACATCACACAATGATGTGTATATAAGTATGTATAAGCTCCTGCTAATTTGTTGAAAATGCAACTGGCTGAAAGCTGGAAACGATTGCCAGTGACACTGAATGATGGATGAACATGATGGAAAAGAAGTTAATGGCATTTGTTTGGGTAAGGAAAATGTGGTTTTGGTTGTTAATGCTAAAACTTCTGGATATTTTATAAGTTTAGGCAAGTACTGCATGAATGTTTACAGGTTAGTTTAGGGTGAAGGTTTGGCAAGGACACATAAGAGGATAAATTTAATGTTATGCTGATGTACTGCTGCATGTGTATTGGTGTGATAATCTTAGGATAAGGAAAGTTAAGAGTTATTGCACTCATGCCATGAACAGAAAGTTATAAAGTTTATATGCAAGTTTTTGCTGATTTTGCATCTTATGAAACTATTTAGTGTGAGCTTTGAATGAAGGTTTTTGGTATAACAATAACAAAACAAAGTCACGGATCTCAGCGTAGCTCACCAGATTTATTAGAACTAGTTCTAATAAATCTGGTGAGCTACTCTGAGATCCGTGACTTTTTGTTGTTTTTTTTTTTACTTTACAAGTTCTTAGTTATTGTGTTTTTTTGGTATACAAATGCCTGTATATCCTATAAGAGGTTGTCAGGCTTTATGTACTTTTTATTTTTTTCTGTAGCCATAAGGCCAGCATTAGATTGTGTGTCAAGTTTTAAATTAATTTTGAGAACCAGTTTCAAAGTAGGGAGTTGTCTACCTGCAGTTTTTTCTCTCCCAGTTGGGATGCCAATTTGTATGAGATAAACTTTAGTAACACTACATATTCTGGTATTATAAACAGAGACAAGGATGCACTTTAATCAACCAGTGAGTGGGTAGGAGTAAAAACATTTTAACCTATGGCGGTTATGGAAGACTGAGTAGCAATGTCTATGTATAGTTCTGAATAGGAACAAGGCATGTTTAAGAAAGGGAGGGGGGAAACATTAAGCATATAGAAGGGCCAGCATTGAGTCACTGACAGCAGTTTATGTAATTAGCATGCAGGCAGATCATAATTACTGAAAACCACCTTCAAGAGAGAATTTTTTTTGGGTGGAGGTGGCACCCTATATGCAAGACCCACCCTTTCAACATACAGATTATATATATATTTGTGTGTGTGTGTGTGTGTGTGTATATATATATATATATATATATATGTATGTGTGTGTGTGTGTACATGTATGTATGTATATATATATATATATATATATATATATATATATGTGTGTGTGTGTGTGTGTGTGTGTGTGTATAATATATATATGTATGTATGTATGTATATATATGGGTCCTCTTCAGTCGATCAAATCTTTATAAGTTCAAACCATATATGGTCGAGACCATATGTTCGAACTTATAAAAGTACGATATGATTGAATGGAGATCTCCATACAGAGCGGAAAGGAAAGATCTCCCATTTCCACAATGTAGTGCGATCTCAGAGTTGGTATGTTTAAGAAAGGGGGGTGTAGGGGGCGAAGCCCCCTACTTTGGGGGTGCAGGGGGGCGTAGCCCCCCTGCTATAGACATTTAATATTTTTTTTATGGTTTTACTTCAGTTTTTGAAATTTTACAAGTTCGAACATATGGTCACAGCCATATGTTGTTCATACTTGTAACAGTTTGATCGACTGAAGTAGACCAATAAATATATATATATATATATATATATATATATATATATATATATATATATACACACACACAGACATATCACACATATACACACTAACTCCACAAACATTGGTGAAAAGTACAACCTCAATGTTCAATTAAGGTATTCCCAGCAAATGTGTATCACACAAATTCCAGTCATACAAACTGTCATTGGTGGATCTACTGGATCTATTGTGTAGAAGCATAATGCTCTTGCTATTACCCATATGTCCTTTGTTTGGCTAATTGCACAGCCATTGAAAGAGCTGAAAAGAGGAAGAATGGGTTAAAAATGATGCATATCCCTGATCACCTTTTTGGTGGGTGGGTGGGGGGGGAGCGGACACTAATTTTACAAGGTTCAAGTGGATATTGGGAGCTGTGTATGATGATAGTAGTAATATAAGGGAATGTGATGGATGAAGACAACTATTACATTGGGAAGATCACCTCTTCACCATGCTTTATCACACAGCTCAAGAAATAGGTCAGCCAGAAGACTCAAGGAAAGAGGGCAATCACTGAACCTTGAACGTTACCAGCTGGCCACATGTTACAGTCACTGTAGTTCTACTCCTCTCCCTGGACATGGAGAACTCAAAGCCTTAAGACTAGAAAGGCAGAATATATCCAAAGGAGTATGTACATGGCGTGTAGTGACGACAAGTAGAATGGATCAAATGGACATACAGGGAATCTGAAGTCTATAGCAGACAGGCATGTCCAACAATGCTTACAAGAGCCAACTGCAAAATAAACTCACATGTCGAGGGAAAGATAACAGGTTAATTAATTATGTATATTATTTAAATGAGGTTGCGGAGTCTACCATCATATTTTATGGCATTACACTTATGTGTTCTGTTTGACAAGAAAAATAATAAAGCCTTGTATGGAATCCTATGGTGAAACAGGCTTAATGCTTTTATTGGGTAGTGTCTGTTCTGTTTAATGCATTGCCATTCCTACAAGGGTAGGTTGAAATCAGTTTTTAGAATGACTTGACAAGCTAGTAGTAACGTTGAAGTATGTTAAAATATCATACTTTGAATGTTTAACTTGTGCAAAGTGGAAGTAAGGGGAAGAAAATAAACATGCATTTTGAAGCACGTGCGTTGTGGGGGAGGGACAAAAACATCCAGAGATGGATCTGTGTGTATTAGCTGATACGAAATCAGTGTAATGTCTTATTTAAAAAATGGGATGACTGACAGAAAAAAAAACACCGTAAATTTAACAGTAATGCTAGTCTGAATGAGAATGACACTGGATGAAACAAAATGTACAAACTGAGTATTCATACCTTTAGTTTTTGCAAGGCATATACTACTGAAAAGCTAAAAAAACTACTGCAAACGGATAAGGGACATGGTCTGAATGAGAAGGTTTCTTTGAAACCTTTTTTAAAGGACCGATCCTTGAAATATTGATTTAGTTTTACAAATACATACCCCTTTTATATATGTGCATATACATACATTTTTTATATATAAAAACATTTTTATAAGTATGCATAGTTGTATATATTTTTTATCAGTTCTCTATATATACATGGTTACATATATAACTCATGCATATATATTTCTTGCATATACAAATGTTTTATATAATTGATGTTTATATATCATGATAATATTTTAATATGAGCTTTAGAATTAATGCTATTAATAGAATTAAATGTTTCTTTAAAGCTGCAACATGCTTTGATTGGCTCTTAAATAGCGCAAGGGTATTTAAATTAATTTTTGATTGTGGAATGTAAAGTCTGATGAAGCGTTAGTAATAACGCAAATGCGCTTACTTGGATGTTACTACAATAAAGGTTTTTTATCCAGTTTGCTTCGATTGTCGTGTTGTACCACCTTTCTACTTTTTGGATTTTACGTTGTTTGGTAAGTACTTTACCCTTCATGTTTCTCTTTTTTGTGACTACTGAAAAGTTTACTGAAATTTTATTTTTGTGTAGTTATTCAAAATAACTTTAGTAGTGGCAGATGAAACCATATACCCACACAGAGATTACTTCACATCCCAGTTAAAATCAGAACACAAAACATGTGATGAGAATCTGAGTATGTCATGATATTTTTCTGATTTATGACATATGTAGAGGTAGAATTATAAGTAAATATCAAACCTATCAAGAGGAGTAAAAAAGTGATCACGTGAACTAAAAGAACATTTGCCATAAGTGGGTGGTTATGTTCCTCATCTTTCTCTCCCCCCAGTACCTGCTGACTGTCAGACCTACTGAGGATCCAAGCAGTATAGCCAGTATGCACCGTCTTACAATCAGCCAGACCGATCACATAGAATCAGTGGGCTGTGACATCACAGACTATCCTGCGACTCTTCACATACACCTTCCTGACACAGTTGAATACACACACTTCGACAGACTCCTCACACAAACTATGTTGATGTAGAATGGTGGTTTCAGTATGGGTTTTCCATTCGAGTTTGTGGGGGGCAGCATCCAATGCGTGCATGTATGGACATATTCAGACTCTCCTCATCTGTGAAGGTTTCACTTTCAGAGGGAAACTGTAGAAGAAATCCTTTATTCAATCAATTAAGAGTATTAATACTGGCCCTATGCCCCTTCCACTACTCATCATTATTACACCAATAGAAAGTTAACACATTGCACAATGACAGTTATGCTTACATGCAGGAGATGAAATGTGTGTTGCATGTAATTGTGCACAGCTTGCAGGGCTTGCATACTAAAGTTCCTGTTACATTCCAAATTTTAGTGTCACGCTGCCTTCCTCTTCCTGAAAATGGACATGGGGGAATGACACTATCTTACACTCCCAAGAGGTCTTCTTCAGTGCTGAAGTCAATAGTGAACCCTGGATCTTCTGTACTGTAGCAGGAGCTTTGTCCCCAAGTTCCATGAAGCCACTGAGTGTGCCTGTTCCAGTTGTGTTACTGGAAAAATATATTTCACTTTCCTGCCTTATTCTGATATTAAAGCAAATGCTAAAAGATAGAGAACACTCACGTCTGTGCTTCCTCTAACTTAAAATATTTCTAAGCTATACAGGTTTCATGTAATTGACAGTGTAATTTGTGCAGATATATGAATAAATCTGAGTGAAGTGATCAGAAATTTTAAGATTTTAGAATCTCAAAGGGAAGTGCAGCATATTCATTATGAAACTTTTCTCCACTTCTGAATAACTTTCTTTACTTAATCTCCCAAATGTGATATTGATGTGATAGAGCATATTGGCCTGAAATGGCATTTGCAGAGTTTTGTTGTCTTCATTCAGGATCCATAAGACCTTTGTACTCGGTGGTAAGTTATGGTTGATCCAAAGTTGGTGCACCTTGGAGAGAATGTGAGGCAAGTATTACATTACCTGTCGCTGACAGCTGTTTTTCCAAGGTGCCCCAGCCTCAGAATGAGAAACTTTATGTTATGCTCACATTGTTTTTTTTTAAATAATATTTAAAAAAGTTTTAATAAGTAAAATAAATCCACTGACTATACATTATGACATTTGGTGGCTTCTTATGAAATCTATCTCTTGCATCAGTTCATTGGAACAGAGAACTAATATGTTTATTTTAACCTCAGAACCTCCAAGCCATATGAGCACTAGATAATATGTTGTTACAGAAAAAAAATCTGTTGAGTTATTAAATATTATACTTTTGGCTGTAACAGATGACTGGCTACTGACATCTTATAACATTATACAATATTTCTTTAGCAGACAGGGCAACTGAAGAATTTATTACATCTAATGCCTTTGGTGATACAAGGGCTTCTTTTAAGAACTGTGATAATTCCTTGTTTTTAATCTCACCATTGACAGGAAGATGTGACCAAGAGATTACTTAGTTCATGTACTTGTAAAATGTTTTCCAATTTCCCTAGTCCTCAAGGAGTGCAAACTTAATAATGCTCCATCTAGTTTAGTTCATCATAGTCAACTCAATTGTTTTCATCCATCCATCCACAACGCCTCTTCCCATTTTGCACATGGGGTAGGGGTGTCACTTCAGCAGTGACAATCTTCTCGAGCTAAGGTTTACACCATTGGGTAGGTGGTCCTGCAGTGGTAGTTCATTCATGCCACTGACTCGCGTGCACACACTCGCCTATTAGGAGTGCCAGCTTCACCTCCTGCATGTCTTTGGAATGTAGAAGGTAACTGGAGCATACGGAGAAAACCCATGTGACCACAGGGAGGACATGCAGTCTCTGCACAGAAGGCACCCCAGCTGAGACTTGAACCAGAGAAATTCTTGCTGTGAGGCGACAATGCTAAACACTGCACCAACATAGCCAGCCTTTCTCAACTGCTGTTTCCCCACAGGAAATTACAACTGCTGCTTCTAAGTGTGTTCCATGAATGATTAATTTCTTTTTACACATTTCCCTTTTCTTCAGGTTAGTGCAATTGTGTAATTAGTGTAGATATGTCAGGGGGTGGAAATTTGGGGAGTTTTTACCCATCACATTTAGTGAAGTTCATTGACAACGGAAAACATTTCTATTTAATTTTTTCACTATACTGAATTGCACAATAATTGTGGTCTGTGAGTTGGTTCCTCAGAAAGCTGTAGCTTCTGTTCATAGAAGCTTTTTGAGTCTATCATATCCTGCAATAAAATTAAATTTTGGACTCCCTTTCTGACAATAAAAACACTAGTCCTCTAGGAAGTTGCTGCCTTCATTGCATCTAGCATTTTTTCTTTAAACATGTATGTTTTCCCTAGTGCAACTCTGATGTTGGGTGGGGGTGGGGGGGGGGTCATGTCCTTGTTGGCTTCCTACCTTTGTTAGTGCTGGAAGAAAATATCTAGTTTTCATATGCAATAATGTAAGATCATTTATTTAAAATTATAAACATACAAAAAGGTGACCCTGTACTGGAATAGATCCATGTCTATTTAAACTCACCTATCTGGTTAGTCTCTGCAGCTCCAACTTCCTCTGAAGTCAGCAGCTGCAAAATACAGAGAAAGTAAATAAGGGAAGGAAAAACAAGGTAGGAACTAAAAAAAAGAGCATAAATAGTGCAGCTTCATGGGATTTTACTGTCATGCTAGTGAGTTCATATGAAAAGAAGGCAAGTTACATATTCTGGTGACCAGATCAAAGACAAATGCAAGCTTTTTATTTTTGTGAAGAAAAAAAAAAAAGGGAAAAAAAGAAAAAAAATCCATGGTATTGCTTGAAGTCTCAGAAAACCCAGTATGCAAAGTATACTGGGTCAAAAACAAACCAAAAAGGAACGTCACAGTGTGTAGAGTGTGAAGTTCACTCCTTGAACTGTGTTATGTACCTAGTTCACCAATAAAAATTGGACTGTAAAAACACATACTACAAAATAAAGTAGAAAATAGGTTGGTCACAAGTTGAGTTAAAAATGGAATATACTTTAGCGAAAAACACAAACAAGCGATCCTAGTTGAGTAAAATGAAAAGCATTAAAAACATTCAGTATTTATATATAAATCAGGTTATTTGGAGCAAAGGAGTGGTTACATGGGGTGGTTCTACTAAAAGCAATAAAAGCATTAAAACTTTTTCCTTTAACCAAGTCTCCCTTCCCCCTTAACAAGGTAGTGTAAACTGAGATTGTGCTACCTTAAAAAAGAAACTAAAAAGCTAAAGACAAATTACAGCTTATTAAGGTTTACCTACTAATCCAAGCTTTATTAATTATGAAACACTAACAAACTGACTAACAAAAAGGTATACCACTAGACATCTACCAGAAGAAATATTAGTACTTATAAACCAAAACACTTAACAGAGATAGCTTTCATACCAAATAAAGTCATGAGGTTTGTGTGTAAAAAAACATATTATATTAATGAACAGGAGTACAAATCTACAAGTGAACACCTCAGTAGGCTGAAAACCATAGCTATAATAGGTAAATTGGAAATACATGATCCACCAAATTATGCGAGCACTAAGGAAACGTACACCTACCCAAGCACCAATATTACTCGCTCATAGTTGCTGTGGGCGTAAATGACCCGAAACGTACCTCCTTGGACTATATGGAGAGAGAAATGACTCCGGTCTCAGAATGTGTCTCACAACTAGGAATAAGCCTTGCACTGACAGCATTCTACCATCTCCAAGGATGATGCCACAGTACTAACAGGAACGAGCCTAGCACTGAGCAGCATCCTACAATCTCCAAGGATGATGCCACAATCCCAACAGACAACAATCAGTCTTAACAATTTGCTTAGCTACTGGTGTCATTTTAAAAGGGCCCAATACTTGTCAGCCTTGGCAGATATGGCTGACCGGTCATGCTGCTTTGCCAGGGATGGTCCTCATCTGTCACCTCTAGGCTTTTAAATGAAGGTCAAAAAATTATCTACCTCATAGTGCTATTAGGTACTGCCAGACAAATGTTACAACATAGTAAAGACAACCACAAGGCCTTCTGTAGTTATGTAAAGAATCTCCATGGCAATATCCAGATTTGCTCTGAGCTACTGCACAATAGTACATCCTATACTGAGCCAACAGATATTGCCAATATACTGGCCGACAGATTCAGTGCCAATTTTACCCCTCCACCCCCAAAGGACCAATCACAATACCAGTAGATTGCTAGGCACCCAGTATTACTGCTGCACAGGTAAAAGCAGCACTGTCCAAAGCCAAGAATACAGCTTCTATGGGAACTGACAGAATCCCTGGCCGTGTTCTACATGAACTACAGAGTGAACTGGCACCTCACCTGTGTGCCCTGTTCAATCACAGCCTCACCTCAGGCTTTGTCACTACCGAATGGTGCACTGTTACAGTCATCCCTATCCACAAAGGAGGAGCGACTACAGACCCTGGGAACTATCGCCTCATTAGCCTGACAAGTCTGATATACAAAGCTATGGAAAGCATCATCATGGACGTAATAAACAAGGATATAGGGAAACTTCAAATTCTGGATCCCACACAGTTTGGTTTTGTGAAGGGTAAATCATGCCTGCTCAACTTGATCTACTACTTTGTCAGTCACCAGAGCTGTGGATTAAGGTAAGGTGGTTCATACAGCCTACCTTGATCAGGCCAAGGCTTTAGATACCATTCCCCACTCAGGAATTATAGAAAAACTCACTAAGCTTGGCATCAACCCCTATATCACTAGGTGGGTTGCAAACTGGCTCAGAGATAGAACCCACAGTGTAAAAGTAGCTGCCTCCAAGTCAGACTGCCTACTAGTCACAAGTGGAGTCCCACAGGGTTCGGTCCTGGGTCCTCCACTGTTTGGTATCTACTTCTCTGAAGTGCAGGCCAACACGAAGGGACACTGGCTAACAAAGTTTACTGATGATTGTAAGTTGGGAGCTATTATCAACTCCCCAAGTGATGTTGACAACCTACAGAATGGCCTCACTGAAACTAACAACTGGTGTCAGAACCATGGCCTTAAGCTCAATGCCAAAAAGTGTGTCATCATCCCCTTTAGGAAAAACACAGTTCCCATGAATTACCACACTGATGGTAGTCCACTGAACACAGAAGGCATCATAAAAGATCTGGAAACGCAGGTTGACAGCAACCTCTCTTTTGATCACCACATTGCCACTGTGGTGAGAAAGTCCTTCTATGTGGCACATCTTATTACTAAGGGTTTTACATCCAGAAAGAAAGAGGTCATTGTCTCCCTCTACTCTTCCCTCATTTGGCCAATCATCGAGTACAATACCCCATTTGGCATGTAGCTCACTAGACACCTGCAACAACTGCAGAGGCCATAAAAGTACTTCACAAAGAGGATCCTAGGCATTAAACACTTGTCCTATATGGACAGATTAAAAAAAACTCCAACTATTCTCTGTTTCATATCGTCTACTTAGAGGCAAATCTCTGCTTGACTTACAAAGTCATGTCTGACCCAGCTCTGTCGGAAATGCTACATCTAAAGAAATCCCAGTCCCTCCACACCACACACTCCAGAGACCTCAACCTCATTACCACAATTAACAGAACATGCTGGAAGGACAGGTTTATAACCCAGAGACTGCCCATGCTATGGAAAAGACTTCCCATACATGTCAAGCAGAGCACCTCACTGACTCTTTTCAACAGAAATCTTGATGAGTGGATGGAAAACAGAAAATTCGCCCCGGGGTAACTCCAGTGGCTCTACTCAACAGAGGCACTGGGAACTAAGGTTGGGTGGCACAATGCCAGGGTAATCCTATGGCTAGGCTTTTAAAGGCCCCAGGGCCATTAGCCTAGTACACACCTAGGAAAATATCAAATGTTACTTAGGACAAGCTAAACGACTTACTGCTCAATGCTGGAAGTCTCAACAAGAAACTGCCCACCCCCAGATGTGCTTTTTACCCTGGTGGATGCTGATATTTGTGCAGTTACTGAAATATGGTTCAAACTTACAGAAAGTATTCCAGCTGTGCACGGCTATAGCAACTTTCATCTGTTCTGACTATACATTGAACAAGAAAGAGCAAAAGGCAGCGTTGTATCTAGCTACATAAAGGATAAGCACACCTCAAAGCTTGTTAAAAAATGATATGCTTGAGCTGCTCCATGCCCAAATAACCATGAGAAAAAGCCATTACCATATTCTTGCTAGCTACAGGTCCTCCACAATACACCTGGAATCCCATAAATCATACTTGACGTTACTAGAATCATTCACCATCCAACCCAATAGTATTCATGGGTGATTATAACTACCCCTCCATTAACCGAGAGTCACACATGGCCTTGAAAATGCAGGCCCAAAGATTTCTAGATTTTTATAAGCTCAAATACCCTGAAGCAGATGTTCTGCACCCCAGCAAGGGGTACGGATATCCTAGATCTGGTTCTCACAAATATGGGTTAGTGCTGCCCCCACCAAGTTTGATGTTTTCACTGGTAAGATCAGAACATCAGATCAAAGAGAGATTCCATGTGAAATTAAGGTAAAATCAACCCCCCCTCCCAACCTAACTTCAAAAACTTTAAGAACTTTTCTAAGGCAAATTACCTCCTATTACATGATGACATAGCTAGTTTCCAAGCTCCCCCAAACCCAGAAAACATGGAATCCAATGCAAAGGCATACCAAAAAGCCTTGTATGACTATTTGAACTGCATAGAAACATCAGTACCGGACTGAAATAAGCCAAGGTCAAACTGCAGAAATAAGCCACCCAGGTATTAATGGGCTGTACAAAAAAAAGAAAGAAAATCCTATTAAGAAGAAAAAGGAAATGTGTACAAGTGAATCAGAGAACTAGTCAAGACTCTGAAAACAGACAGACAAAAATAGCCTGCAAATCTGAGAATAACCATCAAGCATTTTTCAGTTATGTACGGAGTCTTAAGGGCAACACCCAACAATGTGCAGAATTAGATATGGATGGCAGCCCCTATACTCTACTAGAAGATATAGTAAATCTGCTGGCTGATAAATTCACTTCAGATTTCACCTCCCCATCACCAACAGTTTTCCCCCATAAAATACACTCCATGACTCCACTGCAAATTATCACGACATAGGATTCCCACTGTGCTCTCTAAAGCCAAAAGAATGGACTCAATGGGGCTCAATGACATACAGGTTTCCTCTTAACAACTTGAATCAAAACCCATTAGGCCCATTTAGATCTTTAGCCACAGCCTCTGGACTGACTAGGTTTTGATACAGTGAAGCACAGCAGCATTCATCCCTCTACTTAAAGGGGGACCCATCTACTGACCCGGGTAATTACAGATCCATAAATTTGACTCGTCTTGCATGTAAGGCCATGGAAAGAATAATCATGGACCTGATAATGATACAGGAAAGCAGCAATCACTGGACCCAATCAATTTCACTTTATCAAGGGCAGGTTATGCGTAGTAAATCTGGTGGACTTTTCTGGAAAAGTCACTAGGGTCTTGAATGAGGGTAAAACAGTACATACCACTACCTTGACCTGGCCAAGGCATCTGACACAATCCCGTACTCGGGTATTACAAATAAACTCACAAAACTGGGCATAAATTCCTATGTCATAGGTGGGTACTAGGCTATCAGCCCTAGGGCCTATATAAGCCTAGCCAAAAAAGTTCTCTGGCTTTCACCACCCAAGAATTTATTTTCCTGTGCCCCTATCAAACAGAGCCACAGAAGTGCTCCCCAGTGTGAATTTCCTATTTCCCATCCAATTGTCAAGATTTTTCTTAAAGAGGGCCAATGAGGAGCTTTGTTTGAAATGAATGGGTAGTTTGTTCCACAGCATGGGAAGTCTCTGGGACAGGAATCTATCCCTCCAGCATGTTCTGCTCTGGTTTGGGGAGATTATGATTTCTTTAAGTGTAGCATGTCCAACAGATCTGGGTTTGACATGGCTTTGTATGTTAGGCAGTGGTCGCCTCTGAGAAGATGATATGCAATGGAGTAGAGCTGAAGTTTTTTTGAGATAGTCTGCATATGGCATATGTTTGAGGCCAGTAATCCTCTTAGTGAGGTATTTCTGTGGCCTTTCTAGTTGTTGTAGGGGTCTTGTGAGGTACATGCCAAATGGGGAATTGTACTCTATAATGGGTCTGATGAGGGATGATTAGAGAGGAACAATGACCTCTTTTTTTCTGGAGAAGAACCCCTTTGTGATTAAATGTGCCATGCAGGAGAATTTCCTGACCATTGTGGCAATGTGATTATCAAAGTAGAGGCTACTGTCCACCTGTGTCCTTATCACACTTCTGATGTTTAGTAAGCTACCGCCTATGTGGTAGCTCATGGGTACGGTGTTTTTCCCAAAGGGGATGACAATGCAAGTCTTGCCATTGAGCTTGAGGCCATGACTGACACCAAGCATCAGTCTCAGTGAGGCACCTTTGTAGAATGTCCACATCATTAGGCGATTCATAATTATGGCTTCTAGTTTCCAGTCATTTGCAAACTTTGTTAGCCAGAGACCTGCTGTATTAGCCTGAACTTCAGAGAATTAAATACCAAACAGGAGAGGACCCAGGACTGAACTCTGTGGTACTCCAATTGTCACTGGTCTGAAGTCAGATTTGGCATCGGCTACTTTCACTGTGTGGTTTCTGTCAGTGAGACAGTTGGTTATCTATCTAGTGACATAGGGATTTATGCCCAGTCTAGTGAGTTTATCTATATAATTCCAGAGTGGGGGATGGCGTTGAAAGCTTTGACGAGGTCAAGATAGACTGTGTGCACCACCTTTCCCTCATCTATGACTCTGGTGACTGCTTCAAAGAAGTCAATCAGGTTTAGGAGACATTATCTACCCTTTACAAACCCAAACTTGAGTGGGGTCCAGAGTTTGGAGGTTACCTATGTTTATTTTATAAACTCCATGATAATACGTTCCATGGCCTTGCAGACCGGGCTAGTCAGGCTAATGGCGCAGTAGTTCCCGGGGTCCATGGTGGCACCCCCTTTGTGGAGTGGGATAACCATCGCTGTGCAACATTTAGTAGGCATAAATCCTGAAGTCAGACTATGATTGAACATGGTACTTAGGTAGTGTGCCAGTCCGTTCTGTAGTTCATGCAAGATGCAGCCTGGGATGTTGTCTGTTCCCATGGATGCTGTGTTCTTGGCTTTGGAGAGTGCCATCTTTACTTGTGCATCCGTGATTACAGGGGCTTTGCATTCTTCTGGTATAAAGATGGGCCCTTTGGGGGGTGATGGGGGTAAGGTATGCACTGAATCTATCAGCCAGGATGTTGGCAATATCAGTTGTTTCTCTAGTAGTGCCATTGTGCTGTAGCTCAGAGCAGTTCTGAGTGCTACCATTGAGATTCTTGACATAGCTGTAGAATTCTTTGTGGTTGTCTTTATAGTCAGTGGCAATTTTATTTTTGTAACTAGCTTTGAAGGATTTTATGAGGAATCTCAGCTTCTTGCTGAGGCTAACCAGGGAGTTCCTGCAATCATGGGATTTTACTCTTTTTGCAACAGCTTCTTCCTTCTGTTGTACAGTTTGTTTATGGCAGGGGACCACCAGATTGGCTTTCTTTTTTTGGTGGATAGCGTCTTGGTTCTGTTGGGGATGGCACGATCCATGCATTCGTGTATGTGCTTATACAGTGCATTTGTATAGGACTCAGTAGTTGTACCACTGTTTCCCGTCTGTATGGGTGTCGGGAAGTTTGACACTTCTGTCTTAAGAAGCATGAAGTTGGGCTTTGGAGAAGTTTTTATGGTGGTTTCCTTAATGGACGATGGGGGCGGGATATGGGTGGCTAGGGTGATTAGCTTGTGCTTGATCTGATCAGCAAGCAGTTGACCACTGGCGTGGAGCATCTGTTGCCCATACTGGTAATGACCAGGCCCAGGATATTGTTGCCCCTGGTGGGGGTATGAACAAGCTGATCCAAGGAGTTGGAATTTATGAATTCCAGAAAACGTTGAGCAAATGAGTTAGTGTATGAGTAGTTTTCCCAGTTGATGGTGGGGTAGTTGAAATCTCCCATTATTAGGGCATTGGGCTGTAGCTTAATGTTGTCCAGTATGTCAAGAAATGTGGAGTGGGCATCCTGTGGCATGGCGGGGGATCTGTAACAAGCTACAACCTGGATTGCAGTCTTGACCAGTGTAAGTTGCACTTGAATAATTTCTGATGCATTATGTTGAGCAACTAGCCTGGAGGAGTGGATATCCTTAACAAATATGGACACATCCTCCTCCTTTAGTGTTTTGGTCCAGGTTATATGGCCGAAAGGTGTGGTATGAATTATAGCCTGGTAATGCAGGGGTGTTCTCTGGAGCCTCAAAACAGGTCTCTTTCACTGCACAGATGTCAATGTTTGCCATCTTAAGGAGTGCCTCGAGTGAGTGCCTTTTGAGGTTTAGACTTCTAGCACTGAGTAGCATTACCCTCAGATTTTGCTTGCTTGTACCTGCTATGCTAGTGAGTTTGTCATTTGAACCTTGCCTAAAAAAGGCACTAGGGGTGGAAAGAGCCTTAGCCAGTATCTGGAATCCCAGGGGAGACAGGTGCATGCCATCTCTGGCAAAGCATCGTGGTCTGCAGAGCATGTCATTCCAGGCAGACAGATACTGGATCCCCTTAGAATAACACTAGAACCATAGCCAATTGTTTAAGTCAATCATTTTGTCCTTGTACTGTGGCATCATTCTGGGCGACGGCAGGCTGCTACTCAGGGCTAGGGTCATACCTGCCCTGGGCTACATGATCAGAGAGCTCCTCCATGTCTATTTTCATATAGTCCAGGCAGTATGTCTCAGGTCATTCACACCAACATGGACAATAACAGAGTCATATTTGTACTTGTTGTGGAGTGACCTAAGTGCGTGCTCTATGTGGTGGATCCTGGCACCCGACAGGAAGCTGACAGTACTTTTCTCCTTGTTTAGCCTGGTGAGTGGGACATCAGTGTGCCTGACTATAGAGTCACCTATGACTAGTGTGTTGGGTGTGGCATTCTGCCTTATAGACTGAGGTTGAGTGTCACACTAATTTTGTGGGCTATGTGTCATGTGGGTGGTGTTGGGGGGTGGTGTTTGCTTGCTTTTCAGTTGTGGAGGTCTGTGTTTAGGTAGATTTTTATTGAGATCCTCCATGAATGTAGGTGTGATTTGTGTTACTACGTGTGGGTTTAGGTGGTGTAGGTTTTGGTGGGCTGTGTGGTGTGGTGCAGGTGTTTAACTTCTCCTCTTGACTGACTAGTCCAGTCTTGGCTGGAGAGAGTTTGGCTATGTAAGTGCATCTCTCACAGGTTGTAGTGTTGGGTGGTAGGAGGACAGGGATGTCAGTGTATGTGGCAATTGCGACATTGCCCCAAGATGCCCATATTCATCAGGTGGACAGGGGAAAACACCGGGAGCTGACCCTTAAACATACCTGGATATATGCTTATATTTTAAGTACTAAAATATGTTTTCCTCTTGACAAGTGAGGAAAGTTAAGTGCTGCAATATTATGTAGATTATTTAGTGCTTGCAACGAGTTTTGAACAAGTGCTGAGCACAAAGAAGACAGTTCTGGGTGCTAAAACTTGAAAAGTGGCTAGTTCTAATGGAAAATTTGAAGAGCAGAATTTCTGGCACCAGGAATAGTTTAACCCTAGTTAAACTGCGCTGTGCGATGCGCAAAACCACGCACATTGGTTTTTAAACAGAAAAATGAAAGATAGAAATAGCCCAAAATGGCCAACAAAACTACAGATTCTGAGCTGAAGCCACTCCTCCAGTGACAGACGGGCTGATAAAAGCTCACCACTCTCACTGATTTGCAGAGAAACTTCCCTCTATCTTAGTAAGATCTGGGCAACACAGAAACTAAAAGAACTGCCCAGAATTCAGCAAAACCTGAAAACCAGACACTACTGATTACAGAAAGGCAGGAAATGAGTAGAGAGGTAGGATTTTTTTTAAGAATTAAAGCAGATACAGTAATACAAACACTTTCAAGTCAGAAAAAAATGGCTATCACACTTGACGGTGTAGCCCACAACAGTTAAATAGTTGAAAACACTTACAAATGATCAGTTAAAGTGCAAACAGTATCACAATTCAAAAACAGTTCAAATAAGTTGCAAAGTTAATAAAAAATGCTCATAATAGTGCAGTTAGTGAAAATAAGTTATAAAAAGCAAAACAGAAGTACTTAATCCACTCACATGGACAGGACACATGGCTAAAGTAGGTGAATCCAAATTCAGCAAAAGGCCACTTACTAGAAGTGTGACACAGGGCTCAGTGCTGTGACCACTCCTGTTTGGACTATACTTCTCTGAAGCCACAGCTAATGTGGAAGGCCTATGGGTGACAAAGTTTGCCAATGAGTACAAGCCTGGGGCAATCACTGAAACTCCCAGAAATATAGATATCCTTCAGGAGGTTTATATCAGACAAATGACTGGTAGTAGAGCCATGACATAAAACTAAATGTAAAAAATGCATCATACCCTTTGGGAACCCAAAGACCCCTGCAAATTACAACAGTAATAGCAAATCCCTTAGAGTAGACTCAGAGGTGAGAGATCTAGCTACAAGATAATAGCCTGCACTTTGACCGCCATGTATATAAAGTGTTGAGGAAGTCGTTCTATGTGGCACAGCTTATAAGTAAAGGTATGACATCCAAATCTAAGGAAGTTAGACCCCACTGTACTCAGCCATCAATAAACCAATAATTGTGTGGAAATATTTTCGAGTCACTTCCACCTTGCCATCTCCAAGGATCTTATCCTTAAAGCACTCGCGAAGACCAAAAACACATCTTCAGTGGGTCTTGAATATATACAGGGTTACCTAAAAATTGTGTTAAACATGCTGTTGCTGATTCCCTTCTGAAGTTCTTTAACCTAAGCTTTGCCACAGGATATTTCCCCAGTTCATGGTGCACTGTGATGACGCTCCTCCATTAGTGTTGTCAAACCACTGAACTGGAAAAAGTACAGTTGTGTAAAATCTTACCATAACAGTAGATGTCCTTTTCTTCACTTTTGCAGTAGTCTTAACATGAGGCATCCCCCTTCCCAGTGTGGCCCTAGAGTCTGGTAGGTATACGAAAGCCTTTAGGTTGTTAAAGGTATGCTGTACATCACACATATGCTCCTCATGCTAGGAGTAGTGTATAAAGGTGATGTCTGGAAGAATCATCCTCAGAACTGAGAGCCCCATGAACACCATCCCTAGGATACCAGAGGATAACATACATCCAGAAGGCAAATAACCAGTGGGAGGAAGGAGGGAATGAATAATGCAACAGTGAAGAGATGAGCAACTACTGTTATGGTATGATTTTACACAACCGTACTATGTCCTTCTATTTCACCGTTGCAGTATTCTTAACATGAGGGAGAGTATGAAAGCTCAGGAAGAACACGGGGAGGAGGAAGGGCCAAGCAGAGCCTTCTAGGATCCCATGAAGATTGGCTCTAGGAAAACCAGCTCTAGCCCTGGATATGACATCCAACTTGTGGTGCTTGGTAAAAGTATGCACAGAAGTCCAGGTAGCTGCCTCAAGGATAGAATTAGTATCCAAACCCTTGGAAAAAAGCACAAGAAGCCACAACCGCCCTAGTAGATTGAGACTGTAGAAGGAAGGCTCTTAGCAGGATAAGAATAACAAAAAGAAATGGCTTTAGAGATCCAACTGGAAATGGTCTGTTTGGAAACTACTAAACCTAATGATCTAGGATGAAAAGAAACAAAAAGCCTATCACATTTTTGAAAAGTTTTAATTTTGTCCAAATAAAATCTGAGTCGTTCATGCACATCAAAAAAGTGTGCAACACCTTTTGACTAGTGCATTGCAGAGAAGGGAAAAAAGTGGGCAAACATATAGTCTGATTAAGAGACAACTCATTCACCACCTTAGACGTTAAAAGAAAAATTACTACATAGAGAGATGCTGTCCTTATGAAAAAAAATAAAAAAGGAGGAACAGCCATAAGGGCATGAAGCTCAGACACCTGTATGGCAAAAGTAAGGGCTAACAAAAGAACAGTCTTTCCAAGAATAATGCTCAAAAGGAGCCTGCATCAGTTTCTCCAAGACAAAATTAAGATGCCAGAAAAGAGGGGGAAGGCTTACTGGGAGGTCTAATATGAATGATGCCATTAAGAAACTGTTTGGCCTCTAACCTAGAGGCCAAAGGAGGAGGTAAAGACAGACAAGCAGAAATAGCTAACAGGTGGATTTTAATAGATTATGCTAACCCAGCATTGAGCAATTGACATAAATAAGAGAACCAAAGGAACATCTATATTAAGTGGGTCCAGTTTACGAGAAAGACACCAAACAGATAACTTATTCTATTTGGACAAATAGGATTTCCTAGTAGCGGTTTTTTTAAGCCTCCTGCAAAACCCAAAACACGTCCTTCAAAAAAGGTGGCTATATAGAGTCAGTTGAAGAGTGGATGGGTGGGGATAAATGAGAGATCCCTTGTCTTGTAGGAGAAGATCCACCCTGTAAGGTAACTTGTGATGATTGTCCTTGGCTAGATGCAGAAGAGGAGAAAACTAATGCTGTCTAGGCCAAAAGAGAATCATTAGCAAGATATTGGGGGCATCGTCTTTTACCTTGCACAGGACTTTGGGAATGAGAGGAAGAGGAGGGAAGGCATAAACAACATCCCCTTCCACAAAAAAAGATAGAGCATCCACCTTCCAGGCCAGAGGATATGGTGCACTGGCACAAAACTGATGAAGATGTCTGAGATCTAATTGAGGAATACCCCACTGGTGGATAATGTCCATAAACGCATCCCTCTGAAGCATCTACTCATGAGATTGTGCTATGGACCTGCTCAGGGAGTCTGCCATAAAATTCTGACTTGAAGGAATGCACACTGCCTTAAGTGTCACTTGGTACTAAATAGCTAGCTCCCAAACCTCAAATGCCAACCTGCAAAGAAGAAAAGACCTTGCACCCCCCCCCCTGTTTTTTCAGAAAGATATTCAAGTGAGAAAGATCCAGAATAGGTCTCAAAGTGTTCTCTTTTCCTGGGGACCAAAACATTCTGGAAGAAAATATTTTTTTCCTTTGAGCAACTGCAACCTCCTGAATAATTTTCTGAGTCAAAAGACCCTGAAGCACCTCTGAAAAGAGTTCAGCTGGTCTTGAGGTAGCGGAGGAGTGTCCATGAAAGGGGGAAGACATTTCCAAACCATGAAATAACTTTGCCAAATGATGGAAAGAACCCAGGAATCCTGGTTTATGCTTAACAAGACAGGAAGAAAGAGAGACTGTGTGAAAGAGGAATGTGGTTGGGAATACCCAGGTGGTAAAGAGACCCCCCCTAAGGAGGCTTCAAGGTCATAAGAGCATTGAGCAAGCCCTATATAAAAATAATGCCATTTAAAGGATCTTTATAGCAGGGGAGAGAGATCTTGTCTTTTGGTTCTTTTTTAAGGGGATATCAACCTTATAAAACTTAGAAGGCTCCAACATCAGCCTACACTCAATTACTGTTGTCAGGACTTCCTCCCTCAGGTATCTGAAGAACCCCCTCTCCCCAGACCCTCACCAGTATCTGAAGAACCCCCTCTCCCCAGACTGTTTAGTGATAATCAGCCCCTGGTCCCCCTGAACATCCGAAGCAGATGTCTGCAAGGCCTATGAAGAGGTGTGAGATGCCAGATTCATGCAGGCCTCTGAACCAGTCACTCCAAAGGAATCCAGCACAGGAACCAGATGATAGAATCTGACCTGAATTTTTTGGTGGTCTTCTACAAAGACGGCTTACCCTCAGAACAGGAGGTACCCTCCATAATGTCTTTTGCTAAAAGCTTTAGACACTGGTTCTCAAGACAGATTGCTAGAGATGAAAGAAGACCAAGTAAGGTCTGTGAAAAAAAACTGAAACCGTACAGGCTGTGTGGTCATGAGAAGCACCTAAACAAAAGAAGCATGGCTCCTGATGGTCTTCATGTCTCCAGTAATGGCATTTACCCTTTCTGGATGACGTGAAACTCCACAACACAAATTTAAAGAAAAGAATTGCGCAAAAAAAAAAAAAAAACAATTGTGTACTTACCTGAAAATGGCTAGGTAAACCAGCAGACAACTTGAGCGATCAGACAATCAAATATGGCATTCAGACTAGTGGCAGAGAAGTTCTGAGGATGATCCATCTGGACATCACCTTTATACCCTACGCCTAGCACAGGGAGCATGTGGGTGATGTAGGGCATATTTTAACAATGGCCTTGGTATATTGTCCAGACATCAGGCCGCTCTTGGCAGGTGATCCCTCATGTTAAGAATACTGCAACAGTAAAATGGAAGGCTATCTAAAGATCTGCAGCTTTACTAGTCTTGTCTGCAAAGCCATGGATTGCATCATAAAACAGATTACAAATTTGATCAGCCTTGTCCCACAACAATTTCGATTGTTAAAGGTAGGTTGTGATTGCTAAATCTTGTGCTTCTTTAAAAAGATCACACAGTTAGTGGGCATTTGTCAGACTGTTCACCCTGCCTACTTGATTCTAGAAAAGGCATTTGATATATTAAATGATGGGATAGTTAAATAGCCAGTGGCCTTAAACAGTGATCCCTATGTGCTAAGATGGATTGTGATCTGTATCAAGCACACATACTGGGGTTGGTGATGCCTCTGCAGTTAGGGAAAGGCTAACCAGTGGCATTGCCCAGGGTTCTGCATTAGGCCCCCTTCTTTTATTTCTCTGATGTAAACTCTGACAATGATCTCTGGCTGACAGTTTGCTAATCGCTAAATAAACTTAGAATACTAGAAACAAGAAAAAGTATTACAGCGATTGCATCATCAATCACTTAAAGATATACAGGAAACAAGGACCAGTCAGTGTATACCTACTACTTTACATGAAAAGATGCATTCTACTTGTAATTATCCTTGGCTATTGTGTTTTTTTTTAATATACTTAAGCTGCAATGTCTAACCAGTTTTAATGTGGCAAGACTGTCTTGCAGTCCTAATATAAACAGCACCCAGTTTTACAAGAATCAAACCAGAGTCCAGACTATCATCTTCTGTGAACAGCCAACAAACATTAAATGATTCCATCATATGTGATTCTTCCAGTCACCTTGTCCCCTTTTTCTTTGAGTAATGGTTTATATGTGAAGGGAATGAATTTGGAGCTATTTTTGGTGTCTAGCACTAACACTCCATAATGGTAATTTTAATTTAATTTTATACAGTGCATTTACAAAATGTTCTTAGTGTCATACTGCAAATATAGTTTGTTGAGGCTGGCATAGCAGTGGGATCAATGCTGCACTGTCAACAGGTCCTATGTATTAGATCACTGCCATCCTTCAGGTCTTAATGAATTCCTTGGCTTTTGACAGAGTGCTGATTCAGATTGTCAGCCATGGAGTCCTTCAGTGTTCTTTAATTTTAATTAGGGAAGTTGTCAGATTCTTAACTGATGAGGCAGTAAGTCACTAAGCTGGCATTAAATACCTATATGTAATTTATTTTATTGTACTTTTAATGCAAAATTCTGCTTTTAAAATAAAAAGGTGATTTGGAGTAGAAACTACCTTAAAGCGTTGCTGCTGCTTTAAACTTAAGTCATAGATATACATCCTAAGGAAATTTAGGGTATCGATAATCTTAGCATATACATAATTGACTTCGATGTCAAGCAACAAAAAAAAAATCAAAGGTTAGGTCAAAAGAATAAATCTACATTTTCTAATTGTCTAGGGATGCTTTTTTAAGAAAGGATAAAATATCATATTTTGCTTTGAAATGATGCTATATAAGGAAAATAATGCTTATGTTAACACAGGATTATGTTGCTTAGGTTCTACCACTAACATTGAATATTTACATTTTAATTTTCCAGTTCCAACCAGTAGGCCCAAGAGTTATAAGGTAGATGTAAATAAGGTTCTATTAGTAATTAACAATTTTAATATTTATAAAGCATTTAACACTTATGTAAATAATTATAATTTTAATTAGCTAATACAGAATTCATCCATGCAGAATTAAAAAAAAGCCAAAAGAAGGATTTGAACTGTGATTAAACACAATGGAAATTACACAAGTGCATTTTATTAATGCAAATAACTTCACAAAAAAATCTTGCTTCCATTCATATAATAAAATATTTATGAATCTCTGAAGTATGTCTGATGTTAATTATCCAGAGACAAGACACATTTTCAAAACAAAAGATATGTTTTGTTGACTTGTATTCAACAATAAATTAGCATAATGACATAAATGGCACTTTTATTTAAACTGACCATTTGCCTTCCTCATGTCAAAATGCTAGAGTCAATTCAGTTTAAAAATAATGCTACGGAGAAAAAATAATGAGTGTAGGATACTGACAGGGACATAACAGAGACAATAAATTATTTTTTGTTGAAGTCCCTGTAAAATAATCACCTTCTACAACAATGCACTTCCTGAGCACAGGGCGATATTGATGCTGATCATCAGCAAAGAAGTCAAACAAACAGCAGAGAACCAAACCAGGAAGTAAATGCACACACTGGCTGTGTGTGCATTTACTTATTGATGCTGATCATGCCTAGGTATACTTCGGTTCAGCACAGCTGCAGAATGATTCATACAAAGTGGCTCCCCCTGCATGTGGCAGTTTGAAGACTGGAAGACCTTATAGAAATTAGGCATCAATGAAATGTAAATGAAGATTCCTGCAAATTTTGTACCTACCTTGTTTAAAATAATGCACCTTTCCCAACTTCAGTCACTGCAAGTCATTTTACACACACTGCTGCTATGCACATAAGCCGTATAACAAGCAAAGTCACACCCTTTCTGTTTACATTGCCATTTACAGAGGTGCTTGCTGCAGCTGCTAGTCTGGCTGTCACCCATTATGAGTTAGCTGTCATAATCAGCAGTCATATATTGATAACACAGGCATAACAGTGTAAAATCAGGTATGCAATTGCATTCCACATTGTAGGACTGTGGTTGCTGCAGTGGTGTTAAACTACCAGCATTCAAAGCACCTGTGATTATTGCAATATTGTCCTTCTCAGCATTAGAACGTTGGCATAATGGAAGAGCCACCACCAGTCCTGCTACAGAAAATTACTATTTGCCTAGCTTTTGCTGTTATAAAGTAAATAAACTAAGCCCATATAAAGATTTCCTGTCTCTAACTGTATAGGGTGTAGTGCATAATGACCTTTTGTTCTGAAGATAAGGGTTCCTCTGTGTCCCTCTGGTATGATTTGTAAGGCTTGTACTATAAACCAATAAACATGTGGCCAGGCAGTAGTGCATGTTTCACACATATGGAGAACACAGAGTAAAATTCAAAATCCTGTTTATTGACAAAACAAGCACTTTTGTTCTGCTTGCTCAGGACTTAAAGGCCTGTACTGACTTCTACTGCTTAAATTTTGAGATGCAGACTTAATTCCATCCCTTACCTCTCTTCACTTGCTTTGCCACCCCCCACCTATACCAAACAGGTATTTGCCATATGCCCTTAGTGTATCTGTAAGGATTTGGTTCTTTTCCCAAGTAATTCTCTTTCTTGTCTGTGTAATGCTATTTTCTGCTGCAACATGATGTACCTTGCAAACACATACTGTGACAAAAGTGACAAAGACACTTGTCATCCTAGTAGAATACTTTTCAGTAAGTTTTTTCAATGACTGGCATTGACTTAAAGAATAAGAACTGAGATGGTAATAGAAATACCTCTTACAGCACTGCTTGTGACTACTTGCTATCCATACTACCTACATTGTATTTCCCTCTGCTGCAGTAATGATACAAATAAAAGTGTATGTTGGTTGTGAGGGTGTTTCAGGGAGGAGGTTAGTACCTGTAATTCACTATTTTAACTCGCCTTACATTTACCATTATTCTGACTTTTCCCCACTGACAATGACAATAGTCTAACATCCATAACATATATAGACAGCACTGAAAAATGGCATTTCTCACATTCCCAATCATGCAGTTTCTATATTAAAACAGTAAAGTTTCAGGTCTTTACAGTAAATGCTATGACTCAACAGACCTTACTAAATTAAATGAAATACTGCCTTTCCCAAGTAGTTCCTGATCATCTCTGCTCTTAAAATATTATAGTCTGATCGCTGCTTGAGGGGAATGCAGTTTGATGGAGTTTTAAGACCATATACACACACGCACACAAATACATTTCCATGCTGTCATCATGCCTAGCTAGCGAGGATATGAGGTGGAAGTTTCCTGCTGACCTGCTCTTGCAGCAAGCCAAAACATCAGCTTATATAGACATATATATATATATATATATATATATATATATATATATATATATACATATATAAATAAGTGTACACTGCGGTGGTGGTGCTGTGGTAGCGTTGTCGCCTCACAGTTAGACGTTACTCGTTCGATTCTCAGAGCGTCTTCTGTGTGGCGACATGCGTGAATGGGCTTTCCTTCTTTGAAGGTTGTGCATTAGGCCCGGCAAGCCAGCACATCAAAATCTACTGCCAATCATTAGCGGACCGGAGTTCCGCTGTGGTGACCCCTAACTGGGAAAAGCCGAAAGAAAAAAATAAATAAATAAGTGTACACACCCCCTATAAGCATAAGTGTGCACACCCTTAAACTAATACTTTGTTGAATTACCTTTTGCTTTAATTACAGCATTTACAGAATTCAGTCATCTTGGGTACATATCTGCCATCAATTAAAGAGACTGTGATTAACCCCAAATAAAGTTCAGCTGTCCTAGTAGGATTTTCCTGACATTTACTCAGTTGCTTGCTACAGCAAAAGCCATGGTTCGCAGAGACCTTGCAAAGCATCAAAGGGATCTCATTGTTGAAATGCATCAGTCAGGAGACAGGTACAAAAAAAATTCCATAGGACTGGATATACCATGGAACACAGAGAAGACAGTCACTAAAAGTGGAGAAAATATGGGACAACAGTAATGTTGCAAAGAACTGGACATCCCTCCAAAACTGATAAAAAAAAAAAAAAAAAAAAAAAAAGATGAAAACTGGTCAGGGAGGCTGCCAAGAGACCTACAGCAACACTGAAAGAGCTGCAGGAATTTCTGGCAAGAACTGGTTGTGTACTACATGTAAATAACACCAACGCTGAGCAAAAACCACCTTTATAACGACACAAAGCTTTCGGGTATTACACCCTTTCTCAATGCTTAATACAGGTTCATTAAAAAACAAAGTTTAAATAAGAGTCATAAAATCACATGACACAGCCCAACATCATGTGAACAAATTAAAGCAATAGTGCAATAAAAGATCAGATAGTATCTATAATACAAAATTTTCATACATAAGAAATTTCATGTACACAAAAATACATTGATAAAAAATTTGATAAAAAAATAACATATATAAAGAATTTTTTTACATATAGAAAGAAAATGTATACTATTTACATTTGTAAGAATACAAACAAGCCTTACTTTAACTTATTACGCTGTATTTTAGTCAAAACAGGCTTCAAAGAAACAGCAGAATTCAAGCCTGGTTGACTATCTGCTGAAAATCTAACAATCCATTCAAACTCCTTGACCTCTAATGAATTGCCCATATCGCCTCCTCTAATGTATGGATAAACAACGTCAATTACTCTAAACTTAAATTTATGATCTAAACTATAAGTATTAATATGCTTAAATAGTGCATTATTTTCACAAGCCCTTCTAATCTCAGACTTGTGTTCTATTATACGATCTTTTAATTTCCTAGTCATTTTTCCAACATAAAATGAACAACAAGCAGTACAAGTTGCTAGATAGACTACATTATTAGTATTGCATGTAGCGGACACACCAAATATATACTCTGTGTGTTACTGGATGCAAAAACGCATTTTGTGCAAGAAACCTGATAACAATATGTTTTTGCGTAATAAGTTAAAGTAACGCTTGTTTGTATTCTTTACAAATGTAAATAGTATATATTTTCTTTCTATATGTAAAAAATTTCTTTATATATGTAATTTTTTTATCAACAATTTTTTTATCAATGTATTTTTGTGTACATGAAATTTCTTATGTATGTAAATTTTGTGTTATAGATACGATCTGATCTTTTATTGCACTATTGCTTTAATTTGTTCACATGATGTTGGGCTGTATGTCATGTGATTTTATGACTCTTATTTAAACTTTGTTTTTTAATGAACCTATATTAAGCATTGAGAAAGGGTGTAATACCTGAAAGCTTTGTGTAGTTATAAAGGTGGTTTTTGCTCAGCGTTGGTGTTATTTATTGGATTATCTATACAGCGGTGTGTGCTTAAATTGTGTACTACATATGACAACAATCTCCCACATTCTCCATATGTCTGGCCTATGGGGGTAGGGGTTGAACGACAGAAGCCTTTTATTACACAGAAAAACATCCAGACATGGCTAAAATTTGCAAAACAATACATCAAGTCTCCCAAAAGCATGTGGGAAAATGTGATATGGTTTGATGAGACCAAGGTTGAACTTTCTGGCCACAATTCCAAAAGGAACATTTGGAGCAAAAGCAACACTTCCCATCACCAAAAGAACACCATCCCCACTGGGAAGCATGGTGATGGCAGTATCAGACTTTGGGGTTGCTTTTCTTTAGCTGGAACTGGGGCTTTAGTGAAAGTGGAGGGAATTATGAACAGTTCCAAATACTAGTCACTTTTGGCCCAAAACCTTCAGATGTCTGGTAGAAAGCTGAAGATGAAGAGGAATTTCACCTTTCAACACAACAATGACCACAAGCATACATCCAAATCAACAAACGAATGGCTTCCCCAGAAGAAAATGAAAGTTTAGGAATGGCCAAGCCACTGCCAAGACCTAAAGCCAATAAAAAATCTGTGGGGTGACTTGAAGAGGGCTTTGCACAAGAGATACCCTCACAATCTGTCAGATTTGGAGCGCTTTTGCAAGGAAGAGTGGGAAAATATTGCCTAGTCAAGATGTGCCATGCTGCTAGACTCCTACCAAAGAAAACTGAATGCTGTAATTAAATCAAAAGGTGCTTCAACAAAGTATTAGTTTAAGGGTGTGCAGACGTATGCAACCAGCTTATTGTACATTTTTTATTTTTTATATTTTCCCCTAACAGATTTGTTTTTCAATTGAATCGTACAGGTTATAGGTCACATTATAGGTGGGAAAAGTTTGAAATGATTTATTGCAGTCTCATTTTTTATATCACAACAACCTGGCATTTTAACAGGGGTGTGTACACGTTTTATACCCAGTATATATATCTATATATAGATATAGATATATATATATTACACACACACACACACACACACACACACACACACACACACTAGAGAATAGCACTCAAATGCCTAAAGCTGTGTTCATTAAGCACTTTCTTCTGTTCTTATTAGCCATGCAGTTACAAGCAGGAGTCACAAGCAGTGAAAAAACTTGGAAGAGGGGAAAAATAACCAGAAATGGACACACCCATATAATCAAATTAAGCATGTTTACTTTCTATAAGGAAAATTGGTATGTCACTGCATTAAGGTGATAACTATAAAAAAAAAAATCGTAACACTTAGCTTCACGGGTGCAAACTGAAATACGAAACCTGCTGCCTGCAGCTGCACGTCACAAAGGGCTGTCCATGAAAGCATCAACTCTGCAAAGTGTGATAGCACTGGCCATAATAGTGCAATACTCAATGTCTTATTTCCATATAAAATTATTTTATGTGAAAATAGGATTGGACTAGGCACTAGACAGCACTGTAAAACCACAAAAGATGCAGCACAATCCAAACACACAAAAAGACCACAGGACAAGGAAATCCACACCAGTAGCTTTAATGTCTCTGACGTCTCGGCTACAATAGCCTTCAAGGAGTACAATGTTACAAGATAATACACTTGTGTATATATCTATATCTATATATATATATATATATATATATATATATATATATATATATATATATACACAAGTTAATCAATAAAACAATTATTCAATTCATTAAACATTTCCAATTCATTTCTGCATTCAACCCACTAGGAAACATAGTATTATATTTTAAAATATAAATAGATTCTTTGACCAACAATTCATTTTTTAAAAATTCATCATCAGCATACACTTTTATTTTTTCTAAAATAGTTGCTTTAAGACCTTCTATGTTACCCCATGTACTTGGTTAAAATGTATTGCTACAGACTCTCCTGCTTGTCATTTTTATATCCCTGAGCTGTGCCATCAGTCTTGCCTTAAAAGCTGTCTTACTTTGTCCTATATAAAACTTCTGACAAGAACAGCTCAGGGCATAAATAATATCCTCTGTATTACAGCTAAAACTGCCATTGACCTGAAATTTTATTTCATTAATTTTATTAAAGCTTTGTGTAATATATTTACAAATTTTACACCTACCACAACTACTTGCTCCATGGTTAATTAAACCATTATTTACTCTTTCCACAGGAAGATTAAAATTAATTTTAACTAAAAAATCTAAGAATTCTTCCCCTTCGATATGATATAATGTGTTTCCTTTATATTTTCTTTAATCTCCTTAAAATGGGACACATAACCCCAATAAAAATGCAACAATTTCACCATAATAGGGCTAAACTTACTATAAGTACTGGTGAAGTACATGTTTATTCTTTCATCTATCACATCATTCCCTTGCTTACACCATACTTGAGTACTTCTTTTATCATTTAACATGTTAGCTATACTTTTATTTAGCATATCAGTACTAAAATCCTTCTTTTTAAACATTTCCATACTTTTGTTTCTACATCCAAATCTTCCTTATTACACAGTAATAACTAGACACCACTGCAATTAAAACAGTGTAAAATGAATTCAGCTACTGCATTCATTTTACAGCTGATGCACAGGATCTTTAAAATGGTGGACTGAGGACAACAGAGTAGGTTTGGGTTTAAGATCATGTTATGTACATGTTTCAACTGCACTAAGGTCTATGAAGTGCACTACTGCACAGATGTGCATATGTTACTATAAGAGTAAATGCACTTAGAAGGCAGGTAGAAGGCTGTACTGATGGGTTATGAGCATGTTAGTGAGGATGACTGCCAATCACACCCCAGTGTGCTGTAGCATTGGCACAGTAGTTCTGTATTTCTGGCACTGCTCGTCAAAATCAAACCCCCCTTTCTCCCCATTTTCTACTTGGGGTCAGGATAGCATGTCATCTGTTGCCATCTTTCTCAATTCAGCACCATGTTCTACTTTCTTCAGTGGTTATGCTGAACTGTTGCACATTTTCTCTCACGCAATCCAATCCATCCATTTGCTGGGCACGTCATTTCCTCTTGTATCCTCCTTGTTTCTCCCACATCTTCCTCACCAGAAAGTGGTCTGCTTTCTTGAACATGCAAATAACCATCATGATCTGTTTTCTATGGCCTTCTCCACCTGGAGCTATATTGACCTCTGCTCTGATTTTCTCATTTCTTTATCACAGTTTGCATTCTACCACTGGTACTGCAGTACTGGTTGCACTAGGGTTCGGGTTGTTAGATAGTGACATTTCCCTGCAGTACATTTAGATGGGGACATTTGGCTTAAGTGACACTCAACTGGAGAGACATGTCTGTTGCAGATTTTTTGTGGCACAAGAAACTGCTGCACCATGTCTATAGTTTCAATAGATAAGTGCATGTTGGCAAGGGAATTAATATTTGTTGTGTGTTGTGTACAACATATGCTTATACAACATTCAGATGTGTGTTACATCTCGTAGGACATCCTACATGCTACTGCAGTCATATTTATGCTCTAGTATGTTTTTTTAGAAAACGTTTCCTAGACACTGTGAAGAGGTAATAGTCCAAAAACATCAATAAAAAAAGCACTGCCCAATCTGCAATCCATTTTTATTGTTATGTTCATATCCTGCTGCTGATGCCTGCCATAATGCCTTTTGTTACTTCATGCCACGAGGGCCAGAGACTTGTTCCCCTTGTGCATTTGGCTACTGATGGGGAGGGTGTGGCACTGCATGATTTTCTTTGCTCACGTGAAATTTCCAACAGCCACGTCTCTACCACTGAATGTTGCTTTAGCCACATGTCCCTAATCAAATGTACCAAAGGAAAATCTCACATTCTAGCAGCCTGAATCAGAAAGCACCAGTCTTAATGCAAAAACTGCATATGCGCGCATGTGTATGAGTTTCTGCATGCATATACATTTAAATACACAAACATAAATAAATACCAATCTATCTAGCCATCTATAACAAGGACCACATAACTGACTACTAAGGAACTGTAATTTTTCCAGACTAAAGGATAGTGCACAATTTCTTTAAGGAAGAAAAAAGCAAAAAAAGTGCGTGTAAGGGGGGGGGGGGTACATACACTGAACAGCAGCCAGATATACAGTGACTTTTTACTTGCTTAGATAAGGCATATGTACCACTGTTCCAGTCACAGTCACTGAATGCACTCTTGGATTAATGTCTTCACTGTAATGTGCATGGCTTTTTATATGGAAAATAGAAATTAAATATGACTTGTTACCAATATGTGCAACTTAGATCTGATGAAGCTCTTATGAAGGAAAATCACTCATCTCTTGTTTTAAATTAAACTATGGTTAAGTATGGAATACTAGTTGAATCCCGTTTTCTTATTTTTAATAAGAATGTAAAGTGTTCTTTGACACAGATCATACGTAAGAAGTTATGACAGTCTTTTTGTAATTCATATGCCAATATTGTTCCTCTACAACTAGTTTTCCCTTTTTTATTTTATATACGTGTGTGTGTGTGTGTGTGCATGTGTGTGTGCGCACGCATGTGTGTAAAGGCATTCATAAAAACATATGGTTGTTCAGAACATTGACAGTTCAGAATGTTGCCAGTATAGAACATAGACCATGATAAGTGTGGTGAAATTAAAGACAGGCATGTGTTTGTGTGAGTGCTGGCAAATTAGGTAAGGGGATAGCTTTAATATTGTGCAAGTTTGTTGGTGTGTGTGTTTCTGAGTCTGAGCTTGTCTTGCACAGCGGTACTGTTATATAAATTTTTTCCTAAGGTAAGGTGCAGGTTAAGGGTTAGCACACATTAATTAGGTGGTACAGTAGAAAGCATAGTACAATTTTTATAGAAATATAAAGATATTCTTGGAGTAAATGTTCTGAAGTATAAAGTGATAGATGACAGTAAAATAAGGTTAAAAAAAAAAGACCAACAATAGTCCACTGAAAAAGTACACCGAAAAGAGATCTGTGTGTTAGTATCGATAAGGTATTCATAGGTATAGTCACTAGAAATCCCTGAAGTACTGCAGCGGTAATTAATAAGTTGTCCAAGACTACAGTAATAAGAGGGTAGTTAGTTGAAGTTTCAAAATTAAAGTAAATGTGTATTCATTTCATTAAACATAATTGCATGTTTTAAAAGCAATTATAAAAGTCATTCTTGTCTCCATATTTTTCGATTTTTTTTTCTTTACCATTCATGTTTCTTTTCATACCAGTCATATCTCAGACACCGCTCAGCCACATGCCTTTCAGGTGAGGAAATACACAACAGCTTCCCCTCCCAACTGGGGATGTCTTCTCAAGGAAAGGGCTCGGGGTCCAGTCTATGAGCTCCTTGGTGCACAGCAGCTTGCAAAGCTGCCAACACCACAAGTTTGGAACCTGGTAGAAACAGTTGTTGGGCAGGTGGATGACAGGCACCTGCAACCTTTTCATGAACTCCTTCACTAGGTTCCAGACTAAATGAACCTATGCGTCCAGCCACCAGAAGCTGACAACCTCACAAGATATTGTTCCTCTCCCAAGTTCCATCAGAAAGGGTGCCTTCCAGATGGGTGGAACTGGTGCTTCAGAACTCTTCACACTCCTCCTCTTTTTGTATGTCTGCCATCTGTATGTCTTGTGCTACCCACCATAGTGCCCTTGACTGTCTTTTACATTGCACAAAATCCTTAATTCTTCCTTCTATACTGCCTGTTCTTACTCATTCCCCAACTTTCTTCATATTTCACCACCTTCAGTGCAACCCTTTTCATGTCTTAATTGAATGCATTCCCTTATCCTCTGTCTTTCCCTCTTATTCCCAGTCTTCCTATGTTTCCCCTTCTTTCTAACCTTATAACAGACCAATCAGTGTGTTCACACAAGGACATCTTTACTCCTAATAAATAAAACCTTATTGCTGTTGGAGATTGCCCTTGGAGAGCTGTACTGAGTATCTCCTCAGATTCCCATCAGAAATTTGCACAGGCTTATACACAAAACCAAATACCATGAGTAGCAGATATAAATTCTGATTTTATGTACATGCAACTGCACAAAAGTACATGAGTCTTAATCCATTTTACTCCTGTAAAGATGCACAAAGTTCATGTGGGTGTTTCAGTGTGTTTTTTGAAATCAGCACCATTTGTTCATGCTTTGTTCGTTCATTTACTTGAAAGCATAATTGTACTCTCTTCCAATTGTCCTTATGCATATATGAATGGAAAGCCTATGAACTCCATCCTCAGCTTTTTTGTATATAGCTTTCTGTTATCTGACAAATGTTGGTTTGATCTCAGATGCACTGTCTCTTTTGCTCATTTATTGGATAGGTGTCCCAAATCTTATTGCCCCAAATTTTAGTTTTGTGCGGATTTTGGTAGGTTTCTTACATGTTTGCAATGCAAAACTTACTTAAACAGTTTAAAAATAACGTACAGAAATCTCAACAGTGGTCCAACCAGAGCAGTATTTCTGAAACACATTACAAATATTGAAACAGACAGTTATTTAAAAGAAAACATATTAGGCTTAGACAGCATTAATATTAGCAATAATGCTTTTCTACTATTTAAATGAACAAAGAAGGTTAATGGATCTTTTATGTACCCATTAGTTATGAAGAAAAAGCAATAACGTTTATCTTCTGGAGAATGACAACAGGAAGGGAAGCCCTAAAAAGACTGTAGGAGATGCAGAAACAAGTCTGTTCCTTTTTGTGACTGCATCTGCTTTACTGACATTTGCATAACATTTTTATGTTAGAATGTAACTTATAAAATAACAAATATGACTGCTAATAGGATGGAAAACTTTGATAAAATAGTAGTCACAAATCATGTTTATTAAGGGTACTTTTGATTATTAAGGATTATTTCTGAAATTGATAAAAGCAAAGTATCCCTGGTTGACAAAATCTATTCTAAAGCTGTATACTAAAGCTTCAGTTCTTATAGGTTCATAGGTTCATACTAGGCTATCTGCCCAAGGACATTTATAAGCCTAGCCCATAGTTATTTGGCTTTCGCCACCCCTTTAGTTTGAATAAAACTATGCCTATTATTTTGCTGTGCCTCTGTCAAGCAGTGACACTGAAGTAATCCCTGGGGTATATCTGCGATCCCCCATCCATTGGTCAAGATTCCTCTTGAACAAGGCCAGCGAGGTGCTCTGCCTCACATGTACCGGGATTTTGTTCCACAGCATAGGGAGTCTCTGGGTGATGAATCTGTCCCTCCAGCATGTTCTATTAATAACCGTGTCAAGGTTTAAGTCTCCCGCCCTTGTGGTTCTGAGGGATCTAGATTTTTTGAGGTGAAGCATATTCATAAAGGGATGTTTCGTACCCCCCTTCACACACACTTGCCACCTGCTGGATTCAAACCCCTACCTAACTATGTTATGACACTACAGACGGACGCATTAGCACGGCGTGCTATTAGGATTACCTGGATGGGTTAACCTGTATACCCAGAAATAAGGGAAATAGGCTGCATATAAGTCCTACTCTGTCTCATGGAGGGTTCAGAGTGGACTTCTATACAAGGGACAGGCGCCCAAAAACAAAAAGAAAATGCAATACAAATGTTACCTATGCCAGACAAAATTAAAGTAGACAGCTTTTTTCTCTTTCAGTCATAATGATAAAATGTATGTATTTTTGTGAAAATATTTAACAGCTTGAATAGAGGTTAGCTCATCTGCCAAACACACACTGCATGCATATGCATAAACACACAAGTCAGAATTAAACTACATAACAGTAGCAGAATTAAGGAATCTGTTGCAGGAAGGTTTAGAGCAGTAAAATGAAATAAATATAAGGTTTGCCAAAGGAGGAGATGGAATAACCTTAGTACAGGACATCAACAGTAGTAAAAGAGCAACATAATCTGAGACTAAATGAGTGCTGCTCATAGGTAGACATGAGACAATCACTTGGTAGTCTATCACATGCCTAACTAGATGCTGACCAAAGGTGAGGGTCAGCCCCTGTATCTTCTGCTCATGTTTTAAACACCTTAACTGTTAAGCCAACCTCCTGTACAGTCAAATTGAAATGACCCTAAGTTCCAAGGTGAAAAAAAGACAAAGGCACAAGTTGAATAGCTGTTACTTGCCCATATGGGGACTCAGATGTAATGATTACTTCAGAGCACAGAACACCATCACCTTCCATACTCAGTTGCACCTTTGGTGGAAGAATGGAAATATGTCATTCAGCAATCTTCTTTAAGTAACTCAGTAAATATTAAATTAAAATGGAAAAAAAATATTCTTAAATACAGGGCAGGTGTTGTAGAAATGTTCTTTGAAACTGTTCACTATTAAAATCTGGAAATAATGGATGAAATTTAAATAGAAGACTCACATGGCAAAGAGCTGTATTTATCTTCTTGAAGAAGCTAATCACTCTACCAAATCAGGCTGATCTTCAAGCGAGGGGGCCATAGATCATCCGAGTTATCAGACAGGTCATGGCACTGAAACTGATTTTCAGACTAAAAAGTCTAATTTTACTAACTTCAGAGAGGTACTCCCTACCCCTGTAACAAATAGAGATGCTCACTCCACTGGGTAACATCAGGCATAAGCATTCCAGCAGTGTAACTTTTCCATCCATGGAATGTGGCTTTACTGCCATTGATATGTTCTCTGAGTGTTGCAGCAAATCAAATACAAGACAGAAGGGAGATCTTGTGTAGGAGAATGGCTAGTTACATGATTTGGCTTCTAATGTACATAAGGATGCATTCTCCATTTTTCTCTTTTCAGATTCTTCTCCAGGATGCATATTACCTAGGTGATGTTTCTATTCCTGCCTCATGCAGATAATCAAAGATGCAACTCCAAGCCTTCAATAGAAACATAAATATATGTAATCATTTATCTTTAGCCCTTATCCTATGAAGAAAATTCACAAAAGGTACAGTGCTATTCTTGCAAAATGATGTTTCATTGCACAGGCAATTGGTGGCATAAATATTCATTTGCAATTCAGTTGCAGTAGGCCAGCTAAGATAAAAATTCATAATGAATTTGAGGTTTACATGCCTGTTGATTATTTTGATATTTCTATTAGTGCATACTGAAGTCAGCTCACAAATATTTCATCCGTGTCCAGTTTTTTTAAATCTGAGTTGCAACACCCCTAAACCAGCTGCATCACAGTCCAGTTCAGCATCACTTCTTCATTGATAGTGTAGTGTACAAAGGAAACATTTCCATGCAAAAGAAAAGATGGCCCTAACACCGGTAATAAACAATCTGGAAAAGTGATTTGAATAAGTTTAAAAGAGAAAAATTAAACAACTTCAGGTTGAGTTCAGAAATTGCAAAAATATATAGCTGTGTTTTACATTCAGCCCAGTGATTCTGAGGGAGAAATCATTTTAATAATACTAACAGTCTGGTTACATTAAGCAGATGGAACTTACTGCAGTGACTGTGTGCGCATGTGTATACGTACACACATACACGGGGGGTGGGATTTGAATAACTAAATTCACACTTAAGAGTTGAGGTTCATGAATATCATTATGTTAGATACTACGTATACCACTGTGGTAGCCAGCAGCACCATACTAATTAATAACTAGAATATAAAGGGGGGAGATGGGAACCCCATCAGGTGGCAACATGGTGATATGCTGCAGAAACTATCCCACACAAAGCCCTCCATCAGTGAAGTTGTGACTTTCCTGTTCCCACAAATGTTTGTAGTGCATTAAGGAACTGAAGCCCTTACACTTACATACAGTGATGCTGGCCAGTATAGTATACTCTGTCCCTTTCCCCATTACTATGAATATTACAAAGATTTGCCTTCATTGGTAAGCATAAAAATGAGATTTATTCTTGGCTGTTGTAAAATTTATAGGATTCATAAGAATTTTAAGGCAACCGAGTATGTTGACCATTTATGCCTTGCCAGTACCCACCCTTAGACTGTATCCCCTTTCTGTAGGATTGCTAGGCTGGCCAAGCCTGGGGTGAATTTATGAGTACCCATCCAGTTATATTGGTCCGATGTGATGAGTGACAGTGTATCACATTGTTTAACCTGCAAGGAAGAGGAGGGGCTACATGATAAATCGGTCTTTCCATCACAGTAATCTGCTGGGGGAGAATTGGGTCCCTGGTTCTGGTATTCATGGAACTATTGGACTTGTGGAAATATGAGAGCGCCACAACAACAGACTCTCTAGTAGCACAGAAACAATGTATAGCTCTCCTCTCTCAAGAGTTAGTAAGATATTCATAAAGGGACAGTGCTTCCTGTTCACTTCATTGCTCAGGATCACTAACATGATCTCATTAGTTAAGAAACTCTGGGGTCTCTCTAGTTACTTGATATTTCTACTGAGGTACATCCCAAAGGGGCCATTAAACTCAACAACTGTCCTAATAAATGCTGAATATATGGGAATAATAATCTCTAAACGTGGATATTTCCTTGGCAATTAAGTATGCGAACTAGAATTTTCTGACTATTGTTGTTCACATGATAATCAAGACAGGAAACTATCACCCCATGATCCAAGGTCCCTATAGTAACATCTTAATTTTGAAGAATTTTTCTGTCTGTGCTGTATGCCAAGGGGAGGTATTGTCCAACAAAAATAACATTGTGCACTTTTGCATTGTTTTTGAGCCCATTTTCGGTGTGCCACTGTTTTTTAAACATATGCAAGTTTTTCCTTTGAGGATTACGGTACCACAGCGGTACATGATGATAACTCCCAGTCTGCCGTCATCAGCAACAGGTCTTTATTTTCCATCTGAAGATCAGAAAAGTAAATTCTGAAAAGGAAAGTTCAAATACAGAGATCTGCGGAAGCACCATTAGTCACCTGCTTACTTAAATACCGTGTAGGTTTTAGCTTTTATATCCATCTGATCACAGAAGAATCTATTTTTAAAGCATTAATCCTTATTTAAAATGCCAACATGTGGTATTATATCAGACATCTTTGTCAAGTAAGGATACACTATTTGAACAACATGACCACTGTCAAAAGCTTGAGTGACTCTCTCAAAGAAGTTAACCAAACTGATTATAAAGGATCTTCCCTAGATAATTCCAAGCTCCTGCAGGTCATGTCTAATGAGATGTCTGATGCCAGCTTGTATGGTCACTTACAATATAGTGTATAGCTTTGCACTTCATTATCATAATTTATATGGTCATTTACAATATAGCTCATATTCCCAGTTACAATATAGTCCATGACATTACAGATAAGACTAGTCAGGCTCACAAGTCTGCTATTCCCAGAGTCAGTGGTAGGGTCTCCTTTGTGGAGCGGCAGCAGAACTATAGTGTGCCTACCTACCAGGGTAAAACCTATTGCTAATTGTTAAACAGTTAGAGGAGTAGCTGTGACAGGGCATGCTTACCAGAAGCATAGCTGGCTCAACCAACTCTCTGTGGTGTTGCAACAAACTAGCACCCCAACCCTTTAGCTCTGCAAGTGAAGAGAAAAAAATACAGGATGCCAATTCACTAGCTTCCCACTGCCCAGCTCTTCAAGTAAAAAGCAGAGTCTGTTCCTTTTCATGGCACACCAACCATGTGGGCAGATACACAACATGGCCCCCTGTCCCAGCCAATCAGGTCCTGTTTCTGTGCCCTGCTCAAACCCCCCATCCCATTTTAGTAAAAAAACAAAAAAGGAAAAAAAAATGTCATTCTAAGTGTAGCAAGCAGTTGCTATAGTTTATGCCCTCTATGGAATGCTACAGTGCTACAGTTTTACTGTAGCATACTGCTTGCTCCAAGTTGCTACACATTACATCCTGAACGGAGAATTACTACACTCGGGTTTAATTTTTAATTTTCAACTGTAGCAAACTGTTTGCTACAGTGGAGCAAGTAGTTACTAGGCCAAACAGAGGCTACACTGCAAATGCAATTCTAATTTTAAAAAGCCGGTATGCATTAAAGAGTGACTGGGTTCTACCCATCTTGCCACTCAGCACTTTGCACCCAGGGTAGTTGCCTCATTTGCCCAGCCCAAGCTACAATACTGATTCTTAATTCACTTTATTAACCAACTTGTTACACTGTCAGGCAACATGGAAGAACAGAGTTTGGTCTTAGATAGCAATTTGACTACATGTGCCTTTGTGATAAAGTGGGAATTAAGGATTTCAGGGACATTGAGACTATGGAAAGAAGTCTCTTGGAGAAAATCAGCACTGAATATGTTTATTATATTAGCAATGTCTACAGAGTCCAAATAACTGATACCATTTTGAATAAGTTAAGTGCAATGTGTGCTATTTCTTAGTTTCCAAATGTAGATGAATGATTTATAGTTGTCTTTAGCTTCAGAAGTAACCCATGTTCTCAGGTGCTTTAGCAGACCTAATAGTATTAACTTTTTATTAACTCAGATTATACCATGACCCACCCATTAATATTCCAAAACATGCACGCTGATTGGTCAGCGTGCACGTTGTAAATCGACTTATACTAATGGGAAAAGGTCCGGTCGCCCGGACTTTTTCCATTAGTATAAGTCTTTTTTAAAACACTGTCTCGCTATGTTAAAGGAGTTTAACATAGCGAGACAGGTTTAAAAAAAGCAACGGAGATCTTCGTTGCTTATTTTAAAGTTGTCTCGCTATGTTAAACCCATTTAACATAGCAAGACAGGTTTAAAAAAAAAGCAACGGAGAAAGCAAGATCTCTGTTGCTTTTTTTAAAGCTGTCTCGCTATGTTACACTCCTTTAACATAGCGAGACAGTGTGTAAAAAGCAACGGAGATCTTGCTTTCTCCGTTGCTTTTTTTTTTTTTTAACCTGTCTCGTTATGTTAAATGGATTTAACATAGCGAGATAGCTTTAAAATAAGCAATGAAGATCTCCGTTGCTTTTTTCAAAACTGTCTTGCTATGTTAAATGGGTTTAACTTAGCGAGACAGCTTTAAAATAACCATGGAGATCTTCGTTGCTTATTTTAAAGTTGTCTCGCTATGTTAAACCCATTTAACATAGCAAGACAGGTTTAAAAAAAAGCAACGGAGAAAGCAAGATCTCTGTTGCTTTTTTTAAAGCTGTCTCGCTATGTTACACTTCTTTAACATAGCGAGACAGTGTGTAAAAAGCAACGGAGATCTTGCTTTCTCCGTTGCTTTTTTTTTTTTTTAACCTGTCTCGTTATGTTAAATGGGTTTAACATAGCGAGATAGCTTTAAAATAAGCAATGAAGATCTCCGTTGCTTTTTTCAAAACTGTCTTGCTATGTTAAATGGGTTTAACTTAGCGAGACAGCTTTAAAATAAGCAATGGAGATCTTCGTTGCTTATTTTAAAGTTGTCTCGCTATGTTAAACCCATTTAACATAGCAAGACAGGTTTAAAAAAAAAGCAACGGAGAAAGCAAGATCTCTGTTGCTTTTTTTAAAGCTGTCTCGCTATGTTACACTCCTTTAACATAGCGAGACAGTGTGTAAAAAGCAACGGAGATCTTGCTTTCTCCGTTGCTTTTTTTTTTAAACCTGTCTCGCTGTTAAATAGGTTTAACATAGTGAGACAACTTTAAAATAAGCAACAGAGATCTCCGTTGCTTATTTTAAAGCTGTCTCGCTATGTTAAACCCATTTAACATAGCGAAACAGTTTGTAAAAAGCAACGGAGATCTTGCTTTCTCCGTTGCTTTTGCCCACAGCTCTGATGTACTGCGTTAGGCATACGCATGCGCAGTACATCAGAACTGCCGCAGAATACCAGACAGCTGCGGAAGGGCAGCAAGGAGGCATTATACAATTCCATTATTTAAGAAAAGTAATTATTTTTTTTTCTTAATGTCATTGTATAATAGCAATAACCCACTTCTGGGTGTGGGTATTACTGGATTTACCTACGGTTGGCTTTGTTTGGCTACTCAAGCTTCTCCCTCGTGACCAAACCATGCCAACCGTGGGTAAATCCAGCATTACCCACACCCAGGCGTGGGTTATTGCTATAATAACTATATGCAGCTTAATGAGATGATATATGGAGGAAGCATGAACTGAAGTGTTTATAAGAAGTAAAGGTTAGATTTATGGAGCGGTTGTGGCTTACTCCACTCTGTAAAACAATGGGTGTTTAATAGCTAAGATGCCAACTGTGAACTTATGAGCAGAGTGGTACATCTACAGGTTGCTTGGAGGACTAGACAGTAATCCAGGTGCATACTGAGACTCAGTGTACACCAACAAGCAGCCGCTGGCATTTATACATTCCAGGAGTAACACTAAACAAGGTCTAGGATAAATAAGACATAGCAGTACAGATGTGGATGAAGATGCCTGTATCTGTACAATGCATGTTGTGGCAGCACAGCTCTAATCACAGCTGCATACTAAAACAAAGCTAAATTATCTTACGTAACCCAATACAAATTAGTGAGAAAAAGTCAACAGAACCCATAAGCCAATACCAACACAGTAGTATTTCATTCCACTGGCAATCTCAGGCCTAGAACTAGCCTTTGTTTGTTTCTTCTGCCACCCAGAGACTCAATTTAAATTCAAATCAAAGTCACTAAAAGCAGCTAGAAGCAGTCTAGGCTGTATTCTTATACTCAATATTAAGCAAAATTAAACAAAGGTCACTTTGCCCTATGTGATCATAAATGTGAATTTAGAATGATCAAATTCTAAACCATAACTACTACCTGTTCTAATACAGAGCTCAAACATATTCATTTTTTAATGTTTATTTTATAAAACCATACAATCACTCATTACAACAGCAGTATAAATTTCTAAGGTTTGCATACTTACTATTTGTGAGGCAGAAACAACAGTAATAGCAAAAAATAATAAATCCCATACTAACAGATGCATTAAAAAGACAAACTCCATTATTAAAACTCAAAAACACCAATATAAATCAACATCAACTTGGCAATACTTCCAAAAACAATTTACACTGCAAGAAAAAAAACTGTTCTTGGATAATACCAATACTTCCAAAATAATAAAATTAGTTTTATGGGATGACAGCAGCTCCTAAAAGTTATTTAATGCAATAAATACAGAATCAAAGAAATAGTAATTTCAGTAAATTTTAAAATGTTTGAGTTGCATTCCTTGTTTTTTTAAAGCATACAGAGAGACAACTTGCAGTTTGAAAGCTTTTACATCTTATAAGACAATGGAAAAACTGAGCTAGACTATTTACTGCAAAATTTCTTCCCAAATCAAACTGTCAGCTGTGATTTGTCTCATGGCCTTGAGTAAAGATATATATGGACACCAACTAAAGCACTTTTCATTTATATTGCATTTTTAAAAGAAGAAATGAGCGAGTCATAACACATCTGAAATACATTTTTTGCACTTTCAAGAATAATCAGTAAAACAGGTTGAGAGCAATTTTTTTTCACATATTCTAACTATTTTAGATTAACGAGGTCATCAGAGAATAATGCTGCATTATCAAAATTAAGTTTTCTGTATACCAAGCCAGTATAAGATCAACCCTACTTGATGAAGAGCTGATCAAATGTGAGGATCCATCTGTGGCTAGGGAAACATCTGCAGATTAATTCATTTTATACCGCACTGATTGCTATCATTCTAGCAATGCTTGTAAATAGTTTACTGAAGCCAAACACCAACTTGAAACAGATATCTGCTAATATTTTGGAAATTGTTTTAGTATTTGAAGAGGTCAGTCAGCCTTGGTGTGAATAATGAAAAAAAAAAATGACCTCTTTTTACATGTTCAGGCAAGAATAAGCTTTAATATATTTCTAGGAGATATTTATAAACCAAGTGCATATGGCTGTCAAAAATGATTCCTTCTCTTTTTCTATAGTGGTTGTTATACATGGGTATACACTTCCTTCTGACGATCATAGTTCATCTACCTACATACCATAATGTGCACCCTTATCCCTTCATCATGAACATGCCAGGTAACTAACAATGTTCTTAGGGTTTATGTTTTCTCAAGCCCTGAGCTACCTGCCATTTAGGTGTGGACTCTGCATGTCCCAGGCCACTGAACTACACAATAGCCTCTGGCTGCACATTCAGAGTGTAAGGAATTTTATTTATAGAATTTACCCTACCTTTCGTGGGGGTGTCATTTATGTTATCGACCTGTGTGATCATTGCACAATAAAAAGCTGGCACAGCTGATCAAAAATCAGCTGATTGCACATCATTGACTTTTTTCTGTTCAAGACTGTGAACAGTGGGGATAGAGGAGTTTGCACCCTCCCCACTGTAAAACGATCTTGGAGTTGATGTACTTAATTAGCAGGGGGTGTGGGGATGCAGCCCCCCTCCCCCCCGGGAAAGGGCTTGCCTCCTGCAAAAAATATTGCTTCTGTGTTGTTTTTCTTTTTTCAATGTAGTGATGATGATCTTTTGAAGTTCGCATATGTGCGTATACGACTAAGTATCATATACTCCTTTCATAGATATGGCGTGTTGCTGAGATGGGGCTGCAAACTAATGGCCTAAATACATGACATTTCTGCTCTTATGGTGACCCTCATCTACAGTGCCATGATCCGTTTAATTTCTGTGCACTATACACACACGTTTATTGTAACCAGTTCAAGTCTCTTTGCTAAAGTTCTAGACAGTGGCAGTTCAATCTGCCCTTCTCTCCACCAGTTGCATGGTTAGGCTGTGGTCAGTACTCCCATGTCCTTTGTCAGCTCTATCTGACCTGGAACATGAGGATCTTATTCAGGGCTTTATCCATCTCTACCACAGGTCTGACATACACTGGGGGTTTGATATTGCCTCATGTTAATATTTAAAAACAATGCTACCTGCAATGTCTGGTTATAAACAATTTGTATGTTGCAATAGAGTGACTATGAGCTATCTGTGCACTTTAAGTAGGTAACTGCAAAGTGATCAACCATTCTCCACAGACCTCCTTCCTGGAATTTCTAAGTGCTGTAACATTTTTTTTTTCTTCATGTTTTAGAGCTTCAGCAAGATGGAAGTTGTGCAAACCAGTTTTCACTGTTTATAGAGTTTTCCCTATACCTTTGAGATGTGTGACAATGAAGTTAATATATTTAAGTAAGGGGATGTGGGCTGAAGTCTGTCAAATGGGACATTTTTGGCACAAGTCAAGAATGATGCCATAATTCAAATTAAGTTTAATAATTGATGTCCTAGGGTGGTCCAGTGTGTGTCAACATGGGAGGCAGTGGTTCATAGCCCAGATTTCTGTTTCAACAGGAATGGCACAAATCACTTCCAACATAGCTTTTAACTATTGGATAGGACATTTTCTAACCCAATGGTGTATTTTTAGGCAGACTCAGTCTTATAACTGCCTGCATCAAGCTGGTACTACACTGTGGGAAGTCATAACACCCTGCCATACACAGAAACCCTCCTGAGCATTAAACATGAGCATAACTGTATAAGTGATTACATTTGATTTCTTTGTAATGAACACACTCTACCTGGGTTTAGCACCTAGAATTTGTTCAAGCCTTCTGGCAATAGCATGGGTTTATTCATATAGTAATTACATTACCTCACAACAAATCATCTTCTTTCGGCTTTTCCCGGTTAGGGGTCACCACACCGGATCACCTGTCCGCTCAAGATTGGCAGTGGAGTTTTACAGGGTCGAGTTGACAGCCTGGCAAGCAACCTTCCACAGAAGCTGCACACATGCATGCACTCATGCCCAGGGAAAATTTGGAGTGCCCAATACACCTACAGGATGTCTTTGGGATGTGGGAGGAAACCGGACCACCCGGAGGAAACCCACTCAACCACAGGGAGGACATGCAGACTCTGCACAGAAGGCACCCCCAGCAGAGGATAGAACCTCTTGTTGTGAGGCAGCAATGCTAACCACTGCACCACCACGGCCACCCTACATTACCTCACAACAAATACTGTATCTCAATAACCTCAGACTACTTGAAATCATAGCATCAATAAGCAAGTCCAATTGCTACATTACTTCAAATGACAGAATGTCATATCTTTCCTGCTGGCCTTGGCACCAGACTTAACTGGCTTTAGACCCTGCTTGTCTGAGTGAATGCAATCATCCTCCATGAATGAATATCCATCCATTAAATGTCATATGAACAGCAAATGTTATGCACAGCAATTCATTAACTTCATTACTGACAACTCTCATAATTTGTTTCATCCAATCTATTTAACTTCGCAATTACAAATAATGCCCCTACCTGCTGCTCAACCAGATTATCCACCATGATTAAATCAGACCATCTTACAGTAATACTCTCCTTACAAGCCCAGCATGTGACTACAACTAACACTACTGGATTCAAGGATTTCTCTAAGGCTGTACTCCTAGCACTTTCAGATTAACTAATAAAATTCCAAAGCCACCACCTAGGGACCCTACAACAAAATAGCCTGTTTACACTGCTGATTTTTGCTCTCATCTTAATTCCTTTACTGAAGCATCTGTCTCTATCTTTTGCAAGTATGATGGCAAATTTAAGAATAAGAGCCTGTGGTGGGACCCACCCACATATCATTCAACTCAACAATAAAGAAAAAACCTTTCACATTAGGATTAAGTTGGAATCCTCCATTATAAAAGGGGCATGTTCTAAGATGCACCTCAGAGAATTAATAACACCATTGCTTCTGTGTGCTTAGCAGCCCAAACACACAACTTAATTTAGTTATTATAGTGAAGTCTTAGACAGCTATGATGTTTTGAAAGGATTCAAAAAAAGCAAAGGTAAAGATAAACGCACTCTCCCCTTAATCAAGGTTCACATTCAGGCCATCACTGGATGAAAACAGTGTTGAAAAACACTGAAATGCACCTTAAAACATCTAGAATCCTTGCAGCTACTGCAGTCCTAATAACTCCCACCCATGGCATAATACATTTATTTTCACTGCCGATGTTACAGTATAGCTTTAGTCACTTATGGTATGCTGAAAGGATGCAGGAAAAAACTATGTTGAAGAGTAAGGCTAAATCTTTTTCTCTGATAATTTTCATTCAGGTCATCCATCCATCTACAAAACAATTTTTCCCAGTTCTGCATACAACTTTGGGGTGTCACTTCAACAGTGACAATCATCTACAGAAAACGTTCCATGCACCTCAGACCACCTAGAACCTCATGGTGTCTAGGAGTCTTGCTACTCCAGGATCCCTTGGCTGTTTCCTCTGTTTTCAGACAGCAGTCTTGCCTATGGATAACATGCTGAATGAATGAATGAATGAATGAATGAATGAATGAATGAATGAATGAATAACTGTAGGAAAAAAGGGAAGAGCAAAATAAATGTAAAAAAAAAAATGTAAACTGGATGGAGTGGCTGGAGTAGCTGGTGTGTGTGTGTGTGTGTGTGTGTGTGTGTGTGTACACTCACAAGTAGGGAGGGGCATGATGTCTTATTACCTTGGGTGCCAGTTTTTCTAATACCAGTCCTTAATTTCATACTAGTTACTTTCTGGTTTCACACCAGAGGAAAACTGGACTGGAGTGCCATGGAATAATCAACAAGCTATAACTGAAGCTATGTAAGGGTATCAGACTGATTTGTGGTGGTGCTATCAATAGCAAGAAAGAAATGGTACCTACTTGCTACTTAACATAAGGTGATAAAAGTGGTCAGTGCTGGAGTCAGGATGGCAAGAAACAAACATGGCCGCTCATTTAGTATGTTTATACACACAACCCTGCCTATAGCATTATTAGACAGGATCATCACTTATGTACAAGATTCAGAATGTAGTACAGTTGATGTTACGGTACAGGTTAATACATCTTGCTGAAATCACACAGTTCATAAAGTCTTGTATCTAATTCTCCTAAATATGATGGTAAATTATAATCCCCTGTTCACAGTACACAGACTGATGAACTATGGAGGAAGGTACATGCCCACTGCAGATTAAATTGATGTTTTTGACATAACTAAGATTAGGACAACTTTTATGACTGTCACTGATTTATTATTCAGTCTAATAAAATGAAAAGGAATAAAGTTTGTCAGAGTAAGGAGGTTTATTTTTTTACAGAGCATGGTTAGTATGTATGCACTGTCAGTTGGAATGTTTTATATCCCAAAATACATCGGCAGAGTATTCTCTCATTTTAACTTTATGATACTGGTTGTATGTTGTCAGGGTTTGCATTCGTGTTTCTGATGTAAACTAGCTTAGGCTTCACAGCATTAACAGACTTGGAAACAAATTCAAGATTAATCTCTACATATTGCCTGAATAGTTGGTTCAGTTAAAGTCATCTGCCTTATCAGTCTTTAGATATGTTTTTATAATTGCACTGCAAGCTGTATTATTCTATCACACCTAACCATGACCAAGGGCAATACTTCCTCAATGTAAAAAGTGTACTGATGAGCTTAGCAAAGTACCTTCTTGCCACATATTATGCATGCACTTTACTGTTAACTCAGCTTCAAAAGAAAACTAGAAAATGTTTTGCATAGTTCAAGGGCTCTTGGGGCTCTGTCATGTCACCTTACATTAGTGTTTCTTTAAAGTGCATTGGTAAAAATCTTGTTGGCTAAGCTGTTTGCTGCATTAAAAATATGTAGTTAGTGTTTACTATAAATTGCTTTAAGCTTTGTAATAGATGTTCTCAAAATGTTAATCCCCACTGCAGCTACTGCTGCAATTTCCCTTTCAGCATTTCATATACTGTAGCACATTTAAATTCTTTGCAACTCAGTAAGTGGCGTAATCAAAATAATTGCAGCCTTAATTTAGTTTTCTATTTCACATGGCTCTTATTGGTAGTATAGATATGCTCTATAATTAAAAGCAGTACCTCTGAAAATCATCAACTGAAGGAATTTGCTTACACAGGTAACTAAAAACAATGGAATAAATTAAAAATATTTATTTGGGGGCAATATTGTAGCTCTTAGGAGATTCTCTGCATATTCTAATGGGATAGTGATACAGTAAATAAAGTTTTCAGACAAATTTGATTGATTATAATAAATAATCTATTAATGTGCTTATATAGAGAAATGAGGAGCAATAACAAGTCAGCAATTTTGAACATAAGAAGCTGAAAGGAACATTGTGTGAAACAGACAAGTCTAAAGCAATATGCAAGAGATTTACTAGTTTAGATAAAAAACAGAAATGTCCCAGACAGTGTATTTCCATTATTTTAACAAAAATACAGTACAATTCTTAAATTTAAACGGTGTGATTTCTGGGCAAAACATAGAATTTCATGGATTTTGGCATTCTAATCCTGTTCATTCATTATAAAAGGAATCACTTTGTATATTTTCTGTTTGTAAACCAGTCCATTTGCTTTTTTTTTTTTTTCCAGGTAAACCTGCCTATAATCTTTTATTTTTGCTTGTATGTAGATGCACTAGAATAATAAAATCAAAGTAAAGTCTGGTCATAACATGTAAAAATTCCAGATAAAATGCCTAGAATTTCAGATCATGACTACATAATTTTATTAGCTGTACATCAGTTCCTGTAAGTACGGTCAATGCAAACATTTGTATCTATGTATCTCTATCTCTATGTAAGACTTCTAGACAAATCATGCAACATATGGAACTTAAACAGATGTACCCTCTATGTTAACCCCACCATAATTTGCTAACTAAAGGAAGGACGGTGTGTTTACAGATATCTACTGGGCTATTTTAGTGGCAGGAGTACTCAGACACAAATAATTTTTGAAGAGTAGGGGATTGTGAATATTGTTATCAAGGCTAACACCTGTGGGGTAATCAAGGTAGTGTTATGTGCATAACCACGAATGCTACAAGTGTTACAGAGAAAAACAGGATACATGTAGCATGCAAACCAAGTGAAGAAATGCATCCATTCTTTAGGGACAAAGTGAAAAAGATTTGTGAATAAGTAAATTGCTAAGAAATGGCTTCTGGCAGCTAAGAGATAATGTAAAAAGTCATCTTTAGAAATCAAGGTGAAAGCAAAATCATTGTTATAGTAAGCTTGGTCATGTCTAGACTTACTCAAGTGAAAATACTAATGTGAACACGTTTATGTAATTATGGAATGTGTGGGATGCACCCATTTCTGCATATGAACTGTGATACATAATTTTACCCTATAAGCATTCATTATGCAAAATATATTTTCCTATCTTTTTCTCTTTAATCTCTGCCAGTCAATGAGCAGTAGGTGACGAGACATTCTCTGAGACTTGCTCTGTTGGAGATGCTGGGTGAGCAATTGGACTAACTGGGGAGATAATTTTTTTTTTTGAGTTATACTACAGAATCAGAATTGCCAAAACATAGTAAATCCTTAATGAGTCTTATTATGATGGCTGCCAAAAAAGCAATTACTAGAAAATGGAAATCAAAGTCTAGACCAACTTTACTAGAAATAGTAAATATAGTAACAGAGATAAAACTGGAATTGGGATCTTTAGAAAAGGGAAGGAGCAAACTACATAGGAAAAATGGGAATTTTGGGAACAATACATGCAAAGCAGGAATGGGGTTTGAGAGGCAGGATTTGAATGAGCTATATAATGTTTAACTGACAATGACTGGTTTATAAGTGATGTATAATGTTTGCAATTACAGTTGTTTCAGTGGTGTCTGTGATGTAAACTCTCTGCAACTAAAGTGGTATCATTTTGTATGTTTTTCATTTATATACATGTAAGACTGCCCTTGTCATATGTGAAAATTTAATAATGATATTTGGAGACAAAAAAAAATTATCTTAGACTAGCAGACAAGATCTACCCCCAAAAAAGGTCTGGATGCTGTCAGTCAACTAATAGGAATGGGCTAACAGCTACTAAAAGCCATGTGTGTGTTACCATTTTGCAGAAGGTAAACTACTCATGGCAACATACAATCTAGAATCAGAACTAAAGGAAAAACATATCTAAGCTATTTTACAGGTCATGTTAAGACATTAAAGTTGGAAATCTAAGAAAACATTGATCTGTTTTAAGCATTTGAAATATTAGCCATTATTTTGCGCTCTGTGATTCTTTATGGAGCATTTTTTTTTTTTTTGCTAATTTTATCTCAGGCAATCAGAGGATACAAACACTAACACATTCCCAGAGACTAATGGACAAAAAAACTGCCTTCAAAGAAGTTCAGAGACATAAATCAGTTATTGAGAATATCAGAATAGCTACAACGAAAAGTGAAGAGTGAAAAAAAAATTCCAAATATTAAACTGCAAATATAACGACAGGTATTGCTGTGGGGATAAAGGTTACAAAGATTATCCCTTTTTGATTTAAGCTGTTCTGACCATGAATTAAGAAATAATGAAAAAAAAAAATTTGGAAAAAAGGTCTGATATTCATAAACATTCGGAGGGGAAGCACAGTGGATAATATAACCTCATTAAACTTCCATAAAAAAAAATCTGGACTTAAAATATTTCACACCAAAAAAGTTCATTTTCAGATTTTGCACGTTATACGTTTGTGCTTTAACAGTATAAAATGCCTCAAAGCATCAATTACCCAAACAACCATATAGACCAGCCTTTGAGAAGATCAATCAAAAAGAAAGGAGAATAAATGTTCAAACAATAAAATGGAAATTTTCAAAACTGGAAAAGAGATCAAAAGTTTCTGCATTCTTTGCAAAATAACATGTCTAGCAGAATTATAATGGCTGATATTGTTGTTATGGTACAGCAAAAGGACAAATGTACATAGTTTCTTAGAAAAGTGATGTCAGCCCCACTGCCAACCTTACTAACATTAACTTGGCCCTAACACTGCTCCAGCCTGTAACCTCACCCTACATCTTATCGCAGAAAAAACACTTCAAATGAATAATGACAATGATACATTTATTTGACAGATTGGAAAAAGAAAGTGGTTTAACTTTTCAAACTGTTCTTCCAGTGTTTGCAATAGGGTGATTTTTGAATACTTTGTATTCAATTATCATATCTGACCATTTGTTTTACACTTAAATATGTGTGCATATGTAAACATATATGAAGTATAAATAGATATGGAGAGAGAGAGAAAGGTAGATATGGAAACATAACCTTCCATTAAAAATGCACATCACTGATCCAAAAATGATCCACATCTAATGGTCAGCCAAAACAAACATCCATCCAAAAAGAAATAAAGAAATAACATAAAAAAAATACGGGCAAGCCCCCTTTCACCCTTCACAAGCCCTGCTAATTATATAGAGTTCACATTATAGTATGGGAAGGTTATATTCCCTGATCCCCACACTGTGCAGCAGTGTCATAGTAAAAAAGCTGATTGTATTCCGTAAGCTGATTTCCAATCAGCTGTACTGGCTTTTTCACTCAACAATGAAAAGATGAAAGACACACACACACACACACACACTTACTTATAAAAACATTTTTTGCAGGGGAAATATGACTGCCTGTACCCACCCATGTAGACAATATCACAGACCTCAAAGAAGAGTAAAAACTCCACACAAAGTGTGACAGCCCCTCTCTACCCCGGGCCAGTAATCAAGGGGCCTCAATCCTCACCACTGACATCAGTGAGAGAGAGTCTCTAAGAAAAGAAATGGATTTGCAAAGTATTTCAAGTGTAGCTTTTTGCATCAAGCACAATTTCCCCCAAGAGCACACAGGGAACCTACTCCACACCTGGGACTGGACTTTCTGTCTCTTCAGATCCCAAACAATACTCACTTTGGAGCACTGTGTCCCAGTTCCAAGTAGGTGACACACCCACACCTGGGTATTTGAGTTTCTCATAAACACACTCCTGTGAAAGGATGATACAAATTTGCTAGTTGTACCCCTTCTGCCTAGACCATAAGGTAAACCTCCCTGTCACCATTCAACCACTGTCAGACTCTTACAAGGGTTTTCAATACTAAAATAAATGGCAGAGTATAACCAAAGCAACCAGGCTTTTTGGAGTGCCCAAGGAATCACTAAAATAAGCACAGGTACTCTCAAGAAGTTAAAGTGTTATCTAAATAACCAGCCACAGTGAAAGGTATAACATCTTTAATAATAATTTTAATAATAAATAAAAAAGAAAGCATGAGAATACTAAATATTCTAAGTACAATAAACATCAGAGTTTCAATCATAGGATAAATAAAAACACAGTTGGACAGTCTAAAACAGATGCAAAAAAAAACACTACTAAACTGCTCTCACTATTTCCTGGCTCTCTAAAGAATAAGTGTTCCATAGCAAACGTAAGACAGCAAGGCAAGATAGTATGCTGAGAGGCTAACTTCCAACAAGGCAAGGTGATGAGCTTCCAACTAACTGAAATGAACTCAACTGTTACAAGTGACACAGATCTTTTATAGCAGGTCCCAAAGAAAACAAAAACAAGCTGCCATGCGAGTTCCAACCTCTCAGTCTTGGTTATTGAATGACATCACATTGCAGTATTTGAAAATTATAGAACAATTTCAATAACATCTACCTCTTTCCTTCCAGAATTATTTGTTTAATCATTTAAACAGTTATAACACCACCATCGATTCATTTAATATAAGCTTCTGTTCAAGTCAGTGTGATAGTTAAATGAAAAAGTTAAAAAAACTATACTGGCATATGTTACACATGCACTGCCCTATTCTCCCTGGCACAGACGAGAACACCTCACATAGTCACACAGAGTATCTCAAAGGATTTGTAAATAAAATGCACACAAGGTGTGATTAAGTATGAAAGAGGATACTCTGACTGAAAAATCAGCAAATGTAAAATAGTAAATTGAAGCCTCTTCCAGTGACCCAATCTAGTAGTAGTAGTAGATTATCTGGCATACATCCACCAAAGCTTTGCCACTTCAGTATTATATTACTTAAAACTACATGTATTTATGTATGGCTTTCTGAAAAAACAACTTTTTCATTATTTACATGGCAATATTTTCTTTTAAAAGGATTTTCAAGAGCTGGTATATCACTTTTTAAGATCCAATATGAAAACTGATTAGGAGGTAATGAAGTTATTACATTTACTTTTATATGAAGAACCAAAAAAGCAAAAGCCTAAGATGTTATAAGGATGAAAAAAAAATCAATAACAGATTCACACTTTATTCAAATATGTGAAAAAGAAAAAGCACATTTAAATAGACTGTTAAAGGTGCCTTAAGATTTAGATTTCAACAAAGTGAGTGTTTGAAACAAGATTTCTTTCCTTAGCCATAGAAGAGACATCCTGATATTATAACCCAGGCAAGAGTAACATCCCCCCAGTGGAGATGTATTGTACCAAATAACGGACAATAAGCAAAACTTAAGAAATAGTGTTGCAGTGTCACTTTTAAAGCTTACATTTTAAAGCTATTAAAATGTGACCGCAAACAAACATGCATCTTAAAAAGTCAGACTAGAAAGGTTGCAAAAGAAGATTTGAAACTATAAAACTAGAAATAGGCAGCCTGGAGACATGATTGTTTGATACTGATAAATGACACAAATTTGACTTTGATTTTCTTTTTTACTTTAATATAAAGTTTTCCTGACCATATTTCTGGACTGACTGACTGTGGCTTCTGTGAAATCTCTCAGAGGAAACCAAGACGTTTTTCAACTGCATGAAATTGGGATGTAAAGTTCACTTTGGAAAAGAAGAGTACAGAGCACCAGTGAAGACATCCAGCAAAAAGATGAGGCATACAATTCCTTATATGCTTCATTTTCACTAAAATTTCATATTATTTGTTTAAATGCAAACAGGTCTTATGGAGCAAAGAGATGTTATACCTCTAGAACTGTTGTATATGCTGCTTCATTCCATTCTAGGATTTCTAAATAGGTAATGTTTTAGAGAATTAGGTTCAAGAGTTTATGAATACTTGATATCAAGAAGGGTCTGATTTAATATGCCTTAGAGAGGCATTCTGCATACTATTTTTCCTTGAACTGGTTGCTTTGGATTTTAGAGGGAGAGATTTACAAATGATTTTGAATAAAAAGAGTTTCAATAATATATACTTCTTGTTGTCTGCAAAAAATCAGGGTTCAATGATTTATTGATTTGAAAAGAACACCAATGCCAAGAAACATCATGCACTGAATTTTTTTTGTAAACTGTTTCCCTTATTGACAACTTTTTTTTTACATAACAGTGAAGCAATTAGATGTTTTAGTGCTATTCGTCTGTTAAAATCTTTATAAGGCTGGAAGCACTTAAGTATGCACATGTGTGCATGTGCTCTTTTTGGATATTTTGAATTTTAAAACGTATGTATTCTCTCTCACTCTTTATATATATATGTATATATGTATATGTGTATATATATATGTGTATATATATATATATATATATATATATACATACACACACACACACACACACACACACACACACGTACATACACACATGCACACAAATTCAGCTAGATAATGGAATGCAATCTCTCAGCAACGGTGTACTAAGACATTGCTGACAGAGTTCACATGATCAAAAACCCAACACTGCCACTCACTCCTTTGAAAACTTCATAAACAGCATTCAATTTTATTCAAATTCTTGGATGTTACCCTTGATCACTCACACAGAATGACTACACACCTGTCTTTTAAAATCTAAAAATAAATGGGATCAATGCCAGCTGGCACATCTCAAGGTTTCTGACTGCATAGGGAAGGGATGCAGTCAATGACTGCATTCTACAGCTGTAGTTTTTATACAGCCTGCTCACGTTCACTTATTAGTCTACTAAAATACCTGTGATCAGCAGACACCCTCATATTAATTAGGCTCACCCCCATTTCACTTACTCTGAACATTGCCTCTACACTGAGCATACAGACTGGCTCCCTTCTGCCAAAGAGCTGACCATATCTACATTACTTTCATATGCAAACTATTCGACAATACCCTGCAACTATTTTTTAAGTTAATTACTTTAAAGCCAATGTATGCTCAACATTCTTTACCAAATCCTGTGCTTATTCTTCAAAGATATAATCTTCTCTGGTGTTGCTGATGGAAAAAGCCCTGAATACAGCCCAGGTGGACAAAGTTCAGTTAGCAGTAGGGCACTTGATGGTCAGGCAGGGCCTGGGGATATGAATATGCTCATCCTGGGGGAGAGGAATCATCTTAACATTTCTCAAGCACATGTCTTGCAGAGAAGAGAGCTCAGATGAGTGATGTCAGGCTGCTGGGCAGGAGGATAGGAGAGGTGTGACCACCATATGGGCCCTGGCTGCTGGGCAGGAGGATAGGAGAGGTGTGACCACCATATGGGACTAAAGGCATACCTCACAACTGGCCAGATTTTTCTCTCATGGTTTTATTCTGTTCCTCAAAATGTGTGGTTTTCTTGCACATCATTGAGGACTGAAGCCATTAAATAATGACAGGCATTTTACTTTCAGACTTTGTATGCTACAGAAAATGTGCTCTAACACAACACCTATTATTCTAGCAGCTAAGTTTATAATACCAATATTTAAAATTTGTCCCTTGTTTTAGGTCTTCGCCCCCCATTATTATAAGCATTGTCCAGATCTCCTGTGCTAAGAAAGACATGTATGGCCTGAGGTGAGGAGTCAATCACCGCTTCCTTATCAGCCAGATATTAGAATACTAGGGGACAGGGACTCAATGACTGCATAAAATCATGCAAGCCACAGTATACTAGCATTGCTCAATCATGAGCACATTAAAACTATTACCATCCAGGTGCCTTTCACCTTTGAAAAACCTGTACAAGTATTAGGGGTTGTGGCACACCATGTATAGGGGCTTCATCCAATATGGAGACCTTTCCACCATGGTTTACACTGGAGAGGGATGTTCGGGATTACATGGGGTGAAGGTAAGAGGGAAGAATGAAGTCAGGGGTGACAGATTATATATATATATATATATATATATATATATATTTATTATCTAGAGAGAGAGAGAGAGGGAGATTATCTTCCAAAGACATGTTAATGCAATGTGTATGTCAGGTCATGACTATTCTATCACTGGTCCTAAACTACGGGATGACCTGTTAAATTCAAATCTGCAATTCATTTCTAAATAAACCTCCACCAAAACATATGAGAGAGTCTAGTATACCCACTTCCAGGATTAAGACATCACCTAAATTTTCCTCAGACAACTTATTTTTGAAAAACTGCAAGAATAATGGAAAGAATGGATGGGTGGTAATAGGACTGAGATTCTGATGTCAGTCCGTCAATTTTAGTGGGGAGGTTGGCAGCCTAGGTTCCCTGAATTAGCAGGAATAAAAATCCAGTGGGGTCTGCACTGCAAGATGTTTGTCACTAAGTTCTTACGTTACCAATGCATGGAAAACACGTATTCACATCCTAGAGGTATCAATTCTAGAGCTTGCAGGGTGGCAGAGAGGTAAGAGCACACTGAACAGCAGCAGTATAACACTGCATCAGCATCCTCAATGCTCTGACTGTGGGTCAGGACGAGCCTGGGTAAGGTGACCTAGACCCCACTGGGCAAGCTCAAAGGACATTACCAGGCTAATGGCTTATACTAGAACTTACTCTAGAACCTGCTGGAAAGCACTAGGAAGCCTTAAACTGATACAAGCACTCAACTCTTCTTGTTAATAAGGAGAAATTAATCGTAGGCACTAAGCCCTATAATTGCAAAGTACCTCGCAAAGGTAAGGGAAAACAGCTCTTGTACTTTACAAAAAAGCACCTAAACAGGCATGTCCAAGGGTCAGCTTCTGGAGATTTCTCCTGTGAATCTGGGCATACTGGGGCAATTCAGCAACTGCCTCATGTACACAGACAGCCTTCTCCTCCTACCACCTAACACTACAACCCGAGAGAGATGCACTTACATAGCCAAACTGGAAGCAAAGCTCTCTCCAGCCAAGATTGCGCTAGACCGTCAAGAGGAGAAGGTTAACACCTGCACTACACCTCAAGCAACACATAGCCCTTCAAAACTCACACCATTAACACCCACACATAGCAACACTAAACCCACATATGCGGAGGTCCTTAACATTAACCTGCCCAAGCAACAAGGACCTCCGAAGCTGAAATGCAAACAAGCACCAGTCACAACCAAAGTGACACACAGATCACACCACCAGTGAACCACCCAACAACAGCCCCTAAGGCAAGACAACGTACCCAACACTTTAGTCATAGATGACTCTATAGTCAGGCACACTGATGTCCCACTCACCAGGCTGAGCAAGGAGAAAATTACAGTCAGATGCTTGTCGGGTGCCAGGATCTGCCACATAACACATGCACTCAAGTCACTCCACAACAAGGACAAATATGACTTTCATTGTCCATGTTGGAGTGAATGACCCTGGACTACATGAAGAGGGACATGGAAGCTCTCAGATCATGTGGCCCAGGCAGGTATGACCCTAGTCCTGAGTAGCATCCTGCCTTCACCGAGAATGATACCACAGTACAAGGACAAAATGATTGACTTCAACAATAGGCTAAGCTTCTGGTGTCATTCAAAGGGGATCCAGTATGTCTGTTTGCCTGGGATGACATGATCGACAAATCACGATGCTTTGCCAGAGATGGTCTAAACCTGTCACACTTGGGATTCAGGTTACTGGCTAAAGATCTTGCCACCCCTATAGTGCCTTTTTTAGGCAAGGTTCAAAGGACAAAACCACCACCATAACAAATACGAGCATGCAAAATCTGAAGGTAATGCTTCTCAAGGCTAGAAGTCTAAACCTCAAAATGCACTTTATCGAGGCACGCCTAAAAATGGAGAACATTGATATCTGTGCATTAACTGAGACCTGGTTCAAGACTCCAGAGACCACCCCTGCAATACCAGACTACAACTCCTACCACTCTTTTTGGCCACCAAACCAAGACCGAAACACTAATGGTGGAGGAGTGTCCATATTCACACTTCCAGGCTAGCTGCCAACCACAATGCATCTGAAATTGTCCAGGTGCAACTAACACTAGGTAAGACTGCAATCCAAATTGTAGCTTGCTGCAGATCCCCCACTATGCCCCAAGATTCTCACTACACCTTTCTAAACATACTGGAAAATATTAAGATACAACCAAACACCCTAATACTGGGTGATTTCAACTACCCTGCCATTAACTGGGAAAACTACTTGGGTGCCAACACCTTTTCCCAACAGTTCTTGGAATTCATAAATTCCAATGCCCTAAATCAACTACATTGTATCACCAGGGGCTCCAATATCCTAGACCTGATCATTACCAACATGGGAGATAGATGCTCCACACCAGTGGTCACCCCCTCATTAGTCAGGTCTGACCATAAGCAAATCACCCTCAACATCCACATCCCACCCCACTCCCCTAGTAAGGAAACTACTGTAAAAAACTTTTCCAAAGCCAACTTCATGCTACTTAAGTCAGAAGTGACAAACTTTATGGCACCCATGCAGATGGGAGCTGAAAGTTCGACTGCTGAATCCTACACTAATGCACTGTATGAGCATATCCACTTGTGCAGGAATTGTACCATCTCAAATAGAACCAATACACTCTACTACAAAAAAGAAAGCCAATCTGGTGGTCCCCTGTCATAAACAAACTATACAACAGAAGGAAGAAGCTGTTGCAGAAAAGAGGAAAATCCCAGGATGCAAAAAACTCCCTTACCATCCTCAGTAAGAAGCTGAGATCCCTCAAAATCCTCCAAAGCTAGTTAGGAAAATAAAATTGCCAAAGACATCCACAAGGCATTCTATAGTTATGTCAAGAATCTAAATGGCAATGCTCAGATCTGCTCTGAGCTACAACAGAATGGCATTAAATATACTGATCCCAAAGATATTGTCAAAATCCTGGCAGATCAATTTAGTGCCAACTTCACTCCCCTCTCACCCCCTAATGGGCCCATCTCAATACCAAGAGATTGACAAATTCCGGTATTCATGGCCACACAGGTATAAACTGAACTCTCCAAAGCTAAGAATACAGCACTCATGGGACCAGATGACATCCCGAGTTGTGTACTATATGAACTACAAAATGAACTGGCACCTCACCTGAGTGCCATGTTTAATCATAGCCTCACCTCAGGCTTCGTGCCCAATGAGTGGCGCACAGCTACAGTTATCCCACTCCACAAGGGGGGATCCAATTTGGATCCAGGGAACTACCATCCCATCAGTCTGATGAGCCTGTTTTGCAAGGGCATGGAATGCATTATCATGGGGCATACAAACCAAGACATTGGCAACCTTCAAACACTGGACCCCATCTAGTTTGGGCTTGTGAAGGGCTGATCTGGTCTCCTGATCCTGATTGACTTCTTCAAAATCAGTCTCCAGAGCTGTGGACGAGGGTAAGGCAGTCCACACAGCTTATCTGGACCTCGCCAAGGCCTTTGACACCATCCCCCACTCAGGAATTATAGATAATGTTACTAAGCTGGGCATAAATCCCTATGTCACTCGATGGGTTGCCAACTGGCTTACTGACAGAACCCAGACTGTAAAAGTAGCAGACACCAAATCCAGCTCCAGACAAGTGGAGTACCTCAGGGTTCAGTCCTGTGATCACTCTTGTTTGGCATCTACTTCTCTGAAGTACAGGGCAACACTAAGGGACTCTGGCTAACAAAGTTCGCAGATGACTGCAAACTGGTAGCCATTATTGAATCCCCAAATTATGTGGATATTCTACAAAAGGGCTTTACAGAAACAGATGCTTGGTGCCAGAGCCATGGGCTTAGACTTAATGCCAAGAAATTTAGAGTTATCCCCTTTGGGAAAAAAACATGCACCCATTAATTTTCACATGGGGGCAGTACACTATACACCGAAACTGTGATGAGAGACTTAGGGATACAGGTGGACAACGGTCTCACCTTCGATAACCACATCGTCACAACAGTCAGGAAATCCTGTGTGGCACACCTCATCACTAACGGCTTTTCATCCAGAAAAAAGGAAGTCATTGTCTCACTGTACTCATTCCTCTGTAGACCCATTATAGAGCACAATGCCCTGTTAGGTATGTACCTCACAAGACATCTGCAACAGCTGGAAAGGCCGCAGAAATACCTCATTAAAAGAATCACAGGCCTAAAGCAGATACCCTATGCTGACCATCTAAAAAAAATCCTCCAGCTATACTCTGTGGCATATTGTCCACTCAGAGACAATCTCTGTTTAACATATAAGGCCATGTCAAACCCTGAGCTGTTGGAAATGCTCCACTTAAAGAAATCCCAATCCCTCAGAGCCACATGCTCAAGGGATCTACACCTTGTCATCACAATGAACAAAACATGCTGGAGAGATAAGTTCCTGACCCAGAGACTCCCCATACTCTGGAAGAGACTGCCCATACAAGTCAAGCAGAGTGCCTCCTTGGTCCTCTTCAAAAGGAACTTGACGACTGGATATGAGAGAGGAAATTCACCCAGAGGATCACGTCATCAGGGCGCTAGACAGGGGTCCAAGGAAGCAAATATTGTGGGAAGAAATATCCAGGGAATTGTTTAGCTACACTTGTATAGGGCCCTAGGGCCAATAGCCTAGTGCCAACCTATGAACCTAAGAGCCCTCACAAGCCTAGCCAATATAACCAGATTTTACCCAATACATGGTCCCTTAGGTCAAGAGAATGGCATGGATTTGTGCCCATGACAAGTATTTTACAGATTGCCCCGGTTTGTAAGGGAGATAGGTGCTACTATAACTGTAAATTTGCAATTCCCCATCCACTGATTCAAACTGCATCTGAAGAGGGCAAGGGAAGGGCCCTGCTTAAGATGAATAGAAAGCCTGTCCGAAAGAAGGGGCAATCTCTGAGTCATCTGTTTTTCCAGCAGGTTTTGTTTGCATTGCTGACTAAGTTTACATCCCTAGATCTGGTGACCCTCATGCTGTCTGACTTGTAGATGTGTAAGAGCTCCATCAGGGCTGGATTTGTGAGTGCCTTGTAGGTCAGGCATAGCTGACCCCATAATATTTGGCAGGAGACAGAGAATAGATAGCACTTTTACTCTCTCTACATAGGACATGCTGTTTACACCTTGTATTTTCCTTGTAAAGAATGTCTGAGGTCACTCCAGCTGCTGTAAGTGCCTAGACGTACAGATAGCACATTGTACTCTATTACTGGTCTAATGAGGGCAGAGTACAGCAGGACTATAATTTCTTTGATCTAGATGCAATACATTTACTTTAAGTTGTGCCACATAGAAGTACTTCCTCACTGCTGTGGACACACGGTGGTCAAAGTTCAGGCTACTATCTGTGTACCTACAGTACATTTGTCACATAATCCTACTTTTAATGATGTGCTACTGATGTTGTAATTTACAGGGGGTATCTGACTTCCCAAAGGGTATGATGATGCATTTTATAATCATCTGTCTGATCTAGAACCTTCCTTTGGGGTATTCAGTCGCCTCCCTCAGCTTGCAATGGTCAAAAATGTTGTCATCCAGAGACCTTCCACATTAACTTTGACTTCAGAGAAGTGTATTCTAAACAGGAATGGTACCAGCCCTGAGCCCTATACTACACCTCTAGTAATTATTCTTTTGGTGGAACTGGCTTCACCCACTTTAACTACATATTCTGTCCGTGAGCCAATTGGCTATCCATCTGGTGAAACAGGGATATATGCCCAGTTTTGAGAGTTTATTTTTAGTAAATGGGGGGGAATTCTGTCAAATTCCTTGGCCAGGTCGAGGTAGGCAGTATGTACTGTTTTACCCTTATCTGTGGCCTTAGTGACTTTCTCAAGAAAATCCACCAGATTCAGTAAGCAGGACCTGCCCTTGACAAATCCAAATTCGGTCAGGTCCAGTGTTTGGAGGTTTCCTATGCCTTTATTTATCAGGTCCATGATTACGCTTTCCATAGCCTTACATACAAGACTAGCCAAATTTATGTGCCTCCAATTTCCTGGGTCAGTAGATGGTCCCCCTTTATGCAGAGGGATGTTTGTTGCTGTCCTCCACTCAACTGGAACAAAGCCAGTCTGGAGGCTTGGTTGAACAGAGATCCTAATGGTCATGATAAGGCCTGATTTAAGCTGTTTAACAGGCAACCTGGTATAGCATCAGGCCCCACTGAAGCAGTGTTTTTAGCTTTAGCAGTGGCAACCTGTTCTTTGGTGATAATTGATTGTGGAGGGTATTTCTTGGGGAGGTGATGCCATTTACATCTAGTTCCACACATTTTGGGGTGTTGTCCTCAAGACCGCAGACATAAGTGAAAAATACCTTATGGTTATCCTTAACTTTGGAGGTTATTTTTACTTCAAAGTCACTTGTTTAGACTAATGAAGGACTTTTTGTTCTGTTATGTACATTCCCTTACTTCTCAACAGGATTTTATTTCCTTTGTTTACAACTTCTTAGCACTGGGGGTCCACCATGGTGGCTTGGCTTTGCATTTTGACCTGGGTTTATTTTGGTCTAGCACTTCCATTTCTATGCAGTAGTTTATATAGTCATACAGGGCTTTGTGTACATCTCTGAACAGGTTTCTATGTTTTCTGGATTTGGTGGAATCTGCAAACTAGCTATGCCATCCCTTAAATAGGGGGTAATTTACTTTTTGGGGTGAGGTGAGGGGACTAGTTTTAGCTTTATTTCAAGGGAGACCATTTTGCCATCTGATTTTACCAGTGAGGACATCACACTGGGGGGGTTCAGCCCTTTCCCATATGTGCGAGTATGAGATATAGGATATTTGGTCCCCTAGTAGGAGTGCAGTGTAGATTCTCCAAGGCATTTGAACTTACAAAGTCAAGAAATGTTTGGGCTTGTATATTGGTGGTCATGTATGCCTCCCAATTAATGCAGGAGTAGCTAACATCACCCGTGTGTATGGTACTGGGCTGGATGGTGAGTGATTCTAGTAACTACATGTATGGTATTATGGGTTTCCTGGTTCATGGTGCAGAACCTGTAGTTAACAAGAATATGGTAATGGATTTTTCCTGTGGTTAGTTGGACATGGAGTAGCTCAAGCATGTCATATTGTTTGGCCAGCCTTGAGGTGTGCTCATCCTTTATGCAGATAGATATACCTTGCTCTTTTATATTCAGTGGGTGGTTGAAATGTACGAAAGGTGTTATAGCCATATACTACCAGAGTGCTTTCTCTGGCTTTGAACCATGTTTTAGTAACTGCACAGATATCAGCATTCTCCAGGGTGAGGAGAACTTCCAGACAGTGTCTTTTCTTGATCAGACTCCTAGCACGGAGTAGTAACATGTTTGTCTTGTCCTAAAGTAGCCTTTGTTATATTGGACATTTAGCGGTTTGACAATTCATATAAAATGCACTACAGGGGTGGATAATGTTTTGGCCAATATCTGCAAGCCTACAGGTTACAGGTAGAGACCATCCCCATCCCAAGCAAAGCAGTATGGCCCGTCAGCCATGTCCTCCCAAACTGAAGTATCAGACTCCCTTGGAATGATACCAGTAACCAAGTCAAATCTTAAAATTGACCATTCTCTGATGGTACTGGGACATTATCCTTGGTGATGGTAGAATGTTGCTCAATGTTAAGCTCATGCCTGCTTGTGACACACATTTTGAGAGCTCAATCATGTGTCTCTTCATATAGTCCAAGGAGGTATTTCTCGGGTCATTCATGCCTACATGGAATATGAGTCATACTGGTACTTATGGGCAAATGACCTGAATGCTTGCTTAAATGCTTGTATTGACTGGCAGATCCTTGTCCCTGATAGACAACTAAATGTAACCTTTTCCTTATCCAAGCTGATAAGACGGACATGAGTGTCTCTTCACAATGGAGTCTCATATGACCTAAATGTTGAGGTGTGGAGAGTTTTCCCTCATGGGCTTGGTAGTTGAGACACAATGAGATGTAGCATTGTGGGTTGTGGTGGGAATTATTTCGTTTTTGTGCATGTAGAGTTTCTGAGGACTACACCTGGGAGAACTCAGGTTTGGGTAAGTGACATGTGAACACCTCTCCATATATGGGTCTGTGTGTGGTCATTTGTGGGTGCAGTGAATGATGTGCAAGAGCCATTGGCAACCTGTTTGTTGCTTTTTTGGTCTGTGTGTAAGTCTAGCCACCAATGTCAATGTGTAACTACATCTCTCATGTACTGTATTTGTCAGTTCGAGAGTTAAGTGGTTGTCAGTGTACATAAGGCAGTTGTTAGATTGCCTCAGGATACACATCCACCATGCTGGATGCAGAGAACAGAAAGTGTCCATCCATGGTTGCATGTCTTAATGTGAACTTTGCAAGGGATAGGAGTGGATAGTGTTTGCAACCAGCCAACAAGGTATGTGCTTACATGGTGTAATCTGCAGCTCACCTAACCTTTGATGCTGCCCACTGCCAAAACAGAAGCTGTCTGGGCAGCAATAGTCCTGAGTGCTATAATAAGGTAAGGTAGTCCTACACAATCTTAACGAAATGCAAAGATGCCACTCACCCTGCAGACTAGTTGCCCTTTGAGTAAAGTGGGATTGAGGTAAAGTTTTGATATTTTTTTAGGGAAATTTCAGCTTCTGGTGATTGCATATATACAAGGCACCAGTAACTGCCACTCCATGAAGAGCAGCTTCTATTAATTGTGAGGCTTATATGCGATCAGAAAAACGGCAAGTTTCACACCAACTATGCCCTCAAGCCAATCAGGTAAGCACACAATGAGCTTTGCATGAATTATTCCCAGCTTGGATAAGTGAAATCAGCCTTCTCCTGCCACAAAAGAGTGCAGACTTTGACCCTCTTTTTGTAAAACGACTGTTTTGGAGACCAAGTGTTAAGGAACCAGATACACAAATACCAACCAAAAAAGAAAACACTAGCTACAATGTATTTTCTTGCAGAATAGCAGCCCTTACAGCAGTTTGAAAATGCAGCCTTATACTTTAAAGAAGTGCAAAAAACAATATCACAGTAACGTTCACAGTATAATGAAGATAAACAATGTAAGTGCAAATGATATTTAATGTTTGTCTTGCCAAGGCTGGTTTCAGATATTAGCAAAATCTCTCAACGTCTCTAGCAATGATGGCAAGAGCTCTGGATAAATGAGCCAATATTTGCGCAAATAGGTTCATAGGCAGGTACTAGGCTATCTGCCCAAGGGCATTTATAAGCCTAGCCAGAATGTGCTGGCTTTTGGCCTCCCTTTTAAATTAGTTTCCTGGGCCTCTGTCTAGCAGGGCCACTGAAGTGATCCCAGGGGTAAATTTACGATTTCCCATCCACTCAAGATTTCTCTTGAAGAGAGTCAGTGAGGGGCTCTGCCTAATATAAACTGGGATTCTATTCCAGAGTGAGGGAAGTCTCTGGGACAGGAACTTATCCCTCCAGCATGTCCCGTTTATTGTTGTGCTGAGGTTTAATTCACTGGAACATGTGGCTCTAAGAGATTTGGTTTTCTTGAGGTGGAGCATGTCCATTAATTCTGGGTTGGACATGGCCTTATACGTCAGGCAGAGATCACCTCTGAGCAGGCGGTAAGCAACAGAGTAGAGCTGGAGTTTCTTTAGTCGAGCTGCATAGCATCTCTTTGAGGCCCATGATCCTCTTGGTGAGGTACTTATGTGGTCTTTCCAGCTGTTGCAGGTGTTGAGTAAGGTACATTCCAAATGTGGCATTGTACTCTATTATGGGCCTAATGAGTGATGAGTACAGGGGCACAATGACCTCTCTTGATCTAGAGGTGAACCCTTTCGTGATTAGGTGGGCTATATAGAAAGAATTTCTAACCACTTTGGCAATGTGATTATCAAAGGAGAGGTTGCTGTCTACCTGGGTCCCCAGGTCCCTAATTATTTTTTCCATACTTAGTGGATTACCACCTATGTGGTAATTCATGGGCACTTTGTTTTTCCCAAAGGGGATGACTATGCATTTTTTGGCATTCAGCTTGAGGCCATGGTTTGACACCAGGTATCTGTCTCTATAAGACCCTTCTGGAGGATGCCTGTGTCAGCTGGAGAGTCGATTATGGCCCCCAGTTTGCAGTCATCTGTGAACTTGGTCAGCCATATTCCTCCCGTGCTTGCCTGTACCTCAGAGAACTATATACCGAACAGGAGGGGTCCCAGGACCGAGCCCTGTGGGACGCCACTTGTAACTGGTTTAGAGTCTGACATGGCACCCGCAACTCTGACCATGTGTGTTCTATCCGTGAGCCAGTTGATCTCATGACATAGGGGTTAATGTTCAAGCTGGTGAGCTTGTCTGTGATGCCAAAGTGGGGAATGGTGTTGAAGACCTTAGCGAGGTTCAGGTAGGCTGTGTGGACTACCTTTCCTTCATCTATGGCCTTGGTAACTGTTTCAATGAAGTCAACTAGGTTTAGGAGGCAGGCTCTGCCTTTAATGAAGCCAAAATGGGTAGTGTCCAGTGTCTGGAGGTTCCCAATGTCTCTGTTTATGAGTTCCATGATGATTTGCTCCATAGCTTTGCAGACCAGGCTAGTTAGGCTTATAGGGCGATAGTTCCCAGGTTCTGTTGTGGCACCACCTTTGTGGAGCGGGATGACTGTTGCTGTACGCCATTCTTTGGGTACATAGCCTGTGGTAAGGCTGAGTCTGAACAGTGAATTTAGGTGAGGGTTTAGTTCCTTTTGGAGCTCGTGTAAGATGCAGCCTGGGACACCATCCAGTCCTATTGATGCTGTGTTTTTAGCTTTGGAGAGGGCTGTTTCTACCTGCGTGTCCATGATGTCTGGGGGCTCTGCATTCTTCTGGGATGGACACGGGCCCTTTTAGGGATGGGGGGGGTGAAGTTTGCACTGAACTTGTCAGCCAGGATGTTGGCAATGTCAGTAGGTTCAGTGTATTTTTTGCCATTTTGCACTAGCTCAGAGCATATCAGAGTTGCCACCTAGATTTTTGACATAGCTAAAGAAGGCTTTGTGGTTATCGTTGGAGTCCTTGGCAATTTTTCTTTTGAAACTGACCTTGGATGATTTTATGAGATATACAATCAGAAAAAAAGCATGTTTTATACTAACTATGCCCCAAGACTAATCGGGCAAGCACACAATGAGCTTTCAGACAATTTAAATAGGTGAAATCAAGCCTCACCCACCACAAGAGTGCAGACTTTGACCCTCTATGTAAAATGCCTGGCATAGAGCCCAAGTGTTAAGGAACCACAAACAGATACCCAATACTAGATATGAAACAAAAGATACAATGTAGTTCAGTGCAGAACAGCAGCCCTTACAGCAGTTTGAAAATGCAATGTTAAACTTTAAAAAGTGAAAGAAAAAAAAAATCAATAAATAGCACAGTACACTTTTACAGTATAATGAAATAAGCAATGTTTCAAATGTTTGTTTCTGTTAAGGGCACTGACACAGTGAGCACTCCTTGCAAATTTACCGAATTTATAACAGCACTGGAAATAGAGAAAACTAACTTCTTAGTCCTCTGATCAATAAAGCAATTGCACACTGAGCCCTTTTGTGTATTCTCCAACTCAGACCAAGTAATGTCCTAGTGGCACTACATGAACAATCCCAGTCCTCCTAATATAAAGACACAATAAGACAGTGCCCTGAGCGAAATGCTAACACAAACACATTTAAAACTTAAGGAATGGCAATACATAGTTCAAGATAACAGCAGTATACTTTAAACAGCTTATAAAAATGTAATTATTCAATAAAAATGTTTTACTTTGTAGAAGTGAGCCAAGAGCCACTCAATTATGTAGAACTTATAAAGGCACTAAAAACAAGTTCAGTTAACTAATAAGCCCTCTGACCAATGAAACGATGACAGGCAGGAATCTCTGCTCTGTCTCCCCATCTTATAAAGTCCAGGCTACCACCCACTGCCACTAGATGGAAAATCTTCTAGCTGATGGGCAACTGCAGGTAGATGTTGGAGGGAAAAAAAAAAGGAAAACATACATCACTTAATTTTGAATCTGTCAAAAGTTTCTGTGCTGACTAATATAGGATCAGATAAAAGACTGCATTTAATGTAAATGCTGCATGAATATCTATAATAGAGCATGGTAATAAAGTTGATCAACTAAACCTTTATGCTGAATAACCATTTTAAATTTAGTCCATGCACTCAATATAATCAGCAATACATTTTTTTATAATCCGTTCCCCATTTACTCCAGGTATGTTGTACCATCTGCTACTGTTATCTTAACTAATTTCCCAGACCAAATAATCACTGCATCTTTTCTATCTGGTGTAGCAATCCCTGTTTGAAGTGTTCCTATATGGAAATGACCACCCCCTTCCCTCTAGTATTCTTTTGCACCACAGGCTATTTAGATATTTTACATACCAATAACAGAATTCACACAATCAGTATAACCTTAGCTAACTGTGCAAGCAGTGTTTTGTTTCATTTAGGAGGACCAGTGAGGTAGGACATCTCACAATACTATTACCAGTTTAGTAACCCAGGGGTTGTGTGTACTAACGAATATACAGTATCAGTGTACTGAATGAAACAACCAAATGGTGTGTTGTATTATATTCTAACATATCGCGTGTAGTAAACCAAACGTTTAGTATACTATTTTTCTGTATATTGTGTGTATCTATATATATCTATATATATCTATATATATCTATATATATATATATATATATATATATATATATATGTGTGTGTGTGTGTGTGTGTGTGTGTGTATGTATGTATGTATGTATAGATAGACAGTGTGTCTGTGTGTATAAGTACAAACTATACAATGAACAGAAGCGTGATCATATTGCAGCAAATCTAAAATGATTTAAAGCTACCAAAACAAAAATATCTTTTGCATGAGGGTAAGCCATCTGCACCTCCCAAACTCCTGTTAATTATAGACAAGTCTGGAGTTGCACAACAGTGAGTTAAGGGCAAATTCCCACTGCAAAGGGATTTCACACAAACCAGCCTGCAGGCTGAAATGCACTCAAAACTGAACCATTGCTCTTCTGAGCATTCGCAGTCACAAAAAAGACTCAAAAATCTCAACAGTAAACATAAAATCTGCATGCATAATAACGCAACTCCACCTACTCCAATGGAATTGTGGGAGGCCAACATTCAAAAAATTGTCAAAATGCCCCCCAATTTAACATTAACTCTGAAAATATACATTGACATAGAAAAGTACAGTTTTGTACCTACCATAAATGTAGATGTTCGAGGATCCACATTGCTGCAGTCCTAACTATTGGGGTAGTCCGCTGTCCAGTCGGCCCGAATACCAAAGTATACGGCTGACGTCGGTCAGGGCGCATTAGACTGACGTCAGTACGTCAGGGTACTAATGCGCATGACCGACGTCATATCCTCAGTCTTTTCTTGCCCCAGATGTCAGAAGACCCTAAAAAGACAAGGCCCCAATATACCTGCACCAAAAATATGTACAATATATACAAAATTATCAGCATATAACCTCACCTACACAACCACCCCTAAACACAGAGGGGAAGGAGGGAGGGTAAATTGGACTGCAGCAATGTGGATCCTCGAACATCTACATTTATGGTAGGTACAAAACTGTACTATGTTCTTCATTCCACATTGCTGCAGTCCTAACTATTGGGTAGAATCCCAAAGCAGAGGTAAGGGAGGCTGGCAAATCATAAAGAAGCAGGAGCTGACAACATGCCTTGCAAAATAGCTGTGGCAAAACCAGCCCTAGACTTAGAGTAGAGAGGAAGGTGATAATGCTTAGAGAAAGTATGCACTGAACTCCAAGTAGCTGCCTCCAAAATATCCTTAGTTGCCACCCCCCTTAGGAATGCTGTTGAAGTGGCAGTAGCCCTAGTGGAATGAGGCCTAATCCCAGCTGGAATCTCCTTGCCATGATGGGAATAACAAAATGCAATGCAAAACCCAATCCACCTAGAAATAGTTTGTTTTGACACAGGCTTGCCCTGCGAACTCATAGCAAAAGAAACAAACAACTGCTGAGACTGCCTAAAATCCTTAGTCCTGCTTAAATAATAACGCAATTGCCTGTGTACATCTAAAGTGTGCAAAATCTTTTCCCCTTTATTTTGGGGGTCTGCATAAAAAGTAGGCAAATGAATAGTTTGGTTTAAAGCCACACTAGAAACCACTTTAGGCATAAAGGAAGGATTAGTACGTAATGATACCCTATCCTTATGGAAAACCAAAAAGGGCTCTACTGCCATAAGGGCCTGCAACTCAGACACCCTTCTTGCAGAAGTAATAGCCAACAGAAAAGCAGTCTTCCATGACAAGTATTTCAATTCAGCAGTAGCCGCAGGCTCAAAAGGTTGTAGAGTAAGTTTTTCCAACACAAAATTGAGATCCCAAGCAGGAGTAGGAGCTCTACGTAGGGGTCTTATATTCTTTGCCCCTCTAAGAAACTGCTTGAACAAAGGATGCGAAAACAATGGTGGGTCACAATCATAGTGAGCTGAAATTGCTGCAGCATGAATCTTAATGGAAGAGAAGGACAAACCTTTGTCCAATAACTCAGTAAGATATTGAAGAGCCACACTCAAATTAGGCTCAGAAATCTCCAAATTCTTTGCTGTACTCCAAAATAAAAATCTCCTCCATTTTTCTGCGTACACTTTCCTTGTACTAGGTCTTCTAGCTTCCATAATCACATTTAAAACTTGTTGAGGAAGTTGAGACCTGCTGTGTTTCAACACAGAATATGCCAGGCTGTTAGATGAAGAGAGTGAAGCTTGACATTGAGCAGATGACCGTCCTTCTGAGATAACAGATGTGGAATCAAAGGTAAAGGCCATGGAGGCTTCCTTACCAGACTCCTTAGTAGTGGGTACCAGTGTTGCCGAGGCCAATCTGGAGCTATTAAAATCATCCTTGGCTTGTCTTGTCTGACCTTTAAGAGCACCTTTGGAAGAAGAGGCAGAGGTGGAAAGGCATACACATGAAGATTTTTCCAACTGAAAGAAAGAGCATCCACTTTCCAAGCTGTGTGATGAAACCCCTTTGTGCAAAACTTTGGCAGCTGGTGGTTTAGTGGAGAAGCGAACAGATCTATGTCTGGAGTTCCCCATGACACTGTCAATGTCTGAAATACATAAAGATCCAGTTTCCACTCGTGGGGATCCATGATTTGTCTGCTTAACACATCTGCTAAGGAGTTCTGTGCTCCCGGCAGAAACCTTGCCTGAAGAGTTAGTTGCAAGCTGAGCGCAGTCTCCCATAAAATCATTGCTTGCCTGCATAGAGGATAAGAATGTGTTCCCCCTTGTTTGTTGATGTACCACATGACAGTTGTGTTGTCTGTTAGAATCAACACCTGCCCTGGAAGAAGTAACTCCTTGAAAGCCATTAATGCAAACTGGACTGCTAACATCTCCTTCATGTTGATATGTAGATGCTGTAGTCTGGCAGGCCACTTGTCTTGTATCCACTTTCCATTTAGATGAGCTCCCCAAGCAATGTCCGAGGCATCTGTCGTTAAAATCTGACTCGCCTCTGGCCGGGTCACAGAGAGTCCCTTGTTTAGGTGACATTCCTGAGCCCACCACAAAAATTCTTTTGAAGGCAAGGTATTATTTGAATGACAGTGTCCAAATCCTGGCAGTGCTGTGTCCATACATTTTGAGATACCATTGTAGCTTCCTCATATGCAGTTTGGCATTGGGAAGCACCAGAATACAAGATGCCATGAACCCTAATGCTTGAAGGACTGTCCTTGCAGTCAGCATGGACTGATGAGATAGTTGATGGAAGTAAAGTGATAGACTCTTTTGTTTGTCCGGGGTTAAAAAGGCCATCTGGGCTGCTGTATTCAGTCTCACACCCAGAAAGCACATGTCTTGAGAGGGTACTAGACTGGACTTTATTTCGTTCACAGAATACCCTAGGCATCTTAGCACTGCTATAACATATTCCAGATGCTGTAGAAGGTCTTCCTTTTCGTGAGCCAGAATCAGGCAGTCGTCCAAGTAAGGATAGATTTGAATTCCTTTTAGCCTGAAGTAAGCTATCACTGGAGCCAGAACCTTTGTGAATACTCTGGGCAGTAGATAAGCCAAAGGGCAATGCAGAGAACTGATAATGAGAATTTCCAGCTCGAAAACGCAGATACTTCCTGCAACTTAGTCTTATAGGCACATGAAGGTAAGCTTCCTTGAGATCTAAAGTTACCATCCAGTGATCTTTGCCCAGCAGAGGTAAAAGCTGTTGTAACGTCAACATCTTGAACTTGGGAATGTCCAGATAAGTGTTGAGGATAGATAAATCCAAAATTGGTCTCCACGTGTTCCCCTTCTTTGGTACTAGGAACAGGCGAGAATAAAATCCTAGGCCCCTTTCTGATACAGGGACTGGCTGAATGGCCCCTATTTGGAGTAACAGAGAAATTTGCTTGTGAGCCTCTTTCCTTTGTGGAGGAGGAACGTCTGGCATGCCTTTGAAAGGGGGCAAGGTATGGAAATAAAACCCGTAACCGTGGTGAATGATATCCAACACCCATCTGTCTTGAGTAATTAAATCCCAATTTTCTTTGAAAAGAGACAGTCTTCCTCCCAAAGGAGCTGCCAGACGAGAATCTACTGGCAGCTGAAAAGGCAAGTCATTGGGTCTGTTTACGAAAGGACTGACCCCTGCCCTCACCAGAAGTCTGAGCAGGTGAACTCCCTGTTCTAGGCCTAAAAGAACATTGAGCTCTGCCCCTACCACGTCTAGACCTACCCCTAGACTGGGAATCATAAGCAGGATATGTCCATCCCTTAGTAGGCCAATTTCTACTAAACTTGGTGGCTGCACCTGCAAAAATCTTTAACAGTTTGCATAGACTTAGCTTTGTCCTCCATTTTCTTTAAAACTGCTTCCACAGGCGAACCAAACAACACATCAGACTGTAAAGGAGCATCCAAAATCCTTGTCTTAACATGCTCAGCTAAATTCTGATCCCTCAACCAGGCATGCCTGCGAAGAACAGAACTAGTGGCAGCCACCCTCGAGGAGGCCTGTACAGCATCAAAACCACATTGCAAAGAATGCTTACCCACTTGTTCAGACACATGAACTAAATCCAGCAACTCTTTACACTCAATACCTTCCGCCAAAGCATCCACCTTAGATTTCAATTGTGAAAGGAGATAATTTTGATATTTTAGCATGTGAAACTGACAATTCAACGCCCTCATGGCTAAAGTGGAAGAAGTATACACTTTCTTTCCCCATCTATCCAAAGCCCTCGCCTCTTTATCAGTAGGAACAGGATTTTTAACAACAGAGGCCTTAACACCTTTAGGTCCCTGAGAAACAGTTTCCGGGTCTGCCCTAGGACTCTTAAAAAGATACTTATGAGCTTCAGGCACCCTATAGTACCTATCAGGTTTAACAGGAGCAGGAGGCAAAGAATCAGGGTTCAGGGAAGCCTCTGCAAAAACATCTTCCACCACATTCAACACAGGAGGTATAGCTAAGGGCCTATGCTGGGGTAAAAACAAGAATTCCCTAAGCCTTTTCCTGGAATCAGAGTAATCTTGGCCTTCCCATTTAAAGTGCTCCCTCATGGAATGCAGAGTCTCTGAAAATGAGAAATCCTCAGGAGGAGAAGCTGTAGGAGTGGAATCATCCACATCAGAATCAGAATAAGGAGGATACTCCTGCAAGTCTTCCGCAGAAGACTCAGAAGCCTCTGAACACTGTTCAAAACTCTCAAACTCAGGTTCCACCCTAGGCCTCTTATCAGGAGGGGCATAGAACCTCTAATCAGAGTAATCAAATCTTCTGCCATTTTAAGCATATGTTTCTTAGGCACAGAACCTGAAGTGCTAGGAGAAGCCCCCACTGAAGCTAAACTTGGCCTACCTCTCAAAGAAGTCTTGGAAACAGAAGGAGAGGCTCTAACTACCTTGGGAAGAGAGGGAAGAACAGTTACCTGAGAAGCACCTCAGCCTGGCCTACCTCCTGAGAAGGCACATCCTGCAACAGTAAAGTCTCTGCCTGAGACTCCAAAGAAACTCCTGGCAAAACCTCTGGCTCCACTGAGCCTTCTAAAGAATCAACGTCCGGGACTGCCGGTTCATCAACCCTAGGCTTCGCTGTTTTGTCCTTGCGCTTTTTGGACGAAGCGGGCGTTGGAGCATCCGACGGCATTTTATAATTACAACGCTTCCCAAACACTAACCTGGCACAGTCTAACCGTCTCTTAATAGTGCGTTTGTTAAATCTAGCACAAGAGCGGCAGCCAACAACGTCGTGCTCAGGCCCTAAACAAGGTATACACAAGGTATGGTAATCCCTATGAGGTATCTGTTTCCCACAAGAAATACAGTTATTCACTTTTTCTGACATCCGGTTAAATACTGAGGCAAGAAAAAACCAAAATGTTCCCCAACGGGGTACTTAGCCAACTTTGATTCGGTCTGAAACTCCGACTTCAGAAAATTTCAGAACGCCAACCTGCACTCGCAAAACTGCTTCTGCATCGGACCATGCGGCAAAAAAGACTGAGGATATGACGTCGGTCATGCGCATTAGTACCCTGACGTACTGACGTCAGTCTAATGCGCCCTGACCGACGTCAGCCGTATACTTTGGTATTCGGGCCGACTGGACAGCGGACTACCCCAATAGTTAGGACTGCAGCAATGTGGAATGAAGAACATCACCAGTTAAAGTCCCTTTAAAGCATTAACAACAAATCTTAAGGGAAGTAGTAGGCAACAGGAATGTAAAACATTTTGCATTTTACTTTCGGCCCTACCACACTTCTAGCATATACACACTGATGTCACATTAGCTTCACCCTTACAGAAATTCATTAAAATAACATACAACAGTGACTGTAACATACATAAAAGAACTGTTGACTCCATTAATCTTAATATAAAACTAAAGTCTGTCATAACAATCATTGGTATAACAAGCCACTGTTGTCGATATGTGGTTATCAGGTCAATCTGATCAATGGATAAGATAAATCTTAGTTGGAAACCTTCTGCTTGTGTAGTTATGCAAACACCAATGTATGGTAATAGGTCTTTTTAAACAAATCTGGTAGCTGCTGATGCTGGGCAATGACTCATACCTCTGTCGCCAAAAGGCAGGACACTAGTGAACTGAATCCTCCAAATTGTATGCGAGTATATATAAGATGAGACGTGTGTGTGTGTCTTCATATAGATTGGCACTGCACTCATGATTTGTCTACCATGCACCCACTGCTGGGTTAAATTAAATTTCAGAGAATGACTGAATAAAACAGTAATGTTTCTGGAATGTATAAAATAACTAAATTGTAAAGCAATAGTGTACTCATTATATATGCAGAAGCTGTAGTAGCATTGTTGAGAACATCAATGTTGGCGTGGTGTGGTGGTGTCCTGAGAACACTGGAGAATATGAAGGTCTCTCCAAACACTATGTTATTGGGTGACTTCAACTACCCAAACATTGAGTGGGAAAACTACTCAAGCCCAAACACCCTCGCCCTTCGTTCCTTGAATTTATAAACTCTAACGCAATGGAACAACTGGACACCACTCCCACAAGAGGGAACAACATATTGGACCTGATCATCACCAACATGGGGACTCTATGTTCCACACCAGAGGTAAACCCCTCATTGGTAAGATCAGACCATAAACAAATTTCCCTGGACATCTATATCCTGTCCACACCCCCAGCCAAGGAAATCACTGTAAAGAATTTCTCCAAAGCCAACTTTGCACTTCTCAAGACTAAGGTGGAATCCTTCAAAGCCCCTGGGCCAGAGGATAATACAGCCCAATCCACAGAATCCTTTACAAATGCATTCTATGAGCACCTGCAGGAATGCATGGATCGTGCTATCCCAAATAAAAGCAAGACTCACTCCTCCAAAAACAGGAGACCGGTCTGGTGGACCCCGGCCATAAATAAGCTATACAACAGAAGGAGGAAGCTACTACATGACAGAGCAAAATCCCAGAAAGGGAAGGCATCTCTGATCAGTATTAGCAAGAAACTTTGATCCCTCATAAAATCATCAAAGGCCAGTTTCGAAAGAAAAATTGCCCTAGACACTAAAGATAATCACAAGGCCTTCTTTAGTTATGTCAGAAACATGGGCGGAAACTCCCAGATACTCTCTGAATTGTTGCATAACGGTACAAAATATGCCGAACCTACAGACATAGCCAACATCCTGGCAGACAGACTCAGCGCAATCTACCCCCCCCCCCCCCAAAGGAGCAAACGCCTATCCCAACTGAATGTAACCTCCCTGACATCACAGATGCACAGGTGAAAGCTGCCCTCTCCAAAGCAAAAAACACAGCATCTATGGGACCGGACGGTGTCCCAGGCTGCGTCTCACATGAGCTCCAAGAAGAACTGAACCCTCACATTAAGTCACTGTTCAAACTTAGCCTTACTACAGGATATGTACCCAAAGAATGGCGTACAGCTACAGTGGTCCCAACTCCACAAAGGTGGTGCCACAATGGACCCCAGAAACTATCGCCCCATAAGCCTGACTAGTCTGGTCTGTAAAGCTATGGAGCGTATTATCATGGAACTCATAAACAAAGACATTGGGAGCCTCCAGACACTGGACCCTACCCAATTCGGCTTTGTTAAGGGCAGATCTTGCCTCTTAAACCTAGTTGATTTCTTTGAAACAGTTACCAAAGCCATAGATGAGGGCAAGGTAGTCCACACAGCCTACCTGGACCTCGCAAAAGCCTTCGACACAATACCCCACTCAGGCATCATAAATAAGCTTACCAGCTTAAATATCAACCCCTATATCACAAGATGGGTTGCAAACTGGCTCAGAGATAGAACCCACATGGCCAGAATCGCAGGTGCCATGTCTGAATCCAAACCAGTTACAAGTGGCGTCCCACAGGGCTCAGTTCTGGGACCTCTCTTGTTCGGTATATACTTCTCTGAGGTTCAGGCTAACACGGGGGGATTATGGCTGACAAAGTTCACAGATGAATGCAAACTGGGGGCCATAATCGAATCTCCAGCTGACACAAGCATCCTCCAAAAGGGTCTCACAGAGACGGATGCTTGGTGCCAGAGCCACGGCCACAAGCTAAATGCTAAAAAGTGCATAGTCATCCCCTTTGGGAAAAACAAGGTGCCCACAAATTACCACATAGGTGGTAATCCATTAAGTACGGAAGAAGTAATTAGAGATTTGGGACCAACGTAGATCGTAATCTCTCCTTTGATAATCACGTTGCCAAAGTGGTTAGAAAGACCTTCTATATAGCCCACCTTATCACGAAAGGGTTCGCATCTAGATCAAGAGAGGTCATTGTGCCCCTTTACTCGTCACTCATCAGGCCCATAATTGAATACAATTCCCCTTTTGGGATGTACCTTAACTGACACCTGCAGCAACTGGAGAGACCCCAAAAGTACCTCACCAAGAGGATCATGGGCTACAAACAGATGTCCTATGCAGCTCGACTAAAGAAACTCCAGCTCTACTCAGTTGCTTACCGCCTACTCAAGAGGCGATCTATGCCTGACATACAAAGCCACGTCAAACCCAGAATTAATGGACATGCTCCACCTCAAAAAATTCAAGTCCCTTAGAGCTACACGCTCCAGGGACCTAAACCTCAAAAATAAATAGGACATGCTGGAGGGGCAGATTAATTTCCCAAAGGCTCCCCTCACTCTGGAATAGAATCCCAATTCATGTTAGATATAGCCCCTCGTTGACCCTCTTCAAGCGAAATTTGGACGCATGGATGGGAAATCGCAAATTCACCCCTGGGATCTCTCCTGTGTTCCTGCTAGACAGAGGCACGTAAACTAATCTTAAAAGGGAACCTTCTGTGACCTACTTTACAGAGGCACAGTAGGCTAATCTAATACGGAGGCGTTAGCCAAATACACTCTGGCTAGGCTTATAAATGCCCTAGGGCAGATAGCCTAGTATTTACCTATGAACCTATGAATGTGTGCTTAAAATACCACATTAAAATTACTGTAGAAAGTTTCACAGTGGAATGTGAGGCATTGTTATATGTCTTGTTTTATTAAGCAGCACAAATAATACCACATATGTAGTTAAACAGCTGTGATCAACACAAACACGTGATGGCAAACATTTGGTTGATAAGATGTGTATACCAGCATCAAGAGAGTGGTTTCTTGGGGAATTAAATTTATTCTGTGGTACGGTTATCTCAGACTTAATATAATTAAGTAGCATGGGTGTGGAGGAGGCCCTTGCCATTTGCAGCATTCCTCTTAGGTAACTGCATCACTTATTGTTTAATGCAACTTCTAAACAATACAAAATAAGTTTTTTTAAAGACATACTAAATTGGTACTTTCTAAATTCTGCAGTACCATACCTCTCAACCTCTTAGCACATCTGGTCAAAGCTAGCATAATGGAAGGACAAAGGCCCAAAAATAGGGACAGCATTTAAAATATTGCTCTTATAAACTTAGAAAGCTGATACAGTAACATGATTTGTGTTAGTATTCTTTTTATGAAGGATATGAAGTCTGAAACTCGTGTGCTATTTAATGACTTCACTCCTCTGTGATTTACCAGAAAACCACACACTTTATGAGAAAGAGACCAAAATTATGAGGCTGAATCTGGACAGCTGAGAGGTATGTTACGCAAACCTTCTATGCTTTCTCTCTCTCTCTCACACACAAACCTTCTCTCTTTTCTTTCAAACACACACACACCTACTTTTTCTCTGCTGTCACACAGCCACACACTCCTCAAACACACACCTACTTCCTGACACAGTAGCACACGCATACTATAACTGTCATACCAATGGCTAATTGAAATTAGACACACACACGTATATAAGTGAACTGCCAGTTTAACACACATACTCATACACTCAATCACACTTGCCTCGGCATGGCTAGTTGAAATTCCACAGTAAGTGCGGACTACATTTATATCCATGGCATGCATTACTAGTCACACTGGAGTTGAAGTCGCTGCCTTTCAATCCTACAGTGGAAGTTAAATGCTGGATTTTGTGGCAGATGCTTTTACTTTTCATTAATGTTGTGACTTAAGATACCTAATATTTGCAAACTTATTATGGCACGTACGCTTGTACAGGACTGAAAATATTTTCCCATTCTACTCACGGACTTATTAACTTGCACCTGCTCTATTACGACTGGGAGAGAATGCGTGGCTCTCAGTTTGTAAAACCTGTACAAGCTGCACTTATTTTAATGCAACACCATGCTTGCGCAGAATTCTATGGTTACGTCAGTCAAGTGCAGCTCTAATCATTAGTTGACTGCAGTGTATTACTGTTTCTCAAAAATGTTCTAATTCCTGATATCCTTCAGAAAATGCACACCAACGCAAAATGTGACATTCTAAAACCATTTTAAGTTTATAAGTGCCCTGTTGAAAATTTGTTCCTGATTTCAGGCCGTTGTTCCCCTCCACACATTATGTTTGGGTAATGGTTATGTCTAAAATTCTTTCTGCTCAGATGCTGAGCAGTCTACAAGTTCTGTGGGCTACCGGCTCAAACTACATTTCTTTGCATTGGGGAAACATTTGAAACACAAACTCACTAACATGATGCCCACTTTACAAACAGCAGGATGATATTCGATCGTACCTATGAATTATTCCTGATTTTGCCTTCGTTTTTTTGCCCTGCCTCTGGCAAATGCTTGATTTTGTGTTAAATTGAGGATTTCAACAGCTCAGTTTATCATATTGTTCAATATACATACTGACACAAAATCTGTAAATGAATTAGAATAATAGACGCCTGAATCCTTATACCCCTCTTCCAGCATTATCTACATGTGCATCATGAAATCAATGATATTGGCAATTGTTCCTGTAGTCAGTAAGTAGTAGTACATTGTCCTCTTTAAAGGAGGAGATACAGCAATCATGGGTTGTTTTTTTTAAATTGAAGTCTCTTAAAAGTGGGATGGTTACAGTGTGCTTGTCTGCATGCTGAAATCGGGATTAAATAGGGCCAGTCAGGAATTTGTGACACCCTATTATTTTCAGCCCCAAACTTGGAAATACCGAGGAGTTTGATAAAGTTGAGAGGTATGTTATGAATGCTATGTGCTAGGAGTTGTGCCAACATTATGTTTTAATTTTTTATCCAAATTGCCCCTTCAAAGTCTCTATTACCTCCTAACATCTGATTACTATCCATACTATCCAGGGCCCCCGGAAGTTTTCTATTGGTCTTTAGGGGGTGATCTCCCATGCTGAGAACCACTGGTTTAAGCAAAAGTAACTCAAATTTAAGTTATTAAAAAAGTAATAAATTACTATTACTTTATTACTATTTTAAAAAAGTAACTAGTTATATTAATAGTTACAAGAAATTGTAATCTATGACAGTAATATATCACATATTGTAATATATTACTCCCATCACTGAGATCCACTGATGGCTTCCTAGTCCTGGGAGGAGGGACATCATTTGGCTACCCCCCCCCCATGGGTGACATCTAAGGAAAGCACTAGGTGGTCACATAGTGGATTACTGGCCTGCCAAGACAATGCTTTTGTTAATGCATCTACACTATCGCTAAGAGCAGAGCAACTGTTGGGGGGGGGGGGTGCACCCAGAGGAAGCTGTTGAACTACACCACTCCTTAATACCGGATTCATGCTGGGAAACAGACAGCTAATCAGAATTCCCAGGAAAGAGCAAAAGGGCTGTAGAACTCTCACTTGGCCCAGGAATGCCCAGCTGGAAAAAGACTGGCAACATCTCAACACTTCCACCATTTGGTCCGATAAATGTAATTTAAGCAGATTTTGTTCTACTGGGTTTTAGCAACGATAGTCTGGTTATAGAAAAACATCTCTGATAATCAGAAGCCAAAATAAAAATATACTGTTTGCTAATAAGGACTAATGCATTCTAAATTATAGACCTTTCACAAAACTCCGTTATATTACAACACAAAAAAGAAATTGTACAAAATAAACATTATTCAGCAATTTCCCATTATAGAGATGAGATTTCTAACAGTCCAAATTCCAAAACAAACCTATCTAAATCTCTGTAAAGCAATGAGAGTGAAATGTATAAAATTATGCACCGATATGTAAGGACAAAAAGGTTGTGGATGGCTGGAGATTTATATACTCTGATTTTATCATATATTTACTTATTTTTAGAGCACAGTGGCAACTGTTTTTTTTGTTTTCTTGAAAGTATACAGCCTCTCATGCATATTTTAGTAGACATGCTAAAATATCAAATTTCAGTAGAGAAAAAATGCAGCAAGCCTACAGCATACCAATGAGTGGTACAAAGCTGAAAATAGTTCCATACGTCTCATGTCTTACAATGACAGGCTTGCAATTTTATTCCTGCAGCACAATGTATGACTTAGTAAGCCATTATCTAACCAGTATTATGTCAATATTGCTTCTGACAGGCTCATTTATAAAATAGTAAAAACACATTAACTTTTTGTTTTGCAAAAAGTTCCCTACAGCTGCGTTCTTAATAGTTGATTGGTGGTGTAAATATCTCCATTATGAATAGTTTATAAGGTGATACTAAAGTGTCAGCACAGAAGAGTCAAAGATGATAGCTAGCATGCTATAAAGCCTTAAAACCATCAAAATATCAAATAAAAATACAGAAAAAATGTGGCTGGAATTGCAGAGCTTCCTTGACATTGTGTTTTGAGAAAAAATATTCATTATGTTAAACAATTTATTTTTCTTTTGTATACTATTGTTTTTTTTTTCTGTTTATACTGACCTCAAAAGTAATTATGTACTTATCTTTATGTGGAGTTTTTCTCACTGGGTCTCCGCTAAAAAAAGGATTCTGTACCCAGTAGTTCTTTCCCGGTGAACAAAAGTAATACATACAGATTAAGGTTAGGAAAATTAACTTCAATGATCAATTAAATGATACTAGAAAAAAAATAAATGCTAGAGTCTGCATGTTTGTTGGGAAGGGGGGCTGCATTACATATTTTATTTGGAGAAAATATGTTTTTCATTTCTACCCTACAAAATATTTAAGTTGGTCATTCTATACCCTTTCTATGGCATACCTCAACTCTGGACATCCTGAAGGACTCTAGGGATTCAACATTCTATTACTTCCCACCCAAGCTGATCCATATATGTACTAATCATTGCTTATGTTAGTATTTACCCACTATTCCCCCATATAACCTTATTCATTTATAAAAAAAATATTCCTTAAAATAATAATTTTGATGTCTCGTATAAAGTCTGCAGTCTCAGACTGGTTTTACTGCTTCTTATGTTTTTTTCTGTTCTTCATCTTATGCTGTATCCCAACAGCATTGTCTTTAATTGTCTTATATACCCATGTCACATTTTTCCCTGCCTACTTACCCTGTGCTGAAAACAAATTATACATACGTATTTCTCAAACTTCTTGAGCACGATTCCTTTGGGACCTCTTTACTGACAGTGTGCAATTTTCCCTATGTGGACATCAGAAACAGTTCTGCATGTGGCTTTGCCATTAGCATTCTCTAGTGAGGGGTATGAGGTCTCTGACCCACTGCTAATATTCTCAGTTTGTAACAGGAGGCTCAATTCTATTATCATAAAAACTTTTTTTTTACCCCTATTTTGCAATTTTTAATGTTCTCCTCCAGGTTGGCGCTACACTTTTCGTTAGTACTTCATGGGCAGATAATGCACAAAGGTGAAGTACACTTTACATTTCTGGGGGGTGTAAACCTTTTTTTGTTACTTTACAGCCTTTTTTCTTTCATAATACCCAAACTCATTGAAGGCCTGCTCTTATCCAAGTCCTACCTCATCCTTATTGTTACACTGTCATTTGCAAATGCATGAATACGGTCTCATTATTAAATTTATATTGAACATGTCAGGAAATTAGAGTAATTTCCCCTCTAGTAACACACAATTCCTAAACATATTACATTGTTACTCTTTTTCATGGTACCTTATCTAGTATTTTCTGCCCCACAGATTGCTTTATTACAGATTTTAACTTTTTGTTCCGTTTCTGACATTTTCTGTTAGTCTGCCAGCTTTCTGGTCCAACCTAGGCAACATTTAACCCAGAACATGCAATGGAGAACATACTCACTTTCCAGAGGAAGTCAGTCTCCTGGTAATTCATTCTTAAATCAGCCTATAGTCATTGATAAAAGCAGGATAACTGTGAAAGGTGCTTTGGTTCCCCTACCACACATACTTTACTTGATGTCATAGTGTTTCAACAACTGCTGTGCTAGTCCAAATGTCATGAGAGTCTGGCCCTAAAACATTCCTAGACCAGGTCCATTTGTCTAGGGTGACAGGTGCTAATTGTGCTCTGATGAATAAAGTACAATACAGAGTCTCAGCTACTCAAAAAACTTGATATAGGAAGGGAATTTTACTACAGCCAAAGCCCCTCCACATGACAGTTGACAAGAGTACGCATGTGAAAATGAGGGCCTGCAATGCATTCCCACTGATACTGCACTCTCAGCTATGTGCCTCATGATGGCTATTGTAAATGACTTGGTAGCACCAAGTTCAAATATCCAGTCCAAAATGCAGCAAACCCAACACTCACCATCCAGGAGATTATGAAATCAGAGCAGCTTGAACTATCTGTTTTCCTCTAGAACGGGGTATCCAGGATAAGCTGTTCACTCTCAGCCCTTCTCACAATCTTCTCCAGTACTTAGACCATCTCTTGATTGCAGGTTGTACAGCTACTAGACAGTTTTATTCTTCCATGCCATGGATTAGACTGGATTTTTGTAACATCCTGATTCTGATGAACTGCTCTACCTACGGGCCTAAAGTCAGTGTAATGCACTGCCATTTAAACAGTTTCACCTCAGATAGATGTAAAGGTTTGTTGAGGTATGTTACCTTAATGAACTCCCCCACAAAACAGTCTAGTTTCCCATGTTTCTATGTGAATGAATAAATGCAAAGCATCATGTTGGTATCTGGGTCATTTTAACTTCAGATATTGTGGTTGTTTTGAACTTTTGTGATTCAGGATTCCTTGTCTAATAACTGTGCAGATAAGAAGCCATCACTCTTACGGATGAAAAACAGTAAGAGAGAGAATTAAGTACGTTTGGTTTGGGGCACTTAACTGAAGGCCCTCTCCTTAAGCACCATTTATTTTTATTTATTTATTTTACATTTGTAATCTGGGTTAATCCATCTGAGAGTTTAGCTCATTTTCAGTGGAGACCCGAGGAGAAAAGCTCCGCAGTCAGTATTTATACTTTACTTACAAACAGTAAGACATTTTCATTTGCAGCTAAACAGAGAGATAACATTTGTGTTTGCATCAAATGTGACATTTTACATATGCACATCTTCAAAAAAATGGACATTTCTGAGGAGTACCTTTGCTGCAACACTGCAGAATCTGAACTTAAAAGTAAAGCTCAAACTAATTAGGAAAAATTATAATTTTTTTAAGTGGTTTTGGCGGTGGCTTGTATTAGCTAATATAAGCTTGCATGAAAACACTATCATTACACAGGACGGATATAAACCCTTAAATGGATTACTGAGTTGAGAGCTTTATGCTGAATCATCTGTAGTAATACACTCGACACCCAAAGGATTACGTCTCTACTGTTCTACCACCACACATCTGCAGTCTTTGTCAGTTATAAACATCGACTAGCTGACCTGACTTCTGATGCACAAGTTTTAGAAGGTACATAGGGAACTCCTTCACCAATGTTCTTGAGTCACTGTGCAAGTTAGGTCCATAATGGCCACGACAAAGGAAGGAATATTAGAGCTTGCACAAAGGAAATAAAACTGGAGGCACAGAGCAGTCAAGCATTTCTAACACAAAATTTAGATTCTTCACAATGTCCGAGTAAACATTCTAGGTTTTCATATCCCTCATCCACGTCCAGATTTTTTTTTTACACTTTTCCTGATTTGAGTAAAATTTAGTTTGCCCTAGTTAAACCTCTTGTAAGTGCGACTCAGGTGTACAGACTGTCATTAAAGTGAACATGATTGCATTATGGTTTGACAATCCTAAAAGTACAGTTTTGTACCTACCATAAATGTAGATGTTCGAGGATCCACATTGCTGCAGTCCTAACTATTGGGTAGTCCGCTGTCCAGTCGGCCCGAATACCAAAGTATATGGCTGACGTCGGTCACGGCGCATTAGACTGACGTCAGTACGTCAGGGTACTAATGCGCATGACCGACGTCATATCCTCAGTCTTTTCTTGCCCCAGATGTCAGAAGACCCTAAAAAGACAAGGCCAAAACCAAAACACACCAAACATACCTGCACCAAAAATATATACAATATATACCAAGGTACCAGAATATAATCTCACCTACACAACCACCCCTAAACACAGAGGGGAAGGAGGGAGGGTAAATTGGACTGCAGCAATGTGGATCCTCGAACATCTACATTTATGGTAGGTACAAAACTGTACTATGTTCTTCATTCCACATTGCTGCAGTCCTAACTATTGGGTAGAATCCCAAAGCAGAGGTAAGGGAGGCTGGCAAATCATAAGGAAGCAGGAGCTGATAACATGCCTTGCAAAATAGCTGTGGCAAAACCAGCCCTAGACTTAGAGTAGAGAGGAAGGTGGTAATGCTTAGAGAAAGTATGTACTGAACTCCAAGTAGCTGCCTCCAAAATATCCTTAGTTGCCACCCCCCTTAGAAATGCTGTTGAAGTGGCAGTAGCCCTAGTGGAATGAGGCCTAATCCCAGCTGGAATCTCCTTGCCATGATGGGAATAACAAAATGCAATGCAGAACCCAATCCACCTAGAAATAGTTTGTTTTGACACAGGCTTGCCCTGCGAACTCAAAGCAAAAGAAACAAACAACTGCTGAGACTGCCTAAAATCCTTAATCCTACTTAAATAATAACGCAATTGCCTGTGTACATCTAAAGTGTGCAAAATCTTTTCCCCTTTATTTTGGGGATCTGCATAGAAAGTAGGCAAATGAATAGTTTGGTTTAAAGCCACACTAGAAACCACCTTAGGCATAAAGGAAGGATTAGTACGTAATGATACCCTATCCTTATGAAAAATCAAAAAAGGCTCAACCGCCATAAGGGCCTGTAACTCAGAAACCCTTCTTGCAGAAGTAATGGCCAACAAAAAAGCAGTCTTCCATGACAAGTATTTCAGTTCAGCAGTAGCCGCAGGCTCAAAAGGTTGTAGAGTAAGTTTCTCCAACACAAAATTGAGATCCCAAGCAGGAGTAGGAGCTCTACGTGGGGGTCTTATATTCTTTGCCCCTCTAAGAAATTGCTTGAACAAAGGATGTGAAAACAATGGTGGGTCACAATCATAGTGAGCTGAAATTGCTGCAGCATGAATCTTAATGGAAGAGAAAGACAAACCTTTGTCCAATAACTCAGTAAGATATTGAAGAGCCACACTCAAATTAGGCTCCGAAATCTCCAAATTGTTTGCTGCACTCCAAAATAAAAATCTCTTCCATTTTTCTGCGTACACTTTCCTTGTACTAGGTCTTCTAGCTTCCATAATCACATTTAAAACTTGTTGAGGAAGTTGAGACCTGCTGCCGTTCAAAACAGAATATGCCAGGCTGTTAGATGAAGAGAGTGAAGCTTGACATTGAGCAGATGCCCGTCCTTCTGAGACAACAGATGTGGAATCAAGGGTAAAGGCCATGGAGGCTTCCTTACCAGACTCCTCAGTAATGGGTACCAGTGCTGCCGAGGCCAATCTGAAGCTATTAAAATCATCCTTGGCTTGTCTTGTCTGACCTTTAGAAGCACCTTTGGGAGAAGAGGAAGAGGTGGAAAAGCATACACATGAAGATTTTTCCAACTGAAAGAAAGAGCATCCACTTTCCAAGCTGTGTGATGAAATCCCTTCGTGCAAAACTTTGGCAGCTGGAGGTTTAGTGGAGAAGCGAACAGATCTATGTCTGGAGTTCCCCATGACACTGTCAATTTTTGAAATACATGAAGATCCAGTTTCCACTCGTGGGGATCCATGATTTGCCTGCTTAACACATCTGCTAAGGAGTTCTGTGCTCCCGGCAGAAACCTTGCCTGAAGAGTCAGTTGCAAGCTGAGCACAGTCTCCCATAAAATCATTGCTTGCCTGCACAATGGGTAAGAATGTGTTCCCCCTTGTTTGTTGATGTACCACATGACAGTTGTGTTGTCTGTTAGAATCAACACCTGCCCTGGAAAAAGTAACTCCTTGAAAGCCATTAATGCAAACTGGACTGCTAACATCTCTTTCATGTTGATATGTAGATGCTGTAGTCTGGCAGGCCACTTGTCTTGTATCCATTTTCCATCTAGATGAGCTCCCCAAGCAATGTCTGAGGCATCTGTCGTTAGAATCTGACTCGCCTCTGGCCGGGTCACAGAGAGTCCCTTGTTTAGGTGACATTCCTGAGCCCACCACAAAAATTCCTTTTGAATGCAAGGTATTATTTGAATGACAGTGTCCAAATCCTGGCAGTGCTGTGTCCATAGATTTTTTAGATACCATTGTAGCTTCCTCATATGCAGTTTGGCATTGGGAAGCACCAGAATACAAGATGCCATGAACCCTAAGGCTTGAAGGACTGTCCTTGCAGTCAGCCCGGACTGAAGAGATAGTTGATGGAAGTAACTGGATAGATTCTTTTGTTTGTCCGGGGTTAAAAAGGCCATCTGGGCTGCTGTATTCAGTCTCACACCCAGAAAGCACATGTCTTGAGAGGGTACTAGACTGGACTTTATTTCGTTCACAGAATACCCTAGGCATCTTAGCACTGCTATAACATATTCCAAATGCTGTAGAAGGTATTTCTTTTCTTGAGCCAGAATCAGGCAGTCGTCCAAGTAAGGATAGATTTGAATTCCTTTTAGCCTGAAGTAAGCTATCACTGGAGCCAGAACCTTTGTGAATACTCTGGCTCGAAAACGCAGATACTTCCTGCAACTTAGCCTTATAGGCACATGAAGGTAAGCTTCCTTGAGATCTAAAGTTAGCATCCAGTGATCTTTGCCCAGCAGAGGTAAAAGCTGTTGTAACGTCAACATTTTGAACTTGGGAATGTCCAGATAAGTGTTGAGGATAGATAAATCCAGAATTGGTCTCCACGTGTTCCCCTTCTTTGGTACTAGGAACAGGCGAGAATAAAATCCTAGGCCCCTTTCTGGCACAGGAACTGACTGAATGGCTCCTATTTGGAGCAACAGAGAAATTTGCTTGTGAGCCTCTGTTCTTTGTAGAGGAGGAATGTCTGGCATGCCTTTGAAAGGAGGCAAGGTATGGAAATAAAACCTGTAACCGTGGTGAATGATATCCAGAACCCATCTGTCTTGGGTAATTAAATCCCAATTTTCTTTGAAAAGAGACAGCCTTCCTCCCAGAGGTGCTGCCAGGCGAGAATGTACTGGCAGCTGAAAAGGCAGGTCATTGGGTCTGCTTACGAAAGGACTGACCCCTGCCCTCACCAGAAGTCTGAGCAGGTGAACTCCTGTCCTAGGCCTAAAAGAACCTTGAGCTCTGCCCCTACCACGTCTAGACCTACCCCTAGACTGGGAATCATAAGCAGGATAAGTCCACCCCTTAGGCCAATTTCTACTAAACTTCGGAGGCTGCACCTGCAAAAAATCTTTAACAGTTTGCATAGACTTAGCCTTGTCCTCCATTTTCTTTAAAACTGCTTCAACAGGCGAACCAAACAACACATCAGACTGTAAAGGAGCATCCAAAATCCTTGTCTTAACATGCTCAGCTAAGTTCTGATCTCTCAACCAGGCGTGCCTACGAAGAACAGAACCAGTGGCAGCCACCCTCGAGGAGGCCTGCACAGCATCAAAACCACACTGCAAGGAATGTTTACCCACCTGTTCAGACACATGAACTAAATCCTGCAACTCTTTACACTCAATACCTTCTGCCAGAGCATCCACCTTAGATTTCAATTGTGAAAGGAGGTAATTCTGATATTTTAACATGTGAAACTGACAATTCAATGCCCTCATGGCTAAAGTGGAAGAAGTATATACTTTCTTTCCCCATCTATCCAAAGCCCTTGCCTCTATCAGGAGGAACAGGATTTTTAACCACAGAAGCCTTCACACCTTTAGGCCCCTGAGAGACAGTTTCCGGGTCTGCCCTAGGACTCTTAAAAAGATACTTATGAGCTTCAGGCACCCTATAGTACCTATCCGGTTTAACTGGTGCAGGAGGCAAAGAATCAGGATTCAGGGAAGCCTCTGCAAAAACATCTTCCACCACATTCAGAACCGGAGGTATAGCTAAAGGCCTATGCTGGGGTAAAACAAGAATTCCTAAGCCTCTTCCTGGAATCAGAGAAATCTTGACCTTCCCATTTAAAATGCTCCCTCATGGAATGCAGAGTCTCTGAAAAAGAAAAATCCTCAGGAGGAGAAGCTGAAGGAGTAGAATCATCCACATCAGAATCAGAATAAGGAGGATACTCCTGCAAGTCTTCAGCCGAAGACTCAGAAGCCTCCGAACAGTGCTCAAAACTCTCAAACTCAGGTTCCACCCTAGGCCTCTTATCAGGAGGGGGCATAGAACCTCTGATCATAGTAATCAAATCCTCTGCCATTTTAAGCATATGTTTCTTAGGCAAAGACCCTGAAACACTAGGAGAAACCCCGACTGAAGCTACACTAGGCCTGCCTCTCAAAGAAGCCTTGGAAACAGAGGGAGGCTCTAACCACCTTAGGAAGAGAGGGAAGAACAGCCACCTGAGAAGCCCCCTCAGCCTGGCCTACTTCCTGAGAGGATACATCCTGTAACAATAAAGTCTCTCCCTGAGACTCCAAAGAAACACCTGGCAGAACCTCCGGCTCCACTGAGCCTTCTAAAGAACCGGCGTCAGGGACTGTCGGTTCTTCCACTCTAGGCTTTGCTGCTTTATCCTTGCGCTTTTGCGAAGCGGGCGTCGGAACATCCGACGGCATTTTATAATTACAACGCTTCCCAAACACTAACCTGGCACAGTCTAACCTCCTCTTAATAGTGCGTTTGTTAAATCTTGCACAAGAGCGGCATCCAACAACGTCGTGCTCAGGCCCTAAACAAGGTATACACAAAGTATGGTAATCCCTATGAGGTATCTGTTTCCCACAAGAAATACAGTTATTCACTTTTTCTGACATCCGGTTAAATACTGAGGCAAGAAAAACCAAAATATTCCCAACGGGTACTTAGCCAACTTTGATTCGGTCTGAAACTCTGACTTCAGAAACTTTCAGAACGCCAACCTGCACTCGCAAAATTGCTTCTGCATCGGACCATGCGGCAAAAAAGACTGAGGATATGGCGTCGGTCATGCGCATTAGTACCCTGACGTACTGACGTCAGTCTAATGCGCCGTGACCGACGTCAGCCATATACTTTGGTATTCGGGCCGACTGGACAGCGGACTACCCAATAGTTAGGACTGCAGCAATGTGGAATGAAGAACATCGTTCACTTACTTTTATGTCAGTAATTTCTCAGCTATAACTGCTACTAGGTCAGTCTGATTTTTGCTCCTTGTATTTCTCACAACTAGTTAAAGAAATCATGAAAGGTTAAGATACCCATTGAGCACTGGGTAATTAAAAGTCTTCTAATGATAGAATATTCAAGGATAGTAACCCAAAAATTAATGAATTCCTCATGCTTGGACGAATTTCGTATTAGGTATTTTACAACACGAGATTAAACAAATGCTTTCTTTTGATCATATATAATATGCACAAATATATTTTTGAAGAAATTATCACAAAGAAAAAGATTAGTGTGAATACTGTCTTTCATGAGAAATAGTGTTACTCTGCCTTTTGTTGTCCTCACATGTGCATTCAACCTTTATATATCTTGGAAAGATTAAATCACTATTGTCCAATGCTTCAAAAGCAGCAATATAATAATAAAGATTTTCATTGCTTGTTATGAAACATAGGTCAGTGTGTTTGTCATGCTGTGATGCAGACAAATCAGTTGAAAGAACAATCAAACATGTTACTTTGAGGAATCATTCGCATTGTCGCACTAAAAAGGGAAACATTCTGATATTTTACCCATTAAGAATCCTGCAGCATAATCTGTCCTTGGAGTACATATGATTATCTGTTGTATAATTTTTTTAGTGTATTCATAGCCCATATCATATAGTATACAAATAGTCATTCCACCTTCTCGATGGTATAATGTTGCTGAATGTGACCTTGATATTATTAGTTTCCAAAGTTTTATTGCTGTTAATATATTTTTATAGGGCACCATGTAAGCCATTAGTTCCAACATGCATAAAAATAGGACCATATTTTATTTAACATTTAATTAGCTTATCCAGCACATTTTGTATGTTAACCATTTTGTACCATTGAAGTGAAGATGCTGTGATTGTTTCCGGATTGAGGTCAGTCTTCTTAATGAAGTATTTTAGAGCAGTGTCTCCAAGATTAATATTTCGCCTCTGTGCTGATATTTGGCAGAAACTCACCAGTCTTATTTGGGATACAGTCAGAAACCTCTTGTAGGTCCTAAATTGTAAGATGATTTTTTATTAACTCCCCTATGCCTTCATTTGCCGATCAGTATTGATGAACTGTGTCCTATACTCAGCATAAGTAATTCAGTATTCTATTATCACTCAATCATCTATTATCTACCAAGATACCTGCCTGGCAGTCTATCTTCAAAAATGTGTTGAGTCCACCCTGCATTTGAGTTACTTTTCTCATTCATTGTGATATACTTTATTAGGCGAAGGCTTCCCTTTGTTCCAACAATGTTATTGGAATCATCAAGTGATAAGAAAAAGCCTCCTCAGTCAGTGGCGGCTGGTGACTTCAAATCAAAGGGGGGCTGCAGGAGACAGCTGAATGGGTGTGGTCAATGGGATGGGGTGCGGCCAACCAGAAAGGGGAGGAGCTATGTTCAAAACCACAAAAACTGTAACTTTGATTAAATACGCTGCCCTGGGTGCCAAACCATCATTATGAGAGTCCAATCAAGATAAAATGAAGTGTAGAAGAAAAAAAAATATGTCAATGCATTGGCTGCATGACAGCTTACTTAATATCTAAATGGAAACAAAAAGGTTGTGAGGCATGAAAAAAATAAATTAATTTTAAATACATTATTGGAATGCCAGTCAAACTCAAGTATAAGAAAAACAAGCAGCACTCAACTCAAACCACTTCTCCTTGCACTGCAGTTCTAATTATAATTTATATTTAGCTTTATTAAAGTACCAAGTAACATGCTGAAAGTAGCAATCTCTGTGATACCCCCACTTGTAAAAATGTTTCTTATCCAAAAAAGACCTGCTGCTTGACAACAACTATCTAACTTGTTTCATGGGGAAAACATGATCAAAGTAAAAAATGAAAAGCAAACAAGAAACAAGCTCAAGATACATTGCTTAAAGGATTACTGCACAGGTTATGGACCACACGTGATAGATTTGCATTCTGTTTAGTTTACAGGTAAAGCCTGCAAAGATGACTGCAAGTCTCCAACAAATGTAATGAGCTTCAAGTCTCCAACAAATGTAATGAGCTTTTTAAAATAATGTAATCCTGTCCTTTATTACAAATACTGTCATATGCATTTCAATACCCAAGGAGTATACGTTATCTAGTTATGGAAGTATTCTCTACTTGGCAACAACAGAAAGGCTTTCAATGTTGGCAATTCTTTAACAGTATGCTTATTAAAGCTTACTTGCATCTTACAAGCTACAATCTCAGACAAGCTTACCTCAGGGTCATTAAAGCATTGCTACTTAAACACAGAGCAACAGGCACTTTCTGAATAATAAGCATAAATCAACAGTATAAAAATATGACAGAAACCATAACATTTTGCAAAATCAAGGACAGATGAAAAGCCACTGTAATACTTGTGTCTACCTTAGATAGGGGGATACTCTGCACACTTACACTGCATAACTGCTCCTTGCCTTGCTTGGACACATCCAGAGTCAATACATGGAGGAGTGGGGTGCAACAAGTATGTCACAATTTGAAATGTCTCTGGCTGACTGTGATGGCTCTGACTCATTTGTCATACCTCTCAACCTCAGAGCAAGAAATCTGGACAAAGCCATACATGGAAGAGGGACAAAAGCCCAAAAATAAGGACAATTTTTAAATATTGCTCTTACAAACTTAGTAAGATAACAGAATAGTAGGTCTTGCATTATTATGAATTTTCTGAAGGGTATGAAATCTGAAACTCAAATGTCTGTCATTATTTTCTAACTTCAATCTTTAATGATTTGCCACTAACTTGCCAGAAAACCACAATTTTATGAAAAATGGACCAAAAATGTGATGCAAAAATATAAAATAGCCACACAATACAGTTGGGAACCTGCCAAAGAAGGAACACTTTTTTTAATATTAGTACTGCTATCTTGAGCAGCTGACAAAATAAAATAATCTACATGCATTTCTGAAATAAAAGTAATCTTTAACTCTGATTATTACAGTTATTTATTAATTGTAAACCCTCCACGTTTTCTTCAAAAACTACCATTTTGCGGAGGGATTATTAGGGGAAGAGCAACATTTTGAGCCAAAATCAGTGACAGATGAGAGGTTTGGATATGCTTAATTCTATAAAATAATTTATTTGCATGGACAAGGCCAAATATATTGGGGAAACATACAAACAGTACTAAAAATTGCTCTTGTATAAACCGAGGCAGTTGATAGAATAACAGGTCTTGTTTTAGCATGCATTTTTCTGAAGGTTATGAAGTCTGAAATTCAATGTCTGTCATTGTTTAGTGACTTAATTCCTGAACGATTTGCCAGAAAACCACAAGTTTTATGAGGATCAAACCAAAAAATAAGCAAAAATCTATTCATTCTGTGAAAATCTGGACAGTTGAGAGGGGTTTGCCGCCCTTCCCCCTCATAAAATCATAGTCAAATGGAGCCTCCCCCTGCAACCATTCCAATGTCCCATTACTTGGCTATTTCACCCCATTTACTATAAACACTAATGTGCATACCTGCTTTACTTCTATGATGGTTTGGACTTCATTTGAAAGTTTTATTTTGCATTTTACAGCACAAACACTGCTAAATAAAGTAATGCAGTCTCACAATGAAAACAGACTTAGCATTAAAACTTCTCTGTCCTTGAAACTCACATTCATTGAAACAGCATTGAAACCCACATTCAAAGAAAATACATCTTGCTAGTGGTAAAGATTAACTAAGGGCTATTTTCAAATGATAGGCCCCTTGTACATGTGTTCTGTGATGCACCTTCCTGACTGTATTAAATTATATTCCTTGTATAATACAGTATCGTTGTTAGAGAGTGTTTTAAATGTATTGTTTTGAACATTTTTTCCAGTAAACAATGAAACAAAATGCATGCACCAATAATGACAAAACTCCTCAATTGAGAACATTTCCATCATAAAAGTCTACTCAAACTTCTACAGTCCATGAGTATCAGTAAATATGCACAATCTCTGCAGAAGTAAATGTCATTTAAATAATTCCACATTAAAAAGATCTGTAACTAATGAAGAGGTTGCTGCCAGCAAACAACTTTATATTTCATTGTTTCATCTACAGATAAAGTGCATGTTGCCCTTGAGGAATAATTTGCCTATATTACATTAAAAAAATAAGCTAGTAATATTGCAATAGGGAATGGATGGCAAATAACAGATGGGTTCATAGTTACTAGGTATCTTCGGCAAAGAGGACATTCTCAAGACGGCAGCATCCACCCCGTTTACAACAGTACAATATCAAACACGAACTACTGCACCACAACGATATAACTCCCAAGTGCTGGATGCAGGAAGAAAACAGCTCGTACAAGTGGATTAAGAAGTTTTAATCATTAAAAAACAAGGTGCACAATTGCATTTGCAAACGTTAAGCGCTTTCAACTGAAAATAGCTCAGTCTTCCTCAGAACAACAAACCTCCATTAAAATCACATATATATAATCTATCAGTTACTTGTTACTTAAATTTGAAAATTGCGCCAAAACTCTTAAAACGGCAATACAATAAATTCATTGGAATGCTGTTGCAGCACTGATGTTCATACAAGTAACCTAACATTGTTCAAACTTGTAAACACTAAGTGCTGCGATCAATACATAAAATATATATAACTTAATACATACAGTATTACTAATATGATATATACTGCACTTACACTCCAGTATTTTACTGTAAATAAGTAATATAATACTGTCGCAAATCAACCTAATAAATTTAAAAAATATTAGCCTATTTAAACATATACAGCCTGTAAGAATGTAAGACTGAAAATTGATTAAACATAATACTATTTAAAGGTAATGACAAGTAAAAGAAATGGATAACCAAAATTATATCAATACATCTTGAATTCATGTGTACTTGAATAAAATAGATATTAAAAATATTTAAAATATTTAAACATCATAAATAAAATGTAATAACTTATTAATATGAATTATTGTTTAATATATATGTTAAAACTAATTCTACATTATTATAAAAACATTCATAAATAGTGTCAGTAATCTTCCAAAAATGGTTTGATGCTTATATGGTCATTAAGTCCTGGAAATCTAGTGGCATCACACTTGATCTGCCAGATACTTTCTTTAAGGGCCAATCGTACCTTCCAATTACCCCCGTAGGTAGTTTGGTTGACCTGATCAATAATACTGAACACAAAACTATGTTGTTCACCTTTATCCTCAATGTGCCTATATAGGGCGTTATTCTTATCTTTTTTTACGTATCCTGTAAAGATGTTCATAGATACGCTTTTTAAAAAACCTCTCGGTTTTCCCTATATAAAACGCTGTACATACTGTACATTTGGCAATATATACTATTTGTTTTGTGTTGCAATTGCCTCCTAAATTACAAATAACTGTATTATTGATGTCACATAATGTTATTTTCTCAACCGTATTAATATATGGACATTGATAACAAGACCCACACCTTGTATTGCCTTTTTTATGCCTGCCCAAATTATCCTTTCTATTGTCTGCTTGTTCTAATAACCTTTTAATATTAGGTGCCATTTTGTATACTATAACGGGTTGTGCACCTAATAAATCCCCCAAATTATTGGAAGTAATGACATCCCAATGTCTAATTAATATATCTTTTATGTAATGTACGTATGGTGAATAGATTAGAATGCAGGCTCCATTAAACTTATTAATTAAGTTGCTATCTGATTCATCCATAAATTCCTTAACTCCTAATAATGGTTTATATCGGTTCCCCCATTGTGAGGACACATATTGTATGGTGTCATTGAGTAAATTGTCTGGATAGCCCCTGTTTTTAAACATTGAGTGGACTAACTTAAATTCTTCTTCCATAACTTGTTTAGTGGAAGACATTCGTGCTATTCTGACACACTGCCCTTTGACAACGTTTTTAAACATGAATGGTGGATGATTGCTATTGTACTGAATATAATCATTTGAGAAGGTAGGTTTCCTATAAATCTTGGATATATACCCTTTATCAGTGTTACTAATATACGTGTCCAAGTAAGGAATGGATCTCTTCTCATAACTGTAAGTGAATTTTAAAAAATTAGTTGTATTGTTCAGATATGAGATGAACTCATCAACCATTGCTTCTGGACCCTTCCATATGATAAAGATATCATCCAAATATCAGGCATAAAACACCACGTGTTTATAGTAAAGGCATTTGAATAGATGTTCATTCTCCCAATTTAACATGACCAGATTGGCAAAAATTGGTGCACATGAGGCCCCCATGGCCACACCTATTTTTTGCCTGAAATACTCTCCTAGAAATGTAATATAATTATAATCCAAAACTATTGACATTAGTTCAGTTAATAAGCATATTCTCTCCCAACTGTAACCCGAATATTTGATCAAGCTGTTCATAAAATAGTCCAATCCCATCTCTTTGGGTATACTACTGTACAAATCCACTACGTCAATAGTAATGAATGAATAATCCTGATTCCATAATTCTGTAGTTAAACAACTTAAAAAGCTCCATGAATCTTTCATAATATGGGGTGTCAACTTGTAAATATGCTTAGCCCACACATCTATAAGTACACCTATATTGTACGTCTTAGATTTAGACCCTGAAACTATAGGTCAATATGGGGGATTTTCCATAGATTTATGTATTTTGGGTATACCCACCATTTTAGCAAGTATAGGGTACTCAGTCCTAAGAAATCTATAAATATCTTCACTTATTCTTTTGTCTATCCGATATTCCTCTAAAAAGAGGTCTATCCTTCTATATCCTATATTAATTTCATTCAATGAAACCACTTCATATTTCCCTGAATCATATAATAAATTATGTATTTTGCTATTGTAATCCAAAGTATAGCTAATGACTATTCCGCCCCCTTTGTCGGGTTTCATAATGCGGATGTCTTTATTATGCATAATTTCCTTCAAACACTTCCTTTCTTCTTTAGTTAAATTGTCTCCAAAATTATATTTATACCCCTTGTTGTTACATATATCCTTATTTAACCAATATATATCTTTGGTGACCATCCTTTCGAAATTAGCTACTTGTGGATTACTAATAGGTACATATGTACTTCTTTTCTTCAATCTATTAGTGTTACTAGTATAATCATTACTTTGTACGGAGTCAAATTGTGTAGTTAAATTTAATCTCCTACAGTACATCTTGGTTTCTTTAATGGTATCAACCAAGTTCATCCCCGTGGTGGGGATGAACTTCATACCTTTACTCATCAAATGAAAAAATTCTTGTTGAATATTTAAATCAGTGAAATTGTATACATTAAATCCATTAAATGTACTAACTATCTGTTTTTTGTTAGTACAGTCCTTGACGCTATTTTTACTATCCTGTGTACATAAAATAGTTGAGTTATTCCCATCTATGGTGTGAAAAACTTCACAAAATGCATCGTTAACTGTTGGTGTATTACTATTATACATGCCATTCTTGTCTACTGGCTTCACTATAGATGCAGCAACTAAATTCCTTAATTCCTCTTTCTGTAAGGTGGATTGTGTTTTGGAGCGGGAAAAAATCTTCCCCCTCGAAAATTTTCCTCCCTATAGTTATTACTTTTCCTTTCTCTAAATTGTGTTCTATCTATATACATTTTCTCCGCCCTATCTACTGGCCATACATATATTCTATTGTCTTCATATGCCTCTATATCCCTCATCAATTTTCTATTTTTCCTATCGAAAATATTCCTAACCTTACTCTGTGTCATGTCAAATTGTTTATTATACAAATCCTTCCATTTGCCAAAATCACGATGCTTAATAATGACATCATTCATACATTCCACTTCATTAGCCAAATGAATCATCTTCTCATCATTGTATTTAATCAATGTCCTCAGAAATATTAAACCAAAATTGTCAAACATTTCATTAAATTCTTTTTTAATTTCATTATTCAAGTTAATGCCCAAAGGCAACTTAAAGAATCTAATTCCTTTGGGTACTACCTTAATGTTTAAACATTTAGATAAATAGGCTATGTCTATCTTTGTGTTTTTGTATTGCAACAGTACAACATCAGCAATGCATTTACATACTGTGGAAGTATAACCCACAGCCTTCTGCATCAAAAGCAAGTACACAACCTGTTGTGCTATTAACAATGCAAGCAGACTCAGCATAAGCAGCACTAAACGTCTCTTCCCCTGCAGCTCTCAGCTCCTTGTAAAATCTACTCGACACTCAGTTGGATCTCTCAACTTTGCAGCACAAGAAATCTAGAAAAAGCCAAAATGTATTGGGAGGGCCAAAAGCCCAAAAGCCAGGGAAACATTTTAAACATTGCTTGTATAATCTTGGAAAGTTGCTAGAATAAAATGCTGTATTACCACCATACATTTCACTGCCACGTCTTGAACCCAGGACATGTGCAAAACAGTCAGAGCAACATACCACTATGCCAAATCAACTGTTTTGTGAGAGAGTGGAAGACTGAAAGTTAAATGGCTACCATTTAGTCAATTCAGTTCTCAACATAGCTGTCAACCTCTTGGCACAAAACACCTGGACAAAGCCAGTAATGTGGGAATACAGCCCTCAAACATATTCAGTGAATTCAGTTCTCAACATAGCTCTCAACCGTAGCACAAAAAACTTGGACAAAGCCAATAATGGGGGAATACAGTCCCAAAAATAGGGACAAATTTCAAAATGTCATCTTATAAATTTAGAAAATTGCTAGAATAAAAGGTTTTGTGTTACTATGTACTTTCTGAAGCATATGAAATCTGAAATTCAAATACCTGTCAATTTCATTTATTTAACATTTGTTAACCAGAAAAGTCTGACTTGGAACAAAAGCCAATTTTCAGCAGAGACCTAGGGAGAAATACTGCAGACACGTCTTTGTAACATGGGAGGACCCCAGAGCAAACCCACCCAAAAAGAGAACATGCAGAGTCCACACAGAAAGCACCCTAGCCAAGAATCAAACCAGAGAACCTCAAGGCATGAGGCAACAATGCTACCACTGTACCATCAACTATTTAAGGGATTAAACACTCAGAAACCACAGATTTTACAAGGAACAGAACAGAACAAAATATAAGGCAAAAATCTCCAAAGGTTGCACAAAGGGTAGTAGGTAGGGAGTTCAGGCTCTTGCTACCTGCAGTGAAGGTACAGGGTTCAAGCACCACCAGCAGGTATCCAGAGTTCTCTCTAGCCATAGTTATGCATGTGCTGGCATAAATATTAATCTGTCTGTTGTACAGCATGCAGTGTGATGTGAATACAGCCATGGAGTGAGGCTTGGCATTTATCCCAAAATGCATGCTCTACAGTCTTGTTTCTTCACATGGAGACAAATGTCTCAAGTTCTGTGATAACTGCATATCTCTTGTAGATGCTGCATACTCTCGTGAGTGTGCCATTGTGGCCATTAAAGCTAGTGAACTAAATAGATTTGTATCCCTAAAATGTCACTGTAACTGTAGTTGATTGCACATGGTGTATCAATTAGTGAGCAGGATATTTCTTAGCATGATAGACACAAAACAGGACATACACTGCATGACATACCACAGGATTTCCTTACTTTACAGTTTATCAAGGCATGCGACTTTCATGCTTTGTTAACAGTACAAAATCACATCTTAATCCCACAGTATGTAATGCCTGCAGTTGCCCGTTACGTTTCTTGAGTGCCGCTCAACATTATCAGTATGCAAGAGGTACGAGCGAGACATTCAGGATGTCAAACGGAAATCAGCATACGTCATTTCCCCACCCGTTTCCCTTGTCAGTCATTATGGACGCACCCACTTCTGCATAGAATTTGGTGCAAAGCACTTCACTAACACAAAGCCGAGAAGAGAAAGGGAAAAAAAAACAGCCAAACTGCGTTTCGTTTTTTTAAACTGAGTGTGTTCTGTCACGAAAGAGTTAAAGTTTATGTTAACAGATCCCTTTGCTAATGCACATTGAAGTCGTTGTTAGGCAGCTCAAGCACAAGTCTTGTTTCTTGTCTAAAAGTTGTTTTCTAGTGCTGGAATGTGACGGAAAAGAACTCGGGAAGGTTTTATTCTTGCATACTGTCTCATGCACACTAGCTTAATTGAAAAAAAAATAAATAAAAAAAGGGCATTTAACAAAAGTGACCTAACACCCAAATTATCATATCAGGATACCAGAACAAATAAAGAAATGCCAGTCCAAAGCCCTTCAATCTTGACAAATGTTTTAGAACAATGTTTATAGATTAAAGTGATCATATGTTTACCTAAACATATGCAGATTTCACACATTTCTGTCCATAATAATCAATGTCTGTTGATGTACCCAAGAAGGATAACCAGTACAAAAGGGGTATAAGTGCACTGTTGGGTTTAAAATGAGAAAAACAAAGCTTGAAATGTGTTCATTTATACTATTATCAGCCTATTTCTAACAAACATTTGTCTCACTCATAATGTAACCAGTCTAGCTAGAGATGTAATTCTCAAAATATGACCTATACCAATACTAGCCTTAGGTTGTAACTTCTTGACTTCATTTAGCCACTAGTACTCACTGAGTGGGGCATTTTACACACACACACACACACACACACACACACACACACACACACACACACACACACACACACACACACACCCTTCCCATTCGTACACCCTACCTGTCTCACGGCCAGGCGATCCGATCCTGCAGCTCCTTGGGCTGGCGTGCAACTAATCCATCCTGCAGTTTCTCGATCCTCCATGCTGGCATGATCCTGTAGCCCGCGCATACTCTCCCGCAAGATGCGAGTACGCTGGAGCCTCCTGCTATTGGTCCAGACTGCATCACCCACAGTCTGGACAGTGTCTGGTTTGTGTGGTCATCACCACACAGATCTCTGGGTTGGAAGGGATACGTTTACTCCCTTCCCTATCCGGACTGCCTGACTGAGCAGTCTGGAGCTCAGGAATGCCTGAGCATGTGTGCTTGGTGTTCTGGTCTGCCTAACACAGCAGCCAGGAACTAAGCACGCATGCATGCAGTCAGAGAGATTTTTTATTATTTTCATTTTTAGTTCTACGGGGACTGGGGGACTATTTCACAGGTGGGAGGGCTGCAGTCCTATAGCATGAGCCGCCCCTGTCCTCAGTATCACTTGGGATCAACAGCGACTCCAGAATTTCAGAAATCTATTTATGTCATGTGTGTTACATTTAGAACTTATTTTGCAAATAAATTTAAATTCATTCCTCCCTTTTACTTTTATACTGTTCCCTTCTAGATCAAAATAGGCCTCATGCTTTAACAGGAAAAATGTCTTCCCATGTTTTAAACAATACATAGACATTGATTTCATGAAGTGTACTCTTGATATTGCTGCATTGATTTAAATCGATTTCCTGACTCATTTGCCCTTCATTTACCCATTTTACTCATATATTCTAGTAAGCAAGCTGTTGCGCAAGCTAAATTATTTGATATTTTTGGAGAGAGTTTGTTTTCTTTGTCAGAAATGTGACCTATTCAGCGCATCTTCAGCAATTTGCTACGTACTGTAAGATACATCTCTCTCAACTGTCCAGATTTTCGACTCATATTTTCGGCCTGTTACTAATAAAGTTTGAGAGTTTCTGGCATATCATTGAGGACTGAAGTCACTTGATAATGAAACATTTGCATTTCTCACTTAATATCCTTCAAAAACTGGATGCTAGTACAAGCTCTATTATTTTATTAAGTTGTAAGTTTATAGAAGCAATATTAAAAAGTTGTCCCCTCCATTACTTTGAGCCTTGTCCAGATTTCTTGTGCTAAGAGGTATGGTAGGATGACAGGCTACGATGGTGTGTGTGTTTTTTGTATATATATATATATATATATATATATATATATATATATATATTTTTTTTTATTTATTAAACCTAAGGTGTAACATTCTCTTTTCCTAAGCATTTGTTTCAATATGCTAGATTTTGGAAAGCTCACTGGCATTAATAATTACTTCTCGACCATCTGTATAGTTTCTTCCTCATAAAGCTCTATAGCATTCCATTAAGTACAATCCACTGCAAAAAATATTAATCATTTCCATTTTTCTTTTTAAATTCACAAAATGCAGAAATGCATCTTCCCTATGTTTTAAGAGATTACGGTATACACATATATTGTTACACTATCTTTATTTCTGACAATAATTCCTTTTATACGTCTACTATATTCTTTAATCTGTTTTACAAATTTTGCTCACTGTTATAGTCTTGTTAAATACCGCTTTCCATTTTAATAGTTATTTTTCCATTATCAAGGGTATAAATGCTACATATAATAGCTCATGTTTCATATTATATTTTCATTCATTTTCCTTGCTTATACTTTTAGTAAGTTGAAAAAATCTAGTTTATTTTCCATATTGTGAAACCAATATATTTCATTAAAAGTGCTGCATGTTTAGGATTACACCTCATTGTTTATCTGCTTTCGCTTTACCCATTGCTAATAAATTATGCAGCACTCATGACTATTCAGTTCTGGTGTCTTCAAAAATGTATTGAAGCTCATTGTTTTCTCAGGTCAAATGTATTTTTCACCTTCCTAAACTTCTCTGTGCCCTTATTATTCTGAAGTTCAAATGTTATTTTACATGTTCAGGTATAAGAGGTCTAAGTCAGGTCAACTGTTAGAAACCATGATCCTTAAAAGTGTCGATCTAAGAGTCATATTAAACTTATAGCTGAGGGGTAATCAAGAAGCTTACTCACGACATCCCCTTAGTACAGAGATTATATTTGTTAACATAGGTATGCTGATTGTTTTCAAATACCCCAGGCATGAATTTGTAGACTACTATCAATTATGTCGGACTTTGAAAGTGATAGGCTGATACTTTAACATGTAGAGAAGTTTATTTCAAAAATGGTATATGTGCTGGGTTATGAATATGTCACTTCAGCAGATTTCATTTATTTTATTTTGGGGGTGGAGTTTAAGGATTTTTACCCAAGTGTTAGTCTGTTGATTCTCCAAAGATAGAGGTCATCAATTAGGGTAAGAACTTTCATTGCTCAAAAGGCTAAGCAGAGATCACATCTCAGGACCGTACTTCTCAACTGTACAGATTCTCTCAGAATATCCAGATTTTTGCATCATATTTTTGGTCCGTTTTTCATAAAATTGTGGTTTTCTGTCAAATTAATGGCAAATCATTAAAGACTGAAGTTAGAGAATAATGACAGGCATTTGAGTTTCAGACTTCATACCCTTCAGAAAATACATGCTAATGCAAAACATGTTATTCAATCAACTTACTAAGTTTGTAAGAGCAATATTTAAAAATGTTTGGGCCCTTGTTCCACTTATATTTATGGCTTTGTCCAGATTTCTTGCTTTATGAGCTTGAGAGGTATGCTCAGAAGTCTAAATGAAACAGAGCAGAGAAAGATTTTTTTATCTTTCATTGTAATTTAGATTGTGAAACCCAGAAATATTTTTTGTAAGAAAGTTAAAGGTGCTTTTTATTCAAGCATAGGCCAAATGCATAGAGTATATAGGGACCAAGACTGCATGGGAACCACTGAAAGTACCTTTACAGATCAAATAAGCAAGTCAAAAGACTTCCTAAACACATAGTCATGACAGTGATCAAAAACTGAAAAGTCATTACAAGCACAGATACCAATGTTCCAGACAAATGGATCTGTTATGAGGAGGATACCAGACATATTTATTTATTTATATTTGTTGACCAGGAGTGTCCGACTGGACATAGGTCCATTTTCAGCAGAGGCCCAGGGAGAAAAGCTCCAGAGTTAAAATAAACAGACAGTAGTTACATTGGATTACATAGCGATTAACAATTTACATAGCAATTACTTACAACATATTTACAGATGCAGAACATAGTACATCAGTAGACAACTAGAATCTTTATCTGTAAAGTACATAACAGACATTAACAAATGTTAAAATAAGAAGTTCCTGCTGTATAAGTACTAGGCTTATGAGCATCTGAGCTTGCTATAATCAAGGTAGTTAGTGGACTCGAAAGAAAGGTAGTGGTTGGATGGGGTGGGTGATATTAGAGTGGGAGTTGCAAGGGCATAGCCAGCATGCTTTTAGGTGCACTTTTAGTAAAGTTTTGAAGTGGGTGCATGATGGTATGGAGGTAATTGTGGGTGGGAGGGAGTTCCATAATTTGGCTATGGTGCAAGAGAATAGTGTTTCACCAGCAGAGTTATTGGCTTTAGTGATTTGCAAGTGATTTTTGCTGCTGGATCTTAATGGTCTGGTGGTGCGATAGGGTTGGAGTAGATTCTGGAGGGATGGGACATTTAGTGGATGGTTTACTAGTTTGTGGGTGAGTGAGAGTTGATACCATTGAAGGAGGTGAGGGAGTTCAAGCCAGCCCAGTTCAGCAAGTAAGAGACAGTGGTGACTACAGTAGGATGCCCCTGTGGCGAATTTGGTAATTTTGTTGTAAGCAGGTGTCCAGCTTGTTTAGATCGCATTGCCTTAGGTTGGTACATATTGGAGAGGCATAAAGTAGGGTGGAGATAAGGTGGGAATTTGCTACTGAAATCTTTGCTGCTTTGGTGAGAAGATGCTTATTTCTGTACAACGCTCCTAGTTTTTTGTGGACTTTTTTTATGGTCATGGATATGTGAATGTCAAATTTTAGTTTATTGTCTATTTCCACTCCTAGCAATTTGGTGTGTTCAGTTGGGTATATAGTGGTGTTGTCTTTTGCTGTGATGTTAAAGTGAGAGCTGTTTTGAGTATGTCTGGTGGGTTGGGAGATGAGTAGTTTAGTTTTGTTTGGGTTGAGTATTAATTGGGCATCGGATAACCAAGTTTCAATAGAGGAAAAGGTTTCCTGTGTGACTTTTTGCAGTTTGGGTAGGGACTGGGCTGAGCAGATGATGGTCGAGTCATCTGCGTATTGTATGAGTGTGCCATGTGTGGTGGCAGAGGCTAGATTATTTGTGAAAACAGAGAAGAGTAGGGGTCCAAGGATGGATCCTTGGGGAACCCCTATGGAGACAGGTAGTTGGGGAGATATGCCATTCTGCCATACAACGGATTGTTGGCGGTCAGACAGGTAACTCTGAAACCAGTTGGTGACCGATTGTGAGAAGGATAGGTTATTGAGGACAGAGATAAGTTGTTTGCGTGGGACCATGTCAAATGCTTTAGATAGGTCTAGGAAAGTAGCAGAGGAGAGATAGCCATTGTTTTTATGCTGTAGGATAGTGTTAGTAAAGGAGAGTAAGGCAGTGGTGGTGCTATGGTTTGGTCAGAAACCACGCTGAGTATTGGAAAGGAGGTTGTTAATAAGGAGGTAGTCTGAGACCTGAAAGTATATGCATCTCTCTAGTATTTTGGAGAGTGGAGAGAGAATAGCTATGGGGCGGTAATTGGTTAGTTCTGTGGAGGGTCCGCCTTTGTGGTGGGGAATTATATGTGATACTTTCCACAGTGTGGGAACATAACTTTCTGACAGAGAATGGTTAATCAAGATGGATACTAGGTAGGCCAGAGCATCAGCTGCGATTTGTAGGTATTCATTTGGGAGGTTGTCTGCTGCTAATCTGGTGGGTTTAAGTTTATTTAAGAGTTTTTTTTATGTTGGAGGTAGGTACAGGAGAAAAAGAGAAGGCAGTGGGGAGATTAGTAGTTGAAGGTGTGGGTTGGAGGGGAGGGGGGTTGTGTTGTTTAGCTAGTGATAGTATGGTTTGTGTGAAGTGTGTGTTGAATGAGGTAGCAATATTTTCTGAGGAGTGAGGGATGTTAGGAGGAGGGGTACTGACTTTACCTGGGTGGAGGATGGAGTTTATGGAGGACCAGAATTGTTTGGGGCTGTGTTCGGAGGAGTCTAGGGCAGACTGGTAGTATTGGAATTTGTCCTGTTTTATTAGCTTTTTGACTCTATTGCGTAGTTCTAGGAATTTCTGTCTAGTTGAGGGGGTCTTGGTTTTGCGCCAGTGCTCCCAGGCTTTATCCCAGTTTTTCATTTCTGACTTAGTGGTTTTCTGTAGCCATGGGGAGGGTTGTGCTTTGATTTTGGAAAGTCTTATGGGGGCATGGTAATTAAGGATGCTCAGGAAGGTAGTATTAAAAAATTCAACTGCGTCATCAAGACTGAGGTACTTTAGAGGATGCCAGTTACATTCTTTGAGGGATGAGATGAATGTGAGTGGGTTAAAGTTTATTTTTTTACGTAACTGATGGTAGACAACAGGTTTAGCTTGGTATAGGTATTTTTTCAGTAGGAGTGTTGGGGAGTGATCACTGAGGCTATCTGATAAGCAGCCTGCTATATATGACTGGGGGTTCTTACTGACTAGTATCCAATCCAGGGTAGTTTGCTTGCTGGAGTTTTTATTTATCCTGGTTGGTGACTGGACTAGTTGGGTGAAGCCATGAAGGTTTACATGATGGGTTGGATGGTTGCCAGAAAAGGATTGCCAGTCAATATTGAAATCACCTTAAATGATAGTTTCTTGGGGGAGATGGTGGGTAGACCAGCTGAGGAGGTTTCCTAGTGCAGGGATGTTTTAGCCAGGTAGAAAGTCACATCCAATTATGTTGATGGTTTTGTTTTGGTTTATTTTGAGGTTGGTATATATTATTTCTTCATTGCCTATTTGTGGAGCTGATGATTTTAAGATCTGGATGTTTAGATGCTGTTTAATTATTATAACTACACCGCCTCCTTTCTTGTTTAGCCGGTCTACTCTTAGTATGCCATAACCTGTAGGGAGTATTTGCTCACTGGTAATGTGAGGTTTTAGCCAGGTTTCTGTCAGGATGACTATATCTGGGGAGTACAAGTCTATGGTGGCATGGAGTTCATGGACTTTGTTGGATATACTTCTAATATTTAGGCTTAGTAGAAGGAAGTCATTTGTCTTTCTATTGTCTGTAATATGGGAGAAGTTGTGGTTTCTAGTCTGATTATGAGGATTGGGGTTTGAGACGGTAGGGCCAGGGTTGGGGTGGATATCTCCACTTAGGGCTAGTTTTGATATGCATGAGGTTATTAGTTTTCCCAGTTTTTGAATGTGTTTATAAGGGAAACTTTATGATTGTGCTCTTTGGATAATAGGTATGGTGGGAGGGTTACTATGTTAAGTTGTAGGGATGCTTTATGTTTGAGTAATATAGTTGGTAAAATATGCGGGGGGTACATAGGGATGGTTCTTGAGTTGGTGGGAGGGGAGCTGTGTGAGGGTTGAGACATCAGTGGTGGTGTGAGTAGTAGTACAGTGGTAGTAGTTGAGTGGGGTAATAACGGAGCTTTGGTAGGATGTAAGATATGCAAGGAGAGTGCATGCAGTGAGCCTAGGTAAGGTATGCTTGTACATGTTAGTTGAGGAGGTGTGATAGTAGTGGGAAGATGGAGGAGGTAGTGTTGGGTTAGCGCTGTGGTTGGCTACCGGAAAGATGGGAGGGGTTTGTGAGTGTAATAAAGGTGGGACCACTGGGGGCGATATATATATATATATATATATATATATATCTATGATATATGTCACATATGATAACATGAAGGTGTGTTTTCCTTCCCAAATCAACTATACTGCATTTTTTGGCATTAAGTATTATCCTGCGACTGCCACATCAGAAGATGATCTTGTACTGGTTCATAGTTGTGTACTAGGCTAATGGTCCTGGAGCCTTTACAAGCCTAGCCCATAGAAGTGCCCTGACATTGTGCCACCAGTTAGTTCCCAGTGCCTCTATCAAGTAGAGCCACTGGAGTGATCCCCAGATGAACATTCTATTTCCCATCCACTCATCAAGATTTTTCTTGAAGAGGGCTAGTGAGGTGCTCTGCTTGACATTTATGGAAGTCTATTCCAGAGCATGGGCAGTCTCTGGGTTATGAGCCTGTCCCTCTAGCATGTTCTGTCAATTGTGGTAATGAGGTTGAGGTCTCTGGAGCATGTGGTGTGGAGAGATTGGGATTTCTTTAAATGTAGCATTTCTAACAGAGCTGGGTCAGACATGGCTTTGTAAGTCAAGCAGAGATAGCCTCGTAGACTATATGAGACAGAGAATAGCTGGAGTTTTTTTTTGAGTTTTTCTGTGTACATGTTGTTTAAGGCCTAGGATCCTCTTCGTGAGGTACTTTTGTGGCCTTTCCAGCTGTTGCATGTGTCTAGTAAGGTACATGCCAAATGGGGCATTATACTCCATGTTTGGCCTAATGAGGGAAGAGTAAAGAGAGATGATGACCTCTTTCTTCCTGGATGCAAAACCCTTTGTAATGAGATGTGCCACATAGGACTTTCTGACCACAGTGGCAATGTGGTGGTCGAAGGAGAGGTTGCTGTCAACCTGTGTCCCCAGATCTCTTATAATGCCTTCAGTGTTCAGTGGATTCCCATCAATGTGGTAATTAGAGGGAATTGAGTTTCTCCCAAAGGGGATGATTATGCATTTTTTGGCATTAAGCTTAAGGCCATGGTTTTGACACCAATCATTGGTATCAATGAGGTCCTAATGGAATGTAAGTATTTCCAAGTGATCTGACAATTGTGCCTTATCCAGATGTCAGCAAACTTAGCCAACGTCTCTTGATGTTTGCTTTCACTTCTGCATAAATACCAAAGACCAGGAATCAAAGTCCTTGGTGAGGTTAATGAAAGCAGTTTGGCCTCTTGAGGGTCCCAAACAAGGCTTCAGGGAATGTTTTGAAAAATCTGACCTGGTTTAGTAAGCATGATCTACTTTTACAACTCTGGTACAGTAGAGTAAAGGGTATATAGGCCAGCTACATCATTATTTATCAGATTATTAACTTTACAATCCATAACTTTATAAGTGATTATTATCAAGCTTCATAAGTCTATAGTTTCTAGAGTTGCTCATAGTATCATCATTGTGGAATGGTAATACTATGGTTATTCTTCATGCTTCATGAAAACAACCGATGGAGAGAGAATTTCAAGAAGGCTAAGAGGGCACTCGCTAAGTGCTGGTTGACATATACTACCAAACAAACTGAGACAACATGAGGTTATAAGGTCTCATACAGCTAGTAATCCATGTTAGACACTGCAGATATAACCTGGTCCAAGCTTATTCTGGGAGGCAGCGATGGTTGATGATGGAGGAACATCTGGCTGTACAGGGGGTCAGGACAGTGCAGTTGTGTAAAATCTTACCATTGAGGTAGATGTCCCTCTCTTCACTGTTGTAGTATTCTTCATTGTAGGAATCTCCTGCCAAGGATAGCCTAATATCTGGCCAGTATACGGAAGGCTTTTGATCTTTTATGTGCCCTACATCACACGTACGTTTAGGCTGTTGGACATAAAGATGACATATGGACACAGTTGCCCAGAACAGTAGAAAGCAGTCTCCATAGCAAAAAGGAGGCTATGTACATCCAGGAGGAGAAAATGCAGATAAAAAAGGCAGACGCTTGGGGCTAGGGGGAAACCAAAACAAAGCCCAAATGAAAAAAGGACAATGGAGGGAGAGAGTGAATATTGTAATAGTGAACAGAGAAGGACATCTACTGGTATGGTAAAATTTTACTCAACTGTACTATTGTCCTTCTAGATCACTGTTGCAGTATTCTTCACCATGGACAGAGTACAAAATCTCAAGAAAAGCATTGTGAGGTGGAGGGCTGGGAAGAGTCCTCAACAAACCCATGCAGAATGGCCCTAGCAAAACTTGCTCTAAACCTAGAAACCATAACCAGTTTATAATACTTAGTTAAGGTATGCACAAAGACCAAACAGTAGCCTTAAGGATGGAAATGGTGTCCAATCCTTTGTAGAAAGCACCAGACGAGGCAACAGCTCTAGTGGAGTGAGCTCAAACAGTAGTAGACCGATATTTGCCATACAAATAACAAAAGGAAATGACCTTAGAAATCCAGGAGGAGATGGCTTGCTTAGAACCAGCCAAACCCAATTCCCTGAAATTAAAAGAAACAAAAAGCTGGTCAGATTTATGAATGGCATTAGTTTTATCCAAAAAATACCTAAGCTGTCTGTGCAAATCCAAGGTATATAGGACCCTCTTGGTAGCAGTCCGAGAAGGGAAAAAAGGAAGGGAGTTGTACTGCCTTATTCAAAGACAACTCATTAACCACAAAAGACTAGAAATCACACAGAAAACTCAAAAATACAAAACCGGTACAGCACGTAGAAAAGGACTCCACTGCAATACAATAAGTGCAAGTTCATTGAAAAACAATTAAGCACTTTCGTCATGTTTATATCAAAGACTCCTTAAGAATCTCTAACAATGTAACAAATAAGGATCTATGTACTTTCCAACCAACATCATGTTATTTAAAATCCTGTAGTTACCAGAAGTAACAAATACAATTTTAAACTTTTGGTCTACTCTATTGTTTTTCAAATGATGTGATGTTGGCTGGAGGGTACTTAAATGCTTATTTGTTGCATTGTTGAATGCATGAATTCTGAAGTTGGCTTTGATATAAACACAACAAAAGTGTTTAATTGTTTTTTAACACATTAACCATCTTGGGAATAAAAGGATTAGTACAAAGGGACACACTGTCCATGTGAAAAAATAAAAAGGGAAGGATGGCTGTAAGGACATGAACCTCAAAAGCTCTCTGACCAGAAGAGCTAGCAATAAAAGACAGTTTTCCAGGTATGTCGCAGATAAGCTGAACCTGCAGACTCAAAAAGGAGCCTGTGTCATTTTTTAAAAAAGAAAATGAAGGTCCCAAGGAGGATGATTAGGCTTACTTGGGGCCCAAACTGCAGTATGCCGTTAAGAAACTGTTTTACCTGAAATCGAGGAGGAGGATTCAAGGGCAGACAAGCAGAAATAGCTGACAAATGGGCCTTTATAGAAGAACAGACCAAGCCAGACTCTAGCAACTCACACAAATAGAGGTAAACCATGGAAACACATCTGAAATAGGATCCTGGTTATGAGCATGGCACCAGACAGAAAACCTCTTCCTTTTGAACATATAAGACTTTCTAGTTACAAGTTTTCTTGTCTCCTAAAACCCTGAGCAAGTCCTCAGAAAAGAGGTGGCTAAAAAGGATCAAAACTCTGTCAGCCGCAGTGTCAGTTGAAGAGTAAAAAATAAGGCTGGATGACTGATCCCTCCATCCTGTGTGGGAAGGCCCGACTGTTGAGGTAGCTTCATAGCAATTGCCCCTGGCCAGATGCATTAAGAGGGGGAACCAGTGCTGTCTTGGCCAAAAGGGAGTCACTAACAAGATTTTTGAGGAGTAGAGATGAATTTTCTGCAGGGCACACATCTTCCATGCCAGATGGCATGCCACTGTGGAACAGAAAAGAGGGAGCTGCCTGTTCAGAAGAAAGACAAAAATATCTGCCTGATGAATAACTCACCAACAATGTCCAGAAACATATTTCTGTGAAGCATCCATTCATAAGCCTGTGTTTCAGACCAGCTCAAAATGTATGCCACTAGATTGTGTTCTGAAGGAATATATACTGCCTTGAAGAGCCAAGATCCCAGTCCTGAATCACCAGCCTGCAGATAAGTTAAAACTGTGTTCCCCTGCTTGCTGACAAACCACATTTCTGTGGTGCTATCTGTGTAAACCTTCAAAGGTCCAGGAGAGAGAGAGAGAGCATAGGTTCATACTAGGCTATCTGCCCTAGGGCATTTATAAGCCTAGCCAGAGTGTGTTTGGCTTTCGCCACCCATTTTAAAATAATTTTGCTATGCCCTTTTTTGAGGTTAGTATACTGTGCCTCTGTCTAACAGTGACACAGAAGTGATACCCGGGGTAAACCTACGATCTCCCATCCACTCATCAAGATTCCTCTTGAAGAGAGTCAATGAGGGACTCTGCCTAACCTGGACTGGGATTTTATTCCAGAGTGAAGGGAGCCTCTGGGTTATGAATCTGTCCCTCCAGCATGTCCTATTTATTTCAGTGCTGAGGTTCAAGTCTCTCGAGCGTGTAGCTGGATGGGATTTGGATTTTCTGAGGTGCAGCATGTCCATTAATTCCGGGTTAGACATGGCTTTATACGTCAGGCACAGATCGCCTCTGAGCAGGCGGTATGCCACTGAGTAGAGCTGGAGTTTCTTTAACCGGGCAGCATATGGCATCTGTTTGAGCCCTTTGATCCTCTTGGTGAGGTACTTTTGGGGTCTTTCCAGTTGCTGCAGGTGTCTGGTAAGGTACATCCCAAAAGGGGCATTGTACTCAAGTATGGGCCTGATGAGGGATGAGTAAAGAGGCACGATGACCTCCCTGATCTAGATGTGAATCCCTTCATGATTAGGTGGGCTATATAAAATGTTTTTCTAACCACTTTGGCCACGTGGTTGTCAAATGAGAGATTGCTATCAACTTGGGTCCCCAGGTCCCTAATTACTTCTTCTGTACTTAATGGATTACCACCCATGTGGTAATTTGTGGGCACTTTGTTTTTGCCAAAGGGGATGACTATTCACTTTTGGCGTTTAGCTTGAGGCCATGGCTCTGGCACCAGTTGTCTGTTTCTATGAGGCCCTTTTGGAGGATGCTTGTGTCGGCTGGAGTGTCGATTATGGCGGCCAGTTTACAGTCATCTGCAAACTTGGTCAGCCACAGTCCTTCCATGTTGGCCTGTACCTCCGAGAAATATATACCAAACAAGAGAGGTCCCAGGACTGAGCCTTGTGGGACGCCACTTGTAACTGGTTTGGAGTCTGACATGGCTCCAGCAATTCTAACCATGTGGGTTCTGTCCTTGAGCCAGTTTGCAACCCATCTAGTGACATAGGGGTTTATATTTAAGCTGGTAAGCTTATCTATAATGCCCGAGTGGGGTATTGTATCGAAGGCTTTTGCGAGGTCCAGGTAGGCTGTGTTGACCACCTTCCCCTCGTCAATGGCCTTGGTGACTGTTTCAAAGAAATCAACCAGGTTTAAGAGGCAGGATCTGCCCTTAAAGCCAAACTGGGTAGGATCCAGTGTCTGTAGATCCCCAATATCTTTATTTATGAGGTCCATGATGATCCTTTCCATAGCTTTGCAGACCAAGCTAGTCAGGCTTATGGGGCGATAGTTTCCAGGATCCGTTGAGGCACCACCTTTGCGGAGAGGGACCACTATTGCTGTACGCCACTCTTTGGGTACATAACCTGTAGTAAGGCTGAGATTGAACAGTAGTTTTATGTTTGGGTTTAGCTCTTCTTGGAGTTCATGTAGGACGCAGCCCGGGACACCGTCTGGTCCCATTGATGCTGTATTTTTTGCTTTGGAGAGGGCAACTCTTACCTGAGCATCTGAGATGTCAGGGGGGCAGCACTCTGCTGGGATAGATATTTGCCCTTTTGGTTGGGAGAAGTTTGCGCTGAACCTGTCAGCTAGGATGTTGGCAATGTCTGTGGGTTCGATGTATTTTTTGTCATTTTGGACTAATTCTGAGCATATCTGGGAATTCCCACCCAGGTTCCTAACATAACTAAAGAAAGCCTTGTGATTATCCTTAGTGTCCTGTGCAATTTTTCTCTCAAAGCTGGCCTTAGATGATTTTATGAGTGCCCGTAGTTTTTTGCTAATACTGATCAGAGATGCCTTCCCTTTTTGGGAATTTGCTCTATCATGTAGTAGCTTCCTCCTTCTATTGTATAGTTTGTTTATGGCTGGGGTCCACCAGACAGGACATCTGCCTTTGGAGGATTGGGACTTGGTTTTATTTGGGATTGCATGATCCATGCATTCCTGAAGGTGTTCATAGAATGCGTTTATAAAGGATTCTGCAGTCTGGGCCGTATTTTCCACAGGCCCGGGGGCTTTGAAGGATTCCACCTCGGTTTTGAGGAGTGTGAAATTTGCATTAGAGAAGTTTTTCACTGTGGTTTTCAGGGCAGGGGGTGGAGTCGGGATGTGAATATCCAGTGAGATTAGTTTATGGTCTGATCTTACCAATGAGGGATATACTTCTGGTCTGGAGCATAGAGTCCCCATGTTGGTGATGGTCAGGTTCAGTATGTTTTCTCCTCTTGTGGGAGTGGTAACAAGTTGTTCCATAGCATTTGAGTTTATAAATTCTAGGAACCTTTGGGCTAGGGTGTTGGAGCTAGAGTAATGCTCCCAGTCTATGTTTGGGTAGTTGAAGTTACCCAATATAATGGTGTTTGGAGAGACCTTCATATTTTCCAGTGTTCTCAGGAAGGCCGAGTGGGGTTCCTGGGTTTGGGAATGTGGTCTGTAGCAGGCTATAAACTGGAAGGCAGTTTTACCCACTGGGTAAGGGTAAAGGGGGAAAGGCCTTGAGGGCCAGAATCAAGGCTTTCATCTCTTTGACCTTGATATGGTCTGATTTCTGAAGGGGAGGCAAAGACCTTTAACTATCAGGTGACTATAGGAAGCCCGAGGCTGAAAAGGTAGGCCTCGAGTGAGGAAAAGTTGCTGAATCCACCATTCAAATTCCTGCTTCAGACAACTGACTTCAAGTACCAGTGAAGGTTCTGCATGTGCAGTCTGGTAAGATGGAGCATGGAATAGAGGAGGCCATGAATCCCAAGGTTCAAAGAAATTCTCTGATTGGAATAATAGGTACACACACACTGAAAACAAGCTTTCAAGAACAGAACTTTTGGAGGTGGAAGAGAGACCAGCACTTGCACTGTGAATCTTGCAACCCTGATACAAATGATCTTGAGAGGGAGTTAGGACAGAATTTTGGAAGATGATAGTGAACCCCAGACTTTAAATGAGAGATATTGTGTCCAGATACTATGACAGACAACTGATAGAAGGTGTCTGAAGCAACAGGTCATCTAGATAAGTTAATCTGAATGGCTTGAAACTTGCAAAAGGCAATCACAAATGCTAGGCATTTTGTGAATACCCTTGGGGCAGTAGAGAGGCCAAACGGTAAAGGGAAGAAACAAAATGAGAGGAAGAAACAGAGAAGTGTAAAAACTTCTTGAAGAGAGGCTGAATAGGAATATGAAGGTAATTATCCTTCATATTCAAGGATACCAGAGGAGCCTGGGGGTATTAAAACAGGAAACATGGTTTGGAGTGAGAATCTGAAAAGAAGGAACCTTGAGAAAGGTGATAAGCAAGGAGAAATGCAGAACAAGTCTCCAAGTGACTTTGTTTTGAGGAACCATCACATCCTGAAGTAAAATCCCTTTCCTACTTGGGAAACAGGGACAGGTTAAATAGTTCCATGGTCCACCAGGGACTGAAGGTCCTCTGAGAAATGAGGAAGTTGTTCCAGATTTGGTTAGGGAATCCCTGAAAAAGAAGGGAGACACTTCCACACCATGAAGTAACCACAGTGGATGATCGATAGAACCCAAAAATCCATGGTGATGAGATGCCTGTTTGGAAGACAGAGGGAGAGGTGAAGAGACCAGCAAACCTGGCCAGGGGTGGGGGTGGTGGGGCTTTATGTCAAACAGAAGTAGGCTTGTCAGACCATTCTTTCTGCCTTTAGTGGTTTGACATGGCTGTCAGGCCTAGTAGGCTAATTCTTCTATAACTTGGGGATGAGAGATAAAACTATGTTTAAGGTCCTGCAAAGCCTTGCCCTTTTCTTTTAGGCACAATATCAGTAGCAGCATTCCCAAAGAGATATTTATTATTCAAGGGAGCATCTAGCAACTTGGACTAAATGTCTTCAGGTACTGACTGTAGATGAAGCCAAGAATGTTGTCACATAACAGACCCTAAAACAGCAGCTCTGTTAGAAGCATCAGCATCACAGTTGCACTTAATAGTGGGTCAAGCCACCAGATGGGTACATCCCAAAACAGAAAAAGAAGATTTTGCCTCAATCAGGTAGGTTGGAAAGAACCTGACAAGACTAGGCAAAGCACATCTGGTCATGTGGGTCAGGTAATTGATGGCACCAAAGGCTAATGTAGAAGCAGTATAAACCTTCTTACCAATGGTCTACATTGCCCTATTTATCTGAAGGCAGAAGCTTGGAAGAGGGCAAGAGTTTGGAAGGCTTGTCAGATGAGACTGACACCACAGCAGGAAACTAAGAATCAGGAGTCTTAGGAGCAGCTATAAAAGTGTCTAACACAGCTAACACAGGAGGCACTGCAGAAGGTTTAGGAGTGTCCACCTGAAGCAGCTCATAATACATTCTCAGATATCAGACACTTAAGAATCCTACTTATAATGTTCCATCATTCTAGCTATAGTGTTCCCCTAAAGATAATTCCTCAAAACAAGACTCAGGATTCAGACTTTTCTATATCAGAACCATAAGTTAAAGGTGAAAGCATCCTGGAAGAATAGAAAAAGGACCCCTCATCAGACCCTGAATCCTCATTTGAGAATTGGGTTTCCTAGTCCATTTGGAAGGAGTGGATGTCCAAGGGAAAATAGGCACAGAAACCACTTTTGGAGGCTTCAGTGTCACTAAGGCATTAAACTGGCCTTGAGTAAACTCCTGCATTTCCCTTTGAGGACCCTTAGAGATTACAGAAGTATGCTTAGTCTTCTACTTTTTCTTTAAAGGGGCATCAGCCCTAACAAACATTGTGGGTTATGACTCTTGATAAAATTCATTAAGAGTACCCTAATCTCTTCCCTGACCAAAATCTGCAGAATCCCTCTAAAACCCTGCAAGATGATCAATTATGGTTCTACCCCTTGACATCCAGAGTGGACAACTGCAAAGCCTCAGAAAATGTGTGAAAGGAAGAATCCATGTTGATCTCTGATGGGGTTATAGCAGAGGAATTCATAGCAGACACTGGATGGTCTACGGAGTTATCACCTGCTTTTAGAGAATGGCTGGAGGAGGCTGGACAGCAAAGAAATCCAGTTATCTGTTGGCCTTCTACTAGCTGAACAGTACCTGTGGGATAGAAGATTCTGCCATGCTACTTTGGACTAACCATTTAAGCCTCTGGCTCTCAACAGAGATGGTCAGGGAAGAAACCAACTTTTAACAGTTTTAAACACAAACACAATGTTATAGGATGTATGGTCATGGGAAGTCACTAGACAAGAAAAAAAGACGCTGTTTGTGATGATCCTTATGGGGACTCTGCCTCCCGTACTGCCATTTTTCCCTTTTTGGATGACATGAACTCTAGGCAAGCAAAAAAGAACAAGACCAAAGAAAAAACATCCCATTGTGGGCACTTCTCTCATGGTTACATATTCAGCACAGCAGAAGGGCATTCAGACTGATGAGCAATGATGGCATTCAGACTGATGGCAAAGAAGTTCTGGGTAACTGTGTCTGTAAATCATTGTTATGCCCTATGTTCAGAAGGGGTGCATACGTATGACATAAGGTGCATACAAGATCTAAAGGCTTTGGTATACAGGCCAGACATTGTGCTGTCCTTGGAAGATCTCTACAATGAAGAATACTGCAACAGTGATATTAAAAGGACATATTACTATATTTTTGGACCTTATTAACAATGGGTTCAGTGTAAGATACTAAACTGGAAATAAACTGGACACAATATTGTATATCTTTTCAAAGTTTCCTAACAACATAAGGCCTTCTTCAGTTATATTGTTAAAATTTTCAGTGGCACTGAGTGTATACCTGCTGTGACAATAGGAGGTACTGCCAGCCATGCCATGAGAAGTAGGACAGTGGATACATGACTTGTGCCAGCATAGTTTGCTGGGATTTTGTAAATAAGTATGTCATTTGTATATCAAAGTGATTTGTGCTGAAAATGTATTTGTGAGGTTTGTGTTAAAAATCTATCAACAGTGCACCATATGCTAGAATGGAAAGAAATGTACATGTATTATTGTATCTGAATTAAATGTGTGTTTTAATAAAGAATAGTGGGACAACAGAGGTTAACCAGCTAGCTTACTATAAGAAAAATAAGAGAAATGTAAACAAGCTGTTAAATCATTAAAACGGCATGCCATAGTGCTAAACAAGACCAGAGATGGTGGGTATGAAATATTCCCTTGTTCATTAACGCAGTAAAAAGAGGGGAAGCCCCAGGCACTACCATAAACATTTAGATGTGTATTGTATCTGTCTATGCTAAGCTTCTGTCTGAGCTTCAAGGGGGGATATTGTGAGAACCCAATCAGGTGACCAGATGAGGTCATTCTGCAACCATTTTTGATATTTTACAGGGATTAATCAGAGCATTGAGTATTCTGTTTTGGGGAACCCGACTAGAAAAACTGTTCACACATTTCATTGTGCCTTGCTCTATCAAGCAAGTTATTAGGGAATAGTAATTCTCTTAGATTCAGTCAGGAATATAGTGAAGCTTAGAGATTGTGTTTATTTGTATGAGTCTGTCCATCAATGTTATTTTCAATCTTTCCCATGATTTGAAATCTGTGGTTTACTGTAAACATATATTTAGTATGTTCTTGTTTTTGTATTATTTATTATTAAATATATTTAAAATTTTCATTGTGGCTAGTCCATTTTAGAAAATATTTAAGCTTTGAGTGTATTTGCATAATTTGGTGATAACTCTGCCCACTCCTGAATACCTTGCTGTTTGGACAACATTACCATTTGTTTTAATATTAACATAATTGGATACCCTTTTAAGAGCCTTATAGTAACTGTCTAGTGGCAGTGAATATACCTTATAGTCTGGGCAAAGTTGGTAGAGCAGGTAATCTGTACCAGCCTTTCCCAGAGTTGTGCGTGTCTGAAAGTTAAATCTCAAAGAGTATAAGTGTGTGCCAGCTACTTGGGGTATGGAGAGGAAGCATCATTTTCACAGAGCCAGTAGGGAGCCTTACTGGGGACCTGGGGAGAGACAGAGACACTGGGATGTGTGTGCGCCCTGCATGCTCTTAAGGGAAACATTACTTGGTGCAGAGAACTGCATCTGGAAATACTGAGTGAATCCAGTTGTATTCCAAGTGCACATCCCTCTCCAGTGTCAGTGATGAGGATTCAGGCTACTTGATTACTGGCCCATTGTGGGGCCTCACACCTGGACTTGCATTCTTTGTGTGAGGTCTTTACTAGTTAGTTGCCAGTCTATTGTATAAGGAGTATTGATCTGTTAAACTTAGCATGAAATATCTTAATTTTCTTTATAAACAAGTTTATATTTTATTTTTTATTTAACATTTTTGTTTACCGGGAAAGTCCGACTTGGAACAAAGCCAATTTTCAGCGGAGGCTCGGGGAGAAATGCTCCATATGCATGTATTTAAAATGTGGGAGGAAACTGGAGCTCCTGGAAGAAACCCACATTAATGCAGGGCGGACATGCAGACTCCAACAGAAGGCACCCCAGCTGAGAATCGAACCGGAGAACCTCTTGCTCTGAGTTGACAATTCTACTGCTGCACCAATGCACTGTCCCAATATATGTATGGAATATGCAATTGCATTAGGCAATGGGTTATTTGACTAACTGCACTTTTTGCACTAGTAACAAATGTCTTACAATAGGAGAAGATTTATTTAGAAGTAATTGCTAAATACATGTTTAGGGGTATAAAAAGTATGATTTAAGTGAACAGGTTACTGCTAGGTAATTGGATGTTACTCACTCACGCATGAGCTTAATTCAAAAGATACCAATGTAGTGCTGCCCAGCACTATCAGATTGAACAGCAAGATGCCCTATTTTATAAATAATTCACAACTGGGTGCATGCTCACATAACTGAATAATTATTGGAAGACATGCTTTCCACTGTTAATCTACACTATCTGCATTTGTCAGATTCAGTGGAAAAAAGTACAATCTGAGCCAGGTGGAAGAACTATATTTACTAACACAGGTATGATTTCTTCCTGTTCTTTGAAAAGTACATCATCTCAATCTTCCACTGTCCAAAAAGCATCAGATTTGGCCTCATATTAGTATGTGCAGACATTTTTTTAAAAGAATATTATAAGTTTTCAATATCAGAGGTCAAGCTAACTTGTCCAAATGGCATCTGACATTTCTTATAACATCTAATATTGTGACAGAAATGAGATGGCAAAAATTATCTCAGCATATTCTAAGACAAATGTTGATATTTTATACGAATAATAAATGTTATAATTTGAAATCAGAATCAGACCTCTCTGCATACAATGCAAAACAAATATTTAACTCATAGTTCAAGAAAACTAAACATTAGGATGACAGCATCCCTGAAATATTAGATAAATCTAAATCCTTGTTGTTTACTGTTAAATCTGTTTTTGATGAACTAGGAAAAGCATCATACATTAATGAGCCTTCATCAGCTTATTTTAATATTGTACAACATGCTGGCCCCCAGACTGGGGTATAACAGAAAAAGTAGCTGAATTTTGATTAATGGTTGTTCACAATTTGATTTTTTCCTGCTGCAGAAAGTAAAAGAAAAGTTTTATATAAGTATTCAGCTGTCATTTTTTCATGATTTACTTTCTGATATTCTTTAAAAGAGAAGATTTGCTGATACAAGGAAAGCTCTTTTGGGAAACAAAGTTTGCTCCCACTTTATCTTCCAAGCTTCGTCTCAAGTCAACTATTAAAACTTAATCCTAAAATGTAGCACCTCAGAAGAGGCTCACGGGGAAATGAATGATATTGGCCTGCTTCACTAGCGCCCAGTTTGGAATAGATCTTTATTTAAGGGGTGGGCTTAGGCATCCAGCCAGTGTGGACAAAGTTTTTCTTCTCATCAAACTATTTTTGTTTGGTGTGTAACATAACATCTACTTTCAATGACTTAAATAATCCTATCGAAAAGATCAATGTTCTAAAATGTTTAAATCAAAGTGAATGCTTCTTGTTTTCAAGAAGTTCACTTAGCATCTCATAAGAGTAAAGTTGTATTTTTATGGTGCATTTATGAACTCTACAGATAAAGCAAGGAGTGGTTCATTATTTATATTCCAAGCATATAAAGAATTTGAATTCTTACCAAGACTCAATGAAGAATCCGCTTATGTTTATTTTCTTGAATACATCTTTTGCTTATTTAAGAAACTTTTTTCTTTAAAATGCATGAAGTATTATTCTAGAAGGGGACTTAAATGTAGACTTCTTGGACTACTGAAAATAAGGCCTATCATTACAAAATTAAGGACATCTATAACAGATCATTTTAATAGAATGATGGTCTTAGAAAAATCCACTTATTAAAGGTTTTACTTATTTTGAGCCAAAACATATTTCCTTGACAATTTTTGTGTTAGTTAAATGCATGCTAAACTATATAGATATTTTCCTTAGTTAAGTACCGATGCATGTTTAAAAAAGTGTAAATTACTTTTTAATACTACAGTATTTTTGTGTATTTTAAAGAAATATGTGATGCTGTTAAGATACTTTGGTGCTATAATGGTTCAGAGGAAATTCTTTCCCAACAGTTTGACCTGTTTAAAAGCCTTCACTGTTGGAATCAAATTTTCCTGAAGGGACACAGGAAGACATTAAATTAGCTAAATAAAAATACTGAACATTTGGTATTATTCGATCAAGTTTTTGAAGTTAATCCCTTTAAACTGGGCAACAAAGGGCTATCTGGCTGTTAGAATTAATAAATTAGTCAGGCAGAAGTAATATTAAATGTGAGCAGGATAGCTATTTTTAAGAAGGAATCTTGTTTCAAAGCGGGGATCTAAATTTATATCTCAGTTGCAAATTGATCTTTGCATTACTGATCCAATACAAATAAGTTATGAATTTGACCTCTTTTGCTACTTTTGTTAATTCCAATCATCTATTATATTACAAGAGTGTATCTAAATTATTCCGGAAAATATATCTGCTTAAGTAATGCAGAATTCACAGATTTTCAATGGGAATAATTTAAACAGGCTACTCTTACTCTTCCTCATAAAATAACTGGTTTGATTAGATTCTCGTCTTAATTTTAAAATGTTTCTTTTGGGTTTCAGTTCCTCATTTATTAAGTATTATTAACTAAGCAAATGTCCATGTCAAGTCAAACCTTCACTTTTTTTATCTAGTATTATAATAGTCAGTCTTAATGAGATTTCCAATTACAAACCAAATTCCCTTTTAAAGTCTTATAGAATTACTGCAGGTTGCATAAATCAAATTCTACTAAACAGATCTTAGTTTTAATATTGCCTTTTAATTTTTTCCCTCATGTCAGTTTGTCAATTTAGATACTACAATCAATTTTATTTATTGCAAAAATATTAAATGCATTCTGATATTACCATCTGCTACTTAGATGCTCAAAAATAATTTTAATGCATAAAAAGGTTACCCTTTTATGTTCTGAATCTTATGGGTATTACAATATTTTTAATTTAATAAATGCTTTAGTTTTTTAGTCTAAATATTTTCTTACAATTAATAGTATTGATCAATTATATAAATTTAAAATTCAACCATAGTCAAAGTTGCCTTCTCCAGCACTTTTTTATTGGTTATGAATAATGATTAATTCATGATTTTTGACAAAAACAATACTCTTGAAAGAATTGATATATAAAATTATCTGATAAAATATTGATTATTCAACCCAGTTTTTCTTTTGTCTTACTGAAGAAAATAATGAAAAAAGGGCAAGCAATATTACAGGCATCATAAAAAGTAAAAAAAAAAAAAGGAAAGATATGTTCATTCACAGAGATCGTTACATTTTTAAGAATTTTTAAAAGTCTAAGTTTACAATCTCTTGACTGAACATTTGCATCTTATGCAGAGTTATATTTCTTTACCAATTACAAGAAATGTATGAAACCAAATTTAATAGTTGCTTTAAATGAAATTTCTTTTGCTGGTAGAATTATTTTAAAAATATAAATATATTCTCACTTGGCATTTTTTATACAAAGTGCAGTTCTCCCTCATGACATAGAATAGTATTTTAAAATCAGAGTATTATGGTGTAAAATTTAACTGCTGCTTTATATTCTTACAAATTCCTATTTCAGTGATGCTGCCCATCTGTCCTAGCCTCTACTGCTTCCTTTTCCACTCAATATTTCCTAGTACCAGTATCTTTAGTGAATTCAGCCTTCCCATTATAAGGACAATGTATTTGGGTTTTGGTTTTACTCCTGTGTCTTTTAGTGACGTTTCTTCCCTTAATTAATGGCTAATTTGATCATCTTGCAAGCCATGAAATTTTAAAAAGTGTTCTCCAACACCAGAGTTAAAGAACATCAATTTTCTTGTACATAACATTAGTGAAAGCTGCATGTTGCTATTGGAAACCATAACTTTGACAATATGGACAGTTGCTGATGATAGATCTTTGACCTTTTAAAATCTTATCCAGGTTTGCTATATGTTTCTTTCTAAAGAGCAACTAACTATTAATCTTATAACTGTAGTCACAATTTGCAGAGATATTTGACTCCAGGAAAATAAAATGTGTCAATGCCTCTGTGTCCTCCCCATCTAAGTGCAAATGATTAATAGACATAAATGACATTAGTGGTTTTGATGTTGAGGAACAAACCATATTTTGCACTTTCTGCTTTTACTATTATTTTAGGTCGGTACCATCTGTGTGTATTGGAGGCTACCATCTCCCTCAATATCCAATTTGTCTACCACAGCAATTCTTATGACATATTTTGCATATAAATTAAATAGGTAGGATGGCAAGATATGGCCTTGTTTTACTTATTTTCCCAGTCCTGATGTAGTCTTTTGCTCCATATTCAGTTCTTACTACTACTTACAGTTCTGCATACAGATTCCTCAGAGGGCAAATAAGGTGACCTAGTATTCCAATTTCATTAATCACTTGGCAAAACGTGCTATGGTCAACACATTCTAAGTCTTTAGTATAGTAAGTAAAGCAGAAGTAAATATTCTTTGAGAACTCCTTTGCTTGTTCCATTATCTTAGAAATGTTGGCAATTTGATCACTGGTGCCTCTACCCCTTCTGCTACAAGTGTGTACATAAGTCAGTTCATAATCCATATAATGGCTAATGTAGTATTTTCCCAAATGGGCATGCAAGTTTCATGCAGTACTACAACATTATCTTTCAGGATTTTAAGCAATACATACTGCAATTTAATCACTTCATTCAACTTTGTTATTAGCATGGCTTTCTAGGACACATTCAACTTCACTATACAAAATATCTGGTCCTAGTTCATAGATACCACCATCATATACATCAGTGATTTTAAGAAGTTCTTATACAGCTTCTCTGTATATTCCCCCACCATCTCTTTTTAATATCTTCTGCTTCCATTAGTTCCATCTCATCATTATCTTTTATTATATCCATCTTTATCTGGAAGTTTTCCTTAATATCACTAATCTTCTTGAAAGATCTTTTTCTTCTGTTGCTGCTGTCTTCTTTCATTTCTTACCAATGCCGGTTTGAATGTCTCCTTATTTCTTATTGATATTCGCTAAGAAAAATTTAAGACATGTTGTGTTGGTCCACTAAAACAAAACAAAGTCATTTTAACTCAGACATGATGTAATACCTTTTGTTGGAGTAGCATAAGCTTTACAATTACTTTTGGGTTGGCATAAGCCCTTCACTAAGGTCATTTTGCTAAATGCTAGGAGTCTAAACATGAAACTGCACTCATTGCATGCATTCTTAACCCTGGACAATGCTTACATTTGTGCAGTCACAGAAACCTGGTTCAAAACTTTGGAGAGTACCCCAGCCTTACCTGGTTACTCATCCTGTTATACAGTCAAACTCCAAACTGTGGGCAGCAAAGCCAAAGGAGGTGGATTTTCAATAGATATTAAAGACACACACCTCCAGGCTGGTCAAGCAGTATGACACACAGGAGACACTCCAGGTGCAGTTAACCATTGACAAGACACCTATTCAAATCACAGCTAGTTACAAACCCCCAAATTTGACTCAAGATGCCCACTCCACCTATCTAAACCTCTTTAAATCTATCAAGATTCAACCCTTTACCCTGATCGTGGGTGACTTGAACTACCCAACCATAGATTGGAAAAACTACTCATGCCACAACACAAATGTTCACAGATTCCTTGATTTTTATCAATGCAAACGCCTTATAACAGCTAGTTGATATCCCTACAAGAGGTGATAATTTCGTGGACATGTATTAACCAACATGAGTGACCACTGCAGGACCCCTACAGTATCATCATCCCCGGTAAGACTGACCATAAAGCGGTTACTTTTGAAGTCACCATCTCCCCCGACCCCCAGCTAGGGTCAAACAAAAAAACCTTTCCAAAGCCGATTTCAACCTCCTGAGGAATGGTATAAACAGCTTCACAGCCCCCCCCCCCTGTAGGAACTGGCACCAAAGTATTATACGAGCATTTATATAGATGCATGGGATCAGGAATACCTGACCGGACAAAACCATCCTCTACAAGGAAGAGTAAATCTGTCCGGACATCTGCAATAAATAAACTATATAACAAAAGGAAAAAAAATGTTGTCCAGTATCAAGAAGTAGATGCCCAATTGGAAGCAATCTCTCCTTAGCCTGAACAAGCAAATAAGAGCACTAGTGAAATCCTCTAAAGCAAACAGAATCCAAATTGGCTACATGTACTACAGACAATCAAAAGGCCTTCTTCATGTCATGTCCACAATCTCAAAGGAAGCACACAGATCTGTTCAGAACTGGTGGTCAAGGACACCACATACACACATGCTATGGATATAGTCAACCTACTAGCTGACAGATTCAGGGAAAACTTCACCCCTCTGCCCCCCATCAGTAAATCAGGACATTACCAGTACCTGCCCCCTCACCTTTAGGGAAAAGGTAATCACTTCCCTCTCAAAAGCAAAAAATACAGCGTCCATGGGACCCAATAACATTCCAGGCTGTATCCTCCATGAACTCAGGCAGGAACTTGTAGCACCATTAGGCACCCTATTCAACCAAAGCCTGAGTACCAGAATGGCCTGCAGAGTGGAGGACAGCTACTGTCATCCCTTTACAGAATTATGGAGCATCCACCAATATGGGAAATTATAGACCCATCAGCCTAATTAGTCTGATATGCAAGGCCATGTAATGGATTATCATGGACTCATTAACAGGGACACTGGCAACCTGCAAACACTTGACCCCACAGTTTGGCTTTCTCAAGGGGAGGTCATGTATGTTAAATATGGTCAACTTCTTTGAGACATTCACCAAAGCCATGGATGGGAAGATGGTACACACCCCACCTACCTTGACCTGGCTAGAGCCTTCAATATTACTCTCCACTCAGGCATAATAAAAACACTCAACTAGGCATCAATCCATATGTTACCAGATGGGTAGAAAACTGGCTCACTGATAGAACCCACCTAATCAAAACAGGGGAAGCTACCTCAAGTGGTAGACCTGTAATGAGCAGCATACCCCAGGGATCGGTCTTGGGGCCTCTATTATTCAGGATATACTTATCTGTGGTGCAGGCCAAAACCAATGGGCTACGGCTGACCAAGTTTGCAAATGACTGCAAGCTGGGAACTGTCATTAATTCCCCAAGTGATATGGATGTCCTCCAAGAAGATCTCACCCAAACAAATGACTGGTGCCAGAAACATGGCCTCAACCTGAATGCCAAAAAATGCATCATCATCCCCTTTGGGAAGAGTGATGTCCCCACATATCACATTAACATCCTAAGCATGCTATCAGTTGAGGGATTTGGGCACCCAGGTTGATAGCAACCTGACCTTTGACAACCATGTCACCTCTGTTGTATAGAAAGGTTTCTACATGGCCCACCTCATAAGTAAAGACATCTCATCCAGGGATGAAGACGTCAAAACATCCCTGTATTCTTCCCTTATAAGGCCAATTACTGAGTACAAAGCCCCCTTCGGGATACACCTCACAAGCACATGCAGTAGATGGACAGCCCACAGAGGTTCCCGTACCAGGAGAATCCAGGGCCTCAAACATCTACCCTACACAGAGGGGCTAAAAGCCCTCACCCTCTACTCAGTTTCATACAGTCTCCTCAGACGTGACCTTTGCCTGGCATAAAAAGCAATCTCAGACCCTACCTTGTTGGGACTGCTTCATATCTACAAGTCAAGCTCCATGTGAGTAACCAGCATACGTGACCTCAACCTGGACTGTGACATCAATGGGACTTGTTGGCGGGACAGATTGGTGTCCCAGATACTCCATCGGTGGAAGAGACTCCCTCTCCACATCAAGCAGAGTACCTCATTATCCATTTTTAAGGACAACCTGGACAACTGGATGGGAAACAGAAAATGCACCCCTGGGATTCCACCTCTCCCTCTGCTGGACAGGAGCTTTGGGTGCTGACTTGTCTAAACATGGGCTAAACTCTTGGCTAGGCTTAAGGGCCTCAGGACCAACAGTCTAGTAACTTCCTATGATCTTAAGTTACTGATGTTAAATACAATATGTAAATATTCACTTGTGCCTAGAATATCTTGATATTCTCCGAAACTCTATACTCAGTCTGACTTTTTCTGAAATCCAGTGCCTTTTGATCCCCTTCTGTCATCAGCCACTTCATTTGTCATTTTATATTTAGAATATTTTTGATGTCCTCTCCAGGACAGTATTACAAATTTCTGTCCATAGTTCTTTAGTTTCTGTATTCATCACATCTAATACCTTAAAATCAATCATTCACATAGTCGCTTGGAATATCATTGAGTTTGTATCTTATTGGCTTTCTTGTTTTCTTTAATTTATCTCTAAACTTTGGAATAAGAAGCTGATATACTGATCCACAGTCAACTCCAGGCTGTTGAGAGTGTGTAGAACTATTCCATCTCTGACAACAAAGTACACAGTCAACTTGATTATGTTACTGATCATTTAGAAACATCCTCATAGGCTAGTGAAAAAAAAGATAGTTTATTATAAATAGTGAATTGTCTTGACAGAATTCTATTTTCATTTCATAATCCAAAGTCAAACCTGCCCATTAGTCTAGTAATACTTTGAGTACCAACTTTAGCATTTTATTAATTTGTGATGAATGCAATATCTTGTTTGATATGTCCAAATGTTGCCACATATCTTAAGAAAACTGGTCAACTTCCTCCTCTTCCTCTGTATAGCAATACAAAATGGTTATTAAGAGTTTCCATAGAAGATGCAAGTCATGAAGACAGTACTGCAAAGGTCAGAAGAGGAAAAGGAATAATAATGCGGGATATTCAAACAATTAAAGATATTTGCTATGAAAAAAGAACACACAATAAGGCATGAAAGAAGAAAGATATGATGCAGACATTTCAGTTAATGCACAGGAGCATTATGAAGAAATTAAAGTAGGTAAATTCATAGATTTGTTTTTTCATTCCAAACTGCTGACAGGTGCAGTGTTCTTTACGAGAGTCATGGCTCTCAACCTTCCATCGCAAAAATGTGCTACATTACCTCTCAATGTGGCACAAACTGGCACATTATTTAACACTTGCTAAAAGCTAAGCAACAACTTCAAAGAGGAAGCTCCCAGTATGGTTAAATATGTAACTTAATATGCAAGGTAAATTTTTTGAGGAGTTAATATGATTCAATATTTATTTTACCATGGATATTAGTTAAAATAAATCCTCAACAATGAATGTGTTACAGACCCTTTCAATGGCAAATAGTGAGAAACAGACTTATAAGACACAAAATGAGGATTTTTTTTTCCTCAAAATGAGGTGCAACTGAGAGGTCTGTTGAGTTTGCTTGTGTGTGTATGTGTTGCACAAAGGCAAGGTTCTAGGCCTTTTACCTCTTGACTGGCAGGAGATAATCCTGTTCCACTGCAACCCATGTTTGGATTATGGGAGTAGCTGTAAATGAAAAAGTTAGCCTTGAAAGAAACTTAAGTTAGAAAAAATTGTGAGAATATGCAGAATTACATTAGACAAAATGCTTTATAAAACATGAAATGGTAGATTAAAATGTGCGTTTGGTGGTGGCGTATGAAATGGAAAAAAAATACAGAATGTGATTTTTTTTATATATAAACTGTGGAAGGATGAAAGTTTCTGGTTAAGTTATTAGTGAAGTATCACAAATCGTTTTTTAATGACTGAAATGTTGATTTTTTGTGTGTAGGAAATTAAATATATAAGACAATTTTTTTCTAAATGTTTATTATTTATCTGAAAAGCAAAATGTACATAAATACTGTAGAATAAGCTGTGTGTATTAAATGATAATATTAAGACAATTGGATTTGGTTTAGGCACGATGGATGGAGAAGTTAAAAACCTGTCAGTGTGTGGAGGGTAATAATGGATACTGTTTTTTTATGTGAATATTTAAATATATTCAACTAAAGTGCTCCTACTCTTCTTTGTAAGTTGTGTTTTGCATCCTTCTGAGCTACAAGCAATTCAAGCAACTGAGAGCTTGCTTTAACATCTCATTCAAAGGCCAGCATCTTAAGAATGGAATCCCCCTTAGTACTCAAGGGATCAATGCAGACATGCCAAAATTCATCCAAGTTAAAAATTCAACACATCTAAAACAAAACCCATTACAAGAGGAAACAGCTTCTAGATGCAACCATTACACGAAAACACTGCCACACATTCAGATCAATTTTTTCTTAATAGTGATAAGTGTTAACTCCTAATACCTGCCAATCCTAAGCCTAAACTTCATCTTTCAAAAACCCTTTCCTTTACACAAATTATTCTAGAATTTTTGGCGACACGCATACCAATACACAAAATCTACACTACAGTTATGCCCTCACTCAACACTACCCTTACCCTAATGGATCTACACTCACACCAACACTCCGACCGTTGAATGCAAAACCCTTCAGAATATTCAAAGACACTGGCATTACTTCTACAAACCCACACTACCCTTTAGCAGCAGCCATATGATGTTCAGTTCATCTAAAATCTTAACATTCCAATAAATGGAACAATCAACTATATTTCATATTCATCCACACTAATTACAGGCTGATGATTTGTCAGAGTTAATGACATGCGTATGTATGCAAATATCATGTACTTACCCTTATCATTGGGTTCAGGCCAGGGCTTAAGTAAGGAAATGTTAAAAAACTAAGCAATAAAATACATAATGGTTCTACAATCTCATTTTAATTTAAGAGTTTGCGAATTTGTAGTCTGAATAGGCAGGAAGGGAAAAAAGGAAATAAACAGCACTGCAGTTCATGTAGTAAACAATCATTTTTCTTTATTTCTTGAGCTTGGTAGTGGCACACTTGGGTAACATTCAATGTCTATAATGGAGCAGACATGCAACCTTAAATGTGTGTGCTGTGTCTGCTTTTATGAATGGCTTTATACACAGAAATTTTGATGGACTTTCATTTTTTTATACATCTCGGACCAATTTGGTGGTTGTTTAGCTTATCAGCATTTGTTCTGAAGGTAAAATTTACAGGAGATATGTGTAGCTTCAGGAAGGGGATTTAAAAGTAAAGGGATAAGAATATTATGTGCTCAGTCATGAATATACAACCATGATCACTCAAGCTATGCGGTAAATTATTAGGAAATTGGTAGCTGCAAATTCAAAAGTTTAACTGTATTTCCAGATAAGTGGGAGTGAAGATAAACTGAAAAAGGCCAGTGAGAAAGGTTGCATACAATTCAGGGATAAAGCAATGAAGGTATGTAATGCATTTAACCTCAGAGAAGGAAAGACAAGTTAGCAGTTTTAGTGAAAAAATTAAAGCATTCTCCAAGACAAGGGGAAAATGAGATATTTATCATTTATTATTTTTACAAAGACAGAAGGCATTCAGTAAACTACAGATGCAAACAAACTAAAGTACATAGTAAAGTACTGAATTCTGAGAGTTGCATGAGTCGATGATCACAGACAGAGCTTTTTGTTGCATTAAAAACAATCCCAGCAAGAAACGGTCTGTTGACAATCACCAATGATTTTAGATAAAGTGCTGGATATAAGCAGAGTGAAAAAAGTTATGAGAATGAAACTGCTTTCTAAGGAAACAGAAGTATGCAGTTTAAAACTGTGGCTGGAAACATAAAAAGGAGGTAGAAAGTCACAATGCTTATTTTTAACACAAGCAATGATACACAAGTAATGATGCAACCATTAGGGATTGAACATGGCTCCTAAAAAGGAGCTGCACAATTAAAATGAAGGCATAGTATACTAGAAGTGGGGTTACAAGCACAAGCAGCAAAAATGCACTGCACAAGTCTGAGAGTACCCAGGATCCAGTAACTGGAAGTGGCCTAGCAGAAAGCCACTTTCTGAACAATTTTAAATGTGCTGTGACTTGACACAATGGTTACATAGATACTACACAGTAAATACACAAGACAAGGCAAGACAATAAAACAGAATTCCTGAAAGACAAATACCATTCAAGAAGACCTGACACAGACTGATAACTGTTGCCAGAGTCACGACCTTAAACTCAATGCAAAGAAATTCATAATAGCATCCTTTGGGAAGATGGCTACCCCTAGAAACTAGCACATTGATAATTCACCCCTCTAAGAGTAGACCCAGTGGTCAGTGATTTGAGAACACATAGAGAGAGTAACTTGGCCTATGACCATCATGCGTCTATGGTAGTAACTTGTAAACAAAGATATGGCATCAAGGTCCAAGGATGTCATTGTTCCACTTTACCCAGATGAAACCAGACTAATCACAGAGTACCGTACTCATGTCGGTACAAAACTGTCCAGGTATATGCAACAACTGATGCATCCACAGAGGTTTGTCATAAAAATAATACAGAGCTTAAGCAACATGTGGACCACCTCAATGCCCTAACCCTGTATTCAATCTCCTACAGATTACTGAGGGATATTTGCCTAGCCCACAGAGAGTCATCTGATCCCATCTCATTTTAATGGACATTTTGCACATCTCAAACAAATAGCATTAGAATTACCCAATCTGGAGACTTAAACCTCATCGGCAAAACAGATGGGACTGTGGACATGGTGGAGGAACAGGCATGTGTTTCAGAAACTAACCAATCTCTGGAACAGGATTCCTATCTATATGAAGCAGAGTTCTTTCATAACCCAATTCAAGTAAAAATTGGACCAGTGGATGGGGAATTGGAAATTTATCCCTGCCCTGGCATCTGTGTCTTTAGCAGACAAGAGGCAGACTGTAAATGTTTGACCACCCATGCTGAAGCCTACATGCCCTGTAAAATAACCTCAGGGTATCAAAATTCAGAGGCATTTGAAAAACATGGCTAGACAAAAAAAACAATCCCAACTGGAGTCATTAGCCTAGTAATCACCTAAGAACTTATGAACTTTTTAATATACGGGTGACCACCTGATCCATAGCCAGGACAATTGGAGTACATCAGCTTCTACACTATAACAAGTGAAATCTATTTAAGATTGAGTATCTTAAATCAAGGAATAATGCTTGTTTTTTTGCTTGACAAGATTTTGCTAGTTTTTATGTAATAGAAGTTTGCTTGTTTCAAGCCCTTTTGTCCTGAATTATCTTAATGAGATTATTTAACTTGTTACTGAGATTTTATTACTGATTCTAAGTAAATAAATGCTTAAAACTAGAACTATAAGATTTATAACCATGCTCAAGCATGCAGAAATTGGTCTGTTGTGGTCAGAATTTCTTATTTCAAGTATCTTTTTGTTTCATCTCTTCATTAATTTATTGCAAAAATTCAAACAGCACAACATGTCTTAAGAACAGGCTTATCTGTTCAGTCTGCCTTTATTGATACAAGATATTTGAAAAATAAAGTTTGACATTCATCTGGTCAACATGAACATAAGCAGAAATGCAACATTTTATAGCTGCCGTTCAGGCCACTCAAGGATCACTTAAGAAATATACATGCCTACTTAAAGTAAAACATTTGTTGAAAAATCGTTAAACAGCACAAATACACAAATATCAATCTCCACAAATAATGCAGTTTCTGACAGTAAAGGATACATCTAATTGCAATTCCGATAACATGAAGAACATGTGGCTTGGGCGGTGATGTCACCAGAACAAGCAACAAAATATTTCAACCATTTGTAACTAAATTTCTCCATTTTTACTTGAGCATATCAACTTTGCACACTGTTTTTGTGTTCGAAATATCCTTAGGGCAGCACTGTACTGGGGGCGGGTATCACTCATGCTCCCACTACTGAGGTTCTGGGTTCAAATCCCATGTGGGTGGAGTTTAAATGTTCTCTCCGTGTTCATGTGGGTTTAATTCCAAGTACTCTGGTTTCCTCCCACAGTAGAAAGACATGGAGGTTTGGTGAAATGGTGATGCAAAATTGACTGTGTATAGTGTACGAGTGAGTGTTGTAGTCCATTACTTGCGATGATTTGGCACCTTGTCCAGGGTGTATCCTGCCCAGTCCCCTATGCCCTTTGGAGATGGGCTCCAGATCACTGTGACCCTGAAATGGGAAAGTGCTTTTTGATAGTGTGTGATTGGGAGACTATATCTGGGAACACACTAGGAGTCATTTGAACTGTTGAACAATTCTATTACATCCCCAGGATAGTATTTGATGTGTACAAAAGTTTGGTTGTTACAAATTGTGTAATAAGAGGTAAAATCAAGCAGATTTTCAGCATCTGCAAACTCAGTGGCCTGTGCAAGGTATGTGGTCTCCACTTGATAAGGCATATTTTCTTTCATTTTTAACTGCTCCGTCTCCTGCAAGCCTTAGTAGTGTGTATGAGCCATTATATCAGTGGTTTTACTGTACGTTTTTAGATACTTTAGCAGATTAAGGTTGTAAATGTCTATAAATCACCCAATATGAATTTCAAGTAACATCTACACCAGGCTCAGTGCTTTAAACCTCTGGTCTGCAGTACAAGAAAGTAAAGTTATAAAGTTCTAATCACCCAACATGAATTTCAAGTAACACCTACACCAAACCTCAGTGGATTAAATCTCCGGTCTGCAGCACACAGAAATAAAATAAATGAAATTAATTTTATCATTCTCTTGTAAACTACACATTCTTTGTAAGGTTCTCTGCACACCACTGGGCACCACCTTTACTATCACCCTTCTTGTTCATATCTATTTCTCTGCAAATACTTGTACCCCCCCCTTAAATTTCCTTCATTCCTTTTCACTCCCTCCCACTGCTTTGTGTTAACTCTATGATATCTAGTAAACCCTACCTTATACTATAGCTCAATACCTTGCATTTCTCTTCCTTTTACCCTTTCCTTTGCATTCCTATTCTAGAATAGTCTAAATACTGATTATTGTACTCTACTTACTTTTCCAGTCATAGGATTCTGCTGATAGATGCAGTCTGGTTTCATTTTCTGTAAGTATTCCTGTACCTAGCCTGTCCTGTACTTTCATTTCTTTACTCCCATACTGCCTTGCTAGTTTCAAACAGTCTCTGCCTTGCTACCTTCACACAGTTTCAGCCACTGTTTGGTGCCATCTTTTCTTTCACCTTTAACTGCTCTACTGTGTCCTGCAGCCTTAGTGGTGTGTATGAGCCATTACTTCAGTGGTTTTACTCTAAGTTTTTGGATACTTTACCAGATTAAGGTAATTTTTTATCTTTATTTAATGTACACATTGTATTTTTCTTTTCTGAAATCTGCTTTAGTAACAACACTCCATTGCAGGTATTTGTCTTCAGCTGTACTGTAGTGATTTCTAGCTGTACATTTAATGTATATTTTTGTTTGTATCTATCCAGGATTATTTCTGGGATGTTTGAGAGTTTGCTAACTGTTTCTGCTGTCTGCAATAACCTGCCTAGCAGATCAACCTGAATGAGTATAAACTGTTTCATCAGTTTAGAGGATTGGCTTATTAAATGTTGACTTAGCTACATGAATCACTACAGTATGGTGAGATTAATGGTCTCTTCTAGGTGTCTGTATTGATTGTAAAGACACTCTAAACTTAACTAGCTGATGGTTGAATTTGTTGCATTTCTCTGACTATAGCTTGTATCTAGTCACAACTTTGTTAGCTTATACATTATTAAGCACTTTCAAGAAATGCATGGTACTAAAAACCTTTTAATCTAGCAACTTTCTAAGACATACAAGTAATATTTCAAATGTGTCCCTGGTATCGGGCCTTTGCCCCCCCCCCCCCCATATATTTTGGCTTTTTCCAGATGTCTTGTGCTACAAAGTTGAAAGATATGGCCAAGTGTCACATGCATTTTACAAGTGTGTGTGTCAAGTGCATTTTATAGGAGATGAGAGCTACAGGGGAAGAGATGTTTAGTGCTGCTTATATGCAAAGTCTGTTTACAATGTGCAGCTGTTGTTTAGCAAATTATATCACTAGTGTTGAGGTAAAGTATTTGAAAGCATTAGTAGCACAGCAGAGAGTATACTTGTTTTTAATGAAGAAGGGTGTGGGTTCTACTCCCACACCGTGCAGATTGAGTGTTAGTATTGATGATTATTTGGTGCATTTTAAGAGGGAATATGCTTCTGCACTCCTGAGTGCGCCCTCCTTTGTATGAGATGCCTATTAACTATGAACTTGTCGGTTTGTCAGTTATTCCATATTGCAATTATACCAGCTTACCATTTTTTTTTAATGCAACATCAGCAATTTAATTCAAGGGCAGCAGGCACTGAATTTGAAGATGAAACACTGAAATGTAAAGTTCTTTGCCAGTAGCAACCTCTTACAGTGGTCTTTAATGTGGAATATTCAGATGATTTTTACTTCTGCAGAGATCGTGCTTATTGACTGATATTGGCGGATTGCAATGATAGATGGCGGAGTGTCCTTTTATGTTTGAAATTTTCTGAAATGAGTAGTTTTCTCATTATTGGTTCATAAATTTTGTTTCATTGCTTACTGAAAGAATGTTCAAAACTACAATCTTAAAACACATTCTAACAAGTGGTGCTGTATTATACAAGGAATATAATATAATACAACCAGGAAGGTGATTAAAAGAACACATACATATATGCATGGCCCTAAAAATGTGTGCAAGGAGCCTATGGTTTGAAAATGGCCAAAGGTAAATGTACTCCTCCACTGGCCATATGCATTTTATTTGAATGTGCGTTTTAATGCCGTTTCAAGGCAGAGAAGTTTACTGGTCATGCTAAGTCTATTGCCATTGTGAGACTGTATTGTTTGTTTAGCAAATGGCCATCAGTGTTTGTTCTATTTTATTTCAATAGCTGTAATTATTGAAGAAGTAAATAAGATGCAGTATGCAACAGGTTTGAACAGAGTTTATGGTAACTGTGGAGAAATAACCAAACCATGAACACTGGAATGGCTAGGGCTGCTTTGGAGGGGTGGGGGGTTGCTGCAAAAGGGGCTGCTCTGGGGGGCCCAATGCCAGTTGACAGTAACTGCAGTATATGAGCCAATCAAAACCTGTGTAGTGGAGCCAAAGCTGTTCAAGGCGTAACAGTGGGTTCATTTATGGTCGATAGTGCAGTGTTCCACATAATCCAGAGCACTTGTCTTCTCTTTTTATTTTAAATGTTTGTGGACTGACAGGTATGATTGGAAAAATCCCCACAAAAGGTATATTTTATTTTGTGAGGGGGAAGAGTGAGGGGTGGCAAACTCAAAAACTGCACTGGGCGGCACAAAACTCTAGCTATGCCACTGGGCCCACCTAGGTGCTCATCGGTAAAGTCAACTGTTAGCAATAAATAACTGCAATGACTCAAGAAATCCAGATACGTTTTTGAGCGGATGGTAGCTTTTCTACATTTGAAAAGCAAGTACAGAGTTGTTTACTGGGCTGTTATGCCGGAAACAAGTGACAATTTTCTCTCTTTCAGATGACAAGGTTGCAAGATGTAGTGTCTTTACTTGTATTTTGCAATATGCTTTTGTGAAATCGCTTGGGTGAAATATTTCATTTTAGTGCTTTTGCATTTCATGATACATTATACTTCTTCTATTCATTGATATAAAAGTCAACTTAAGAGAAGTTGAATACAAATGTATTAGAATTGCTGGATATTATAATGATGCGCATTACTATAAAACTTCACTTTTAAATTAATTGAAGATTGAAGTTGCTGAAAATAATAAGTTGCATGATCATTTACTGTGTGAGCAAATGTGTTTTCAGCTGCTAACATAGCCACAGACATGCTGCCCAGCCTCTTTAAGGAGGGATTTGTGTGATCTCTTTCCTGGGCCAGAGCACTTTTTCAGAAGGAGAACCATTCATAAACTTACTCATGGTGAAAGTGAGGTAATCACATTTTTGACAAATTTTCACATGGAACAACCTTTAATATAACCATGCAGTATGTTCTGTTATCAAAATAATAATTTCATGACCATTATACATTTAAAGACTGTATTTTTTTTGTTATGTTTCTTTGTTCTTACAGTCAGTGTTCTTTGCCTTATGTTGCGTCTTTTGGCTTTTCCCAGTTAGGGGTCGCCACAGCAGAGCTCCAGTCCGCTAATGATTGGTAGTTGATTTTTACGTGCCGAGTTACCAGCCCTGATGCACAACCTTCAACGAAGGTACGCCCATTCACACATGTCTCTACGCAGAAGACCCTCTAGCTGAGAATCAAGCCAGACAGTGTCTTACTGTGAGGTGACAATGCTACCGCAGCACCACCACCGTGGGTGTAATTACCATTAAATATATTTTTCTCATGTACAGGGCAAAAAATCAGATGTGTAGACCAGGCACCTCCTCTAGGACCTATGATTTCAGCACCTCTCATAGCTCTCATCCCTCTCCATCCACCCAACATTCTCCAAAGCCAGGAGACCAGCATGGTATCAACAAAGTTTTACAGTTTCTAAGTCAGCAGTATGTCTTGTACACAGAGTTGGAGCAGTCAAGAAACATCTTTTTTGAAAAGCATTGTCGTGGACAAGGAGATGCACCCTTTCCAAAGGTCTTCACTGCCAATTAATTGGAAATACAGTGACAGGCATGATTTCCATTAAGACAGACTCTGGGGATGCCTTCCAGTACCCATGCAGCCATCAACTTACTCTTATGGCAAAGTGTCTCAGAGTACTATCCAATGCTGCAGGACAAATCTGCACCCAGTGGAGTTCAGTGGGTATGTCAATAGTCTGCTATTCATGTTTCCAAATGCAGCACTGTATACTTACCTGCCAAAGTGTAAACATTTGACACACGTGTTAGGTGGTGTTTTAAATGCAGACCAGGCCAACATGTGTCTGTATCTATTAATTTCTGGATTCAATTTTATTAAATGAGATTCATAACACTAACAATTTTGTCTGTTTCTTGTTAGGAATCAGTGAAGAAGCAGTTGTTGAAAAGGGTTCAGAATATAAAGTTGGGAGGGTCGCCTAATGGTTAAGGTGTTGCCTTACAAACACAAGGTGCAGGGTTTGAGTCTCACAAGGGATAATTGGCTAGGCTTAAAATGGCTTGCAAGGGCAGTTAGCCTACTACTAACCTATGAAACTAACCTATGATGACCCCTCAAAAGAAGCAGGGAGTGACCCCTTCAAGAAAGGGAACGTGACACCTTTGCTTTCAAAGCAGCCAGGAGATGCCCACTGAGACTGATGACTCTAGCACATCTGTGATGAAGAGATCATCACAATGTAGTACCCCAGAGCTTAACCAGTTGGATGGCAAGAACACAAACTGAAATATAGTGGTTTTGTATAAACGCAACTTCTACAAAGAAAACATTAAATTTTACAGTATGTGTTAATTGCAATTACAGATAGTTTAAAGAAACAGACAAGATATTATGAAACTCTACAGGAGATGTACAAAAGCAAGGTCAAACCCAACAAGAAGGATGTTTCACAGCTCCTGGACCTTGAATTCCAAGCAAGACATGCCTACACTGACTCTGATGTTACCAAGGGGCAGGACAAGCCTACCAAGATTCTTCAAGCATATCCTTGCTTCAGGGAACTGGTTCATGTAAGCAAATGTACTCATTTTTAAGTAGACTTATATGTAACCAAATATTAAATGAGATGTGATGTGGCAATATCAGCTGAGTCACAGTAATGAATGCAGAAAGAAAGATGCAAAATGTATTTTTGAATACCCACAAAATATTAAAACGTTGGATTTTTTCTGCTAATCCTTACTTACTCAGCTATAACTTTTATACGTTTCACACTGCGCTCGCTCTCTCTGTGTCAGCTTATGGATGAGCTCTTGACAAATACATTCAGGGAACTACTGTTTAACTGATCTGCAGACCTGATGGGGAACCTTTTATGAGAAGGCACGGTTTTTATGCAGTATTCAAAGTGATCAAAGAACCAGAAAAAAACCCCTCATTGTCCAAACTTTTAACCCCCTATTCCAATCTAACTAGTCTTCGTTCCTCTAATTGTCTCATGGTACAAACAACTAAATCTAATAACTCAGGGGGCGATGCTCTCTATGCCAATTCCATAGGAAAACAATGGAATTCCCTACCAAATAACCTAAGACTAGCTACCTCTCTCAACCAATTCAAAACTAACCTTAAATTATTCTTTAGCTCTCATTGGTTATGTCCATGCACTAAACCAGACTAAATCTTTTGATCACTGCCTTCCTTCTTGGCTGGCCCACTAACTTATTCTTTTTCCTATATATCCAGATCCTACCTTTTATACCTCCTACTGAACTCTGTCATAATTAACCTACCTGTTCTATTATTTGCTTTTCTTCTAATTAGCCAATTTAATTATATCAATACTTTGGCCTTCCATGTTTGTGTCCTCCTACAAAATTGTATTTTATTATGAAACTCAATGTCTGTTTTGATCACTGTGGAGCTTTTCTCCCCGGGCCTCTGCTGAAAAGGGATTTATATCCAGTTGGACTAGCCCGGTAAACAAATGTAAAATAAATAAATAAATAAATAAATATTCAGAAAGCTCATAAAGCCATCGTTGCTGAACAAAGGTAATTATTAGCTCTTATTTGCTTCTATGTTCTTGTTTGCTTCTGCAAACTTGGGCTTATACCCTCATACTATAGGTAACATTCTGAGTATGGATAATAAGTACCTCATATACTAGGGTTGTCAAACATATGGAAAGTATCAATTTGATCATGTAGTTCAATTAATTTTTCCATGGCATGTACTCCAACATACACTTCCAGTTCAGTCTTGACTATTGAGACTGGGCTACCACCGCACAATTATTACCTCAAACCTATCAAAAAATGTAACTTTGCATAGGTCTCAAAGTGTTTCTTTATCACTGAAAAGACTTTACTGTATGCAAACAAAACTCCAGTGTAAATACACTGATTTAGATATACTGTGTTGAGTATAGAAAATGGCATTGAATTTCAATACTTTTATTGGCATTGTATCAAAATGTAAAATTTCCTATATCATGGCATCACAACCTAAGTGTATACAAAAAAATCTGAATTGCCATGTGGTTTTGAAAACAACTGGCCACAGTAAATCAGATGTCTGATTTTGTTTTTTTTTTCCTCAATAATTTTTATTTATTCTTTACATTAAAACAGAGCAGTAGATGAAATGTAACAAAGCGAAAACACATGAGCATTAAACAATTGTTGTACATTAAGATTAATACAAAAAGAGGTTAATCAATCAAACAATACTATCTACACTATATACATAGATGCTTCCAAAATTCAACATAGCAGAATAAATAATTTCGGTAGGGTTAATATAAAGTCTTAAACAGAAAAAGACCTTTTTAGGAGTTAGGGATGTAAGATGTTGTAAAAACTCTTATTTATAATGAAGTAGGATCATTTGTGGTAGATTATGCAAGAATGATACTAAAAGTTTGCTCCTATAGATTGCAAAGTTTAATATTTTTGTCCCTTTTGTTTATTTTATGGGCTAATAGATGTTTGGTCACCATCAGCCTAAAATTCTCCCATGAGTTATTAGTTGAGTTAAGCCAGTTGGTAGCTGTATAAAATTTCATTAAAAGAAAAATATTAATCAGGGTAATTGCTTGGTTTCTGGAGATATTATTTGGGAGGATATGTAGTAGAGTAAATTCCCAGGTGAGAGTGTGGATGTCTGATAGCCCGTCTTTTGTAATTGAAGTTTAAGGGAGTTCCAAAGTTTAAATACACATTTATAGCTCCAGAAAAGGTGGAGTAAGTCAGCAGATTGGTCTTTACACTGTGGGCAGAGTAGGGATTTTATAGGATTAAACTTATGTAGAATAGCAGGTGTGAAATGCGCATTGTTATAGATCATGAGTTGAATAAAAGCTAGTTTTTTTGAAGGGATATAGATTTTATTGTTAGGTTACTTGCTTGATTCAATTTATGATTATCAATGGATGAAAGGTTTTTCCTCCAATAGTCAGAAATGAGCATATGATTCTGGAATGTAATGTCTTTGATCATTTTGTAGGTATATGTGGTAATTTTTTTAGTTGAGAGGATAGTCTTTCAAAGTAAGTTACAAGTTGCTATATCTTCATTACTCGTGATAGTGTCATGGAGACAACTGGTACATAGCTCCATCTGTCTCAGGATCAGTAAGTATGATTTGGAAGGTTCAATTGGTTCCTTATTTCTTGTACAGAGCAATTTAAGTATGGATATATGTATTGGATGGTTGTGTTTATTAGTCGAGGGAAGTGGTTTAGGTTTAAAGTCTGATTATTTATTTTAAGATTAGGGTTTTTATGTAAGGGTTGTAATGTCATCATAGCTTGTATAAGGTTTCGGGATTTGAATAGTTTTTGTGTTAGTGCAATGGAGTGTTTAAGGGGTTCTATTAAATTACAGGATTTCATTAAGCTGGTGTTTAGAAATGGTAATGCTTTGGGGTTGATATCCAGGCTTTTGATATGGTTATGGTATATTCTTAGCCAGTGTGGGTACCAAGCTTTATCTATTGGGTTGTATTCAGCTATTAGTAAAATTCTATTGGTGTTTATAATTCAGTAGTATGTCTCAAAGTTTGGAAGGTCTAAGCCACCTTTATTTTTAGGGGTCATCAATTTGTCATATGAAATTCTGTTTTTTTTGTGTTCCCAGAGGAATTTGGCAAGCTCGGTGTGTATTTGTTTAAAACATTTATTGGGTATGGTTATCTGGGAAGTCATGAAAATATAGAGTAATCTGGGTAAAACATTCATTTTAATTATAGAAACTTTGGCCAAAAACAGTAGCCTTAGATTTTTCCATCTATTATGGTCTAGTGAAATGTCTTGCCATTTTTGCTTTATGTTGTTTGATTAAAAGTCTTCATTTGTTGAGAATGTAATGCCTAAGTACTTAATTACTTCTTCAGTTTTTATTTTCCCTACCAGTGGTAGAAGAGAGAATGGTTTAGGAGTTTTTAAGGGGAAGATTTTTTTTTTTTTTTTTGAGGTTTAATTTGTAATTCAATATCATCGAGAAGTGTTCGATAGCAGATATTTTATTTATATCCGAAAATGGGGTGGTATAATAAATATTTAGATCATCAGCAAAAGCAGATAAGAAGATTTTGGTGTTATAAATTATTGGGAGGGTTATGATATATATTTTGTTTTATATTTAGGAAGAGAGGCTCTAGATATAAGTTAAACAGTAGAGATGATAGAGGGCATCCTTGATGGGTTCCATTTTTAATCGGAATTCTTTTTGACCAGGTTTTGTTAATATACAAGGATGTGTAGGGGCTATTGTATATTTGTAAGATTTGGATACATTTTTGGGGTATGTTTAAGTAAGGCAGAGTTTGAAGTAAAAATGTTATATTTACTCTATCAAAGGCTTTATGGGCATCAATAACGAGTGTGTATATGTTTTGATTAGCATATGAGATTAGTGTATTTAGTGTTAATTTATTATCACTTGTTTGTCTAAATGTTATAAAACCAGATTGTTTGGGGAAAAATGATTTTATCCATTAAATTTTTCAGTGTGTTTGCAAGTATAGATATTAGGATTTTGGTGTCAATGTTTAATAGTGATATGGGACTATAGCTATCTGGGTTTTTGGGGTCAGCTTTTTCTTTAAGTATAAAAATAGTTTTAGATGCATTAAAGTGTGCATCATTGATTTTTTTATTTATTATATAGTTCAGTATGTGGAATAAAATTTGGGCAACAATGGGGTAGAAAGTTTTATAAAATTCGGTAGGGAGACCGTCAGGGCCAGGGGCTTTATGCGATTTCATTTGCTGAATTGTTGAGGTTATTTCGTCAATAGAGATGGGTTCACTTAATTTTTTTTGTTGTTTTGGGTCTAGTTTTGGGAAATTGAGATTTTGGAGAAAGTGTGATCTACCTTTTGAGGGTAGTGTTAGTTGATCTCCATAGGTTTATGAATATATTAACTCAAAGGTTTTAATAATATCATTTTTAGTATAGTGTTTGTTCTCATAAAATATTTTGGATATTTGAGAGGGTGATTGGTTTGATTTATAATCCTGGCTAGACCACGGGATGGTGTTTGGATTTCATTAGCATAGTTAGCTAACATTTTGGTTTCATGAAAGGATAATTTATTGTTATGTAGAAGTTAGAGATCCTTTTGAAGTTTCAAGAGTTCTATTCGAGTATTAAAGTTAGTTAATAGATCATGCTCGAGTAATTTTATTTTAGTTTCCAAATCCTGCTCCTCTAAGTTGAGTTTTTTTTGTAGTAGGCTGCTTTTTTAATGAATATTTCCCTAATTTGTGCTTTGGCTGCTGCCCATTCAATATCAGGGGATATCTGAGAGTTTGAAATGTTAGACAGGGTTGACTTGAGGATAGATTGAATCTCGTTAATTATTTCTTTTTTGGCTAAAAGATTGGGGTTCAGGGATCAATTGTAACCTCTTTTTATTGTACAGTTTTTGGGGTTTCCATTAATATTTAGAGTAATTTTGGAGTGGTCGGAAAGGTATCTAGTGTGGATGTTCAATTTTGGGTCTAAAGTAATGAGTGCTTCCGAAATTAAAAAGTCTATTCTCGACCACATTTTGTGGCAATTGGATTAGAACGTAAATTTACTAGTTTTATTTGGACTATCTATATATTTAAAGGGATCATATAGATTGTAATCATGTTTGAGTTCATTTAGAGCTAAAAATGCTTGTTTGTTATGTGGTAGAGTTATACTTGATTTGTTCTGTTCTGGATTTTGATACATGTTCCAATCACTAACTAGAATCATATAATGGTTTTGGAATTGGTTTAGGATAGGGTATAGTGATTCAAGAAAAGAGTGTTGATTATTACAAGGGGCATAGATATTTAAAACAGAATGAGTTTAGGAAAAATTGGAGTTGAAAGGGTAACATAGCACCACCTCCCCTCTTTGTTCACTTTGGTTTCTGGAATTTTGCCTTGATATTGCTTTTTAATTATTATAGCTACCCCCGCACTGTTGATTTTACCTTCAGAAGCTATAATTTCCCTTATCCATTTTTTTCCCTAATTTCTGACCATTGTTCAAGGGTTAGATGCTTCTCCTGGACTAGTAAAAAGTTCGGTTTTGCTTGTAAAATGAGGTGTAAAAAAAAGTTATTTTTTCTTTTTATTCTGGAGCCCTTTGATATTCCATGATTCAAATTCCCACATTGAGGTGTTTGGCGCGTCAATCTAATAAGACTTGTAAATTATATAGAGTTAATAGTTTTTGTTCATATTTTGATGAGATTGAATTAAGAAAGCATCTTATTATTCCTGTCCCAGCTCTGTGCCTAAACACTACCCCAATGGACCAGGAATAGAGCAGGGAATAAGTAGTTAATAAATTTGTAGGTCTATAGTTCAATAGAGTATTAACATATTGGGTTTTAAAATTTAGTTGAGGAATGAAAACGAGTAACCCTGCAAGGGTTTTAACATCTTTGACAAAGCTTAACAAACTTACTCCCTAAAAAGAACTACTAATATAACCTAAGTCTCCTCAACAAATTTTAATATAAAGAAGTTATAACATCGAATGTGTATATCTTACATCACTGTGTCGGAGTATGAATGCGTGCGAGCGTGGATGCGTGTGTGAGTGTTTATATGTCTGTTTTTAACTTTAACAATCTATTATAAGTATTGTTGCCTCGTTCTAATCATCAATATTTAGTCAGCAAATCTATCATCCAAAACATTCAATGTTACCCTTATATGTCATAGTTCTGATGATTCCTATAAGAGATCCTCAGGCGCAAGGTGTTTAATCCCTTTATTCATGGCATTAAGTAACTCGTTGTCTAAGGTTACCAGTTGGTTTGGAAGATTTAGGAAATGTGTCGTCTCTCATTTTGTTTTTTTGTGGGTTAAGAAGGGAGTTTACTTAATACTATTGTGAGTATCTTCAGTTATATACCTAGAGATGTATAAAAACACGAAGATACCTTGAAGAGAATGATCCACTTTGGATTAATTACACACACGAACATATAATTAACCAAGAAAAAAATATGGCTTATAGAAGCAAATCCCTAGAGTGGATTTAAAAAAGGCTAACCAGCAGAGATATCTCAATACGCATCTCAATGGTGAGGTAAAAACTACAGTAAAAAACTTTTAACATAAGATGAAATTGTATATTCATTTATATGCAGTATGTATAGTTTACCACCAGGTAGCTGGGAAAGATTTACTGTTGCCTCTAGATTTTGTAGTGTTTGGTTTAGTCATGTTAATTACTAATACTGGTCGCAATACTGCAGTTTAACGCAATCAATACATTACTTAAAGCTCAAGTTCTTCAAATCAGATTATTCCTGCATGTGCACTTAATATAAAAATTAATATTCTGATGTCATACGAGAAATTTAGATAAGCTCTTCAAAAAAAAGAATATGTGGATTACTCATGCTTTCATATTATTCCAAAGTCACATGACTCTCAGCGGAGTATTTATCGTCTTGACATTTCTATCTGTTAAAGCTCGGCATAATACTGCTTCAAGTAAAACATTAAAACTATAGAGGATACTGTGAAGAGTATTTGATCCTGTCAGAAAGCAAATGCTATTAAACATTGTCCCTTTTGTTTATTCTTTTTTTTTTTTTTTTTTTTTTTTTTTTAGAGTTTTTAACTAGAATTATACTAAATATGCCTGCTTTCATGGGCCATCAGCAAGATAGCTGAAACTGGGCATTATAAAGGCAGGATGTACAAGTGTTATTCAAAAATAGATCAATGGAAGCATAAAATGTTAACTAGGTTTTGTATAAACAGCATGTTACAGGACAGAGTTTAACGGAGAATGAAGATAAAAGCAGCATCACACTGCTGCATGGAATTCTGATGTGCAGTGGAAAACTGACTGCATGTATTCTGCTAAACAAGTGGAACCTTTAAAAGCCTTTGGGGAATTTTATAAATGCTTTAGTAACTTTGGGGTTATTCACAGGCATGTCTTTCTAATTGAGCAGCTGATCTCTCTGGTTAAATGATAGTGGAACTAGTCACCTATCTTGGGGTTTTATACATTGTCTGTTAGATTGTGCATTGCATGAAGTAAGGAAACTGCATCAAGAATCTGTCATCTATGAGGTATCAATATATGGAAGAATGCTAATAGTGATACTGCTGGAATAAAATCCTCATTGTGTGTGGGTGCATGTCTCTAGATTGTAAGTTATGATATTATGATAGAGGTGAGCAGTGCCAAACCCTGGGTCTGGGCTATGAGAGGTGAAACCACCAGTTCTCTTATCTGCCACAGTCCTATGTTGTGATGGGTGGGTTTTTCCTTTGCAGTGCTTACTGAGGTTTATTTTTACTCATTCGCTGCTACATATTCAGCAAAATGTCTTCAGTGCAGCCTTTAGATGCATTCGAGACACAATTTCTATGCACACATTAAAGTGTTAATCAAAGATTCTAACTTAGCTGATGTGAGAGAAGTGCGGCAGAGAGCATTTTATAGGTCAACAAAAATTATTGTTTAAATAATCATATTTCTCTTACTAATAACCCATAAAAACAGGCGTACAGTTTATGGTTGTTATGCTGAAATGTGAGAGTCTATGTGTTGTAGATGTAGTTTATTCTGCTGCTGTCCCTCCCACTTATGGCTATTGGCTTGTTAAAGGAATTCAGAGTAGTAAATATGTTCGAAATAAATGTCAAACAACAAGATGAAAGTTACTAATGGACTAGGCAGCAAAGATCTGACGTCACCACATGTAACCCGGTTTGCCATTCTTGCCACTATGGGAAGGAGCACAGCAAAAAGGTCTTACTTATGTAATCGGTATGAAAATAAAAAGTTATCGTGAAAAATCAAAGAGTTCCATTCAATTGTTTGTAGGCTCCACAAAGTATTCCTTCAGGTGCGCCGACTGTACAAGTGCTCGTAGGGGGACCAATTAAACAGACTGGATGTCCCGGAAGTGTCATCTCAGAGAAAACTCGACAGCCGTGCAGCAGAGGCTTTTTATTCCTATCGTGGGAAAAAAAAGAAGTGGAAGCAGTTCTAAACTTCCGCATTAGCTCCTCGTGGCTTGGAAAATAAGAAAAACTGACAAAACAGTGATATTAGAGGCCTAACAAGGCCCACCACAGAGACAGAAGGCAACAACAGACCTTAGATCGTCGCAAAGCATGCAGTCATACATTTAAGGCCCATAAGTCATTCCGGTGAGTATATTTATCATTCTAAGGTGGGGACCTTTTTAAAAACAGCAAGAAAAGTATTTTTGGCTTCTTTATGATTAGTGATCACATGTTTGACACCATCCAGGTGAAAAATTAGAGTGTTTGGGTATTTCATTTGGAATTTTATTTTCCTTTCAATCAGGAATTTGCACTAAGGGGAAAGAAGTTGTCTGGCTTGCATTATTTGAAGGGGAAGGTCTTGAGCTAGTGATATTGAGTTATTGTTCCAGGTAAGAGATCCACCATTTTTCTTAGCAGACAGCAAAATTGTGTCGACATTTTGAAGGTTTAAAAGTTTTGCATATACTGGTCTGGGTTTGTATATCTGGGATTCTCTCAGAGCTCTATGTGCTCTTTCTATTATTTGCTGAGCTTTTCCTGGTTCTTTGAGCAGGATGGTAAAGATCTGAGTGATGGAAGAAATCAGATCATTGTGAGTTACAGATTTTGGGATGCCTCTTATGATAATATTATTCCTTCTGGACCTTGCTTCCAGATCTGTGATCTTTGCTTGGATGTTTTGTATTTCTACATCATGTGAATCAGTTTTTTTTGTTATTAAAGATATTTTTTCCTCGTTTTCAATGATTTTGACTTCAGATTTATCCATTCTGTCTATTATTTGGTTGAATGTATCCCCAAATTATTGTAGTTGCAAAGATAGATCCTTTATTGCTTCTTGGATGGGAAGTAGAGCTGTTTTGATGTCCTCTAGGTTTGCAGGTTGATCAGGTTTGTTTCTGTTTCCAGATTTAGAGGTATCTGGTTATTTTATTGTTTTTTGTCTCAGAGTTTATATCTTTTTTCAGGAGATAAGTCAGAAAGTTTAGTTTTCAATGTAGTAGTATCCATATTTTTGTCTTCTTTCGACATCTTGTAGTGATAATATTCCCTGGTTTGTATGTAGAATTCAGACTGCAAGGACTCACAGGCACACGGCTTTTCCTAGCCTCACTGAATCCGCTTCAATCTTAGTTGTTTAGTTGTTAGATCAGATTCCCCTTCTTGCAGACTTTGTTTGGAATGCTAATTAAAGTTGAAATTTCAAGGTATTATGTTGAAATAGGTTCTGGTTTGATTTTATTCCAGGCAAATAGAGGAGCTAAGGATCAGCAGTGCTTACAGAACAGCGGCCATCTTTAACTCCCTGATTTTGTTTTTAACAGTGAAGCAACTCAAATGCCTTGATGAAGGCTTAACCAGACATGTTCCCATCATCTGGACCGCTCCTTATCTTTTTACAGAACATATCTGCTTCTTCCACAGTTTACATTATTCCATGTTAGTGGTAGCATATTAACCTCTTCTAAGTTCCTTACAATTTAGGTCTGTTTTGCAACCTCCATTCTTCCACCTGGTTGTCATCTGTCCTCAGGTGAAAGCATTAACAACCTCATCATAGATATTTTTATAATAGCTGATTTTTGTAGTCTGTTTTAACCTTCCCCTCATGTGGGCAATTTATGATTATAGCACCACTGAAATCATGATGGACCAGGTATCACACATTGTGTCAATATCTACCATGACCTCATCCACTAAATTGAGATGTTTTGCCAGGAAGTGCCTTCATCATTTTTCATAACTCCTTGACCTTAATAAATGGTACCCAGAAATTAAACCCTTGCTCTGACATTGTCAATCAGATTGTGGATAATGTGGGTACACATATTTTGGGAATATAATCTAATGCAGAAATTCTGGTCTGATTTTTGGAGGATGGTAAGCAAAGTACATTTTCTGATTTATGTGGTAAAAAGGTTCTAGTTCTTTCTGCAAGCATTCCTGACTCAGTGTATGAATGGAGCACTCCATGGTTTTAGCCAAATTAAAAATCTATTACAAGGCACTGGATGACCCCCCCCCCCTGCAACTGACATGAAATGTTGGTAGATTCTTCAAGGCATTTATACTGCTGTATGACAAATATCCATGAGGAAAGGCAAAGAAGATAAGAATGCAACTAGGCAGTCCCCATACTTTGGCATTTTACCCCTCAGTAAGCTAAAGGCCGTCACTAACCCTCCCACCTGCCCACCATTACTTCCTTCACTTTACTGCACGATTATTGGAACTCCCTCACCATGCCAAAAGCTTACTATCCCTGGGCAAGTGACTGCCGAGTGGTTTCAGGTGTGTGTGTGTGTGTGTGTGTGTGTGTGTGTGTGTGTGTGTGTGTGTGTGTGTGTGTGCGCGCGCGCGTGTGTCTGTGTGAGGTGTAGTGCAATGAATAAACTATTTGATGCATGCAAGCTTCACCAATGTGTTTCTCTATAAAGTTGACCTCAATTATTCTACACAATATTGAGGGTATACTCTTTACAATACTGCCATATTTCCATTTAAATATTAATTCCTTGCATATTTAAACACAGAACTATTAATATGTCTGACAATTAAGCTATTGGTGCTAGAAGATTTTTAATAGAGGTATCATTACTTCAGTGCTTAAGTATCTAAGACCGTGCTGCTGACATATTACACACCAATGCATTTCTGTATATTAATATTTTTTGTTGCTGTTAAGGAACAAAACTATTCCAATAAAGCATCATATAATTAAGTCACTCTTACACATCTGCCATAGAAGGACTACTGATATAATGCTTGGCTATCTTAGCCATATTGCTAACAGAAGGCTTAATACCCACTGCAAAAAGATATTACAATAACCTTGCAATTCCTGTTTAAGCAAACATATTCTAATATATTTCCTTCAAGCCTCTGCAATCAAGCCATCTATCATAAGTCACTGCTACTAAAATCAGCTATCAAAATGCATACCGCTAACAGCAGCTGTAAACATGAACGTTATTAGCCTAATATATAAAATTTTAATAAAACAGCTGTTATTAAAGCCACTGCAGAAGAATTATCTATCAAAGAAACTGCATCTGTTATAGCACTAATCTCCCTAAGCAGAAACAAGTTACAATAATTTCATTCATAACACTATCAATCAGAAATATAAGTACTAAAAACTGTGTAACAGGCCATGGGGCTAAACTAGTACTTAGGCAATACCTGTGAGAAATGATACTTCTACTAATTAAGATATATTGATTTCCTTGGTATCTCACTAGCAATGATTAAATGTTAGTGCAGATATTGCTTTTCCTTGAAGATGTTATTTCTACAGCTGAGGCTAAGGCACACAGCAAGATTAATGTACGTCTGTAACAGTATTGTTGCGGTTACCTTAATAAAACTTGGCTTTAAAAGTAATCACATTTCAGTGGCACCACAAGAATGCAACTAGTAAATGTTCATGTATGTCTGAGATAGTTCTGACATGTATGTTAGCTATGTCAAACCCAGAGCTATTGGACATGCTCCACTTAAAGAAATCCCAAACCCTCCGAGCTACACGCTCTAGGGACCTAAACCTTGTCACCACAATAAACAGAACATGCTGGAGGGATAGATTCCTGTCCCAGAGACTTCCCATACTCTGGAACAGACTACCGATTTATGTCAGAGCTCCTCATTAGCACTCTTCAAGAACAATCTTGATGATTGGATGGGAAATAGGAAAGTCACCCCAGGGATCACTTCTGTGGCTCTGCTCGACAGGGGCACAGG
>NC_056749.1:169976965-169979465 GCF_019279795.1 Protopterus annectens
TCCAATATTTTACATGACACTGAAAAATACTCAGAAGTTTCTGTTAATGAAAGAAATGTAGCATATGCAAAAATTAAATGCAGGCTTAATGACCATTTGATGCAGGGAGCCCTAAATGAAAAATTATTTAATTACCTTTATGTGCACAAACCATTAACGCCAATTATATTTGGCATTCCAAAGGTTCACAAAGGCCTGGACCCCCTAAAATTTAGACCCATAGTTGCTGGTGCCAAAGGGATCACTGAACCTCTGGGCAAATTTATCGATATTGCCACCAAAAAACTTGTTTCAACAATACAATGCATATGCAAAGATTCATGGGAATTTTTGAAGGGAATAAAAAATGAACTTTTTGACAAGACTAGTTATTTAATTACCATAGATATAGTGGATTTATTCCCTAGTATACCCCATACCATTGGTTTAGAATGGTTCAGCAGTATTCTCATTGAAAAATCAGATTTCAGCAGCATAATAAACTTACTAGTGGAATTTATGGAAGTTATTTTAAATAATAACTTCATTATTTTCAATGGAGAAGTATTTAAGCAGAAGAAGGGGTTGCAATGGGCACCGTGTGCCACAGCCTATTCAAATTTGGTTTTACACTTTTGGGAAAGCAAATTTATCTTTTCATCAAAGTGGGCAAAAAATATTGCACATTACAAAAGATTCCTGGACGATATTTGTATCTTATGGGAAGGTGATAGTATTGAATTTGAAAAATTTATGCAGCATATTAATTCCTCCACCAGTTTTTTAAAATTTACACATAAAATTAATCCTTATGAATTACACTATTTGGACATAACTTTAAGGAAGAACAACATATCCAAACAGTTTGAATCTTCTATTTTTAGAAAAAATACCTATTCAAACATGCTATTACATTTTGAAAGCAACCACCCATTTTTCCAAAAAAGGGGAATTATAAAAGGCCAATTAATAAGAGCATCAAGAATTTGTAGTACGGATAACCTTTTCCATAGGGAATGTGGATACCTAAGGGAATTATTTTTAGAAAAGGGTTATCCAAACAATTTATTTGAGGCCTTATGTAATGAAATTTCTCAAAAAAGGAACACACTTTACCCCCCTTTGCTTGGCGTAACAGAAATACAAGAGATGGTTAACACAAAAAATAGTGATAAGTCAACCAAACCTTCTTTTTCATACACATACAATAGCAATAATGCAGAAATTGAAAATACGATTAGGAGATTCTGGCCCATACTTTCCATCAATGACGACCTCAAAAAAAGTATTCCCAGTGAACCTCAATTTATTAGAAGAAGGGACCGTAACTTGAAAGAATTACTGGAGAGGGAGGTTCAACCTAATAATACTGTAAATCAACCTATTAGAGGAACTTATAAATGTAACTCCTGTAACCAATGTTGTTTTATATTGAACAATAAGGGTATTTATTTAAAATCAAGAAACATAAATTTATTTCCATCTGGCCATTTTAATTGTAACTCGAAGGTGTGGTTTACTTGGGATTTGTCAACACTGTTTATGTTTTTATGTTGGAAAGACTGAAAGAACCCTAAAAGAAGGGTATATGAGCACATTTATGAAATTAAAAATAAGAAGGAATCGAATCGTTTTTAAGCATTCTCTTAATTGCAAAAATATGTGCTTAAAATTTTTTGTGTTGGAACAAGCAACTGACAGTGTAAGAGGAGGTGACTGGGAGACATCCCTAGAACATAAAGAACTATTATGGCAGTTAAAATTAAATGCCACAAAACCACCAGGCCTCAATGATGCTATAAGCATTAATAGTGTCTTGAAGTTGCGAAGAGCCAAATTATAATAGAATGTTGTTCACAAGTAGGTTGCAACTGTTTAATATCCATGAAATAACTGTCACAACATTTTTAGTAACAAGGGTTTAATAGCGATGTTTTTTTCACCAAATTGTTGTAAATAAGGTGATATGTATTGTTATACATTTCATTATTTGGCATTATATAGGAATGTATAAGTAGAAAGCTATAATGCATTTGCATACATATATATAGGTTTTTTAGGAAGCTTTAGCATTTTTAGGAAAAAGAAATTTTCTATTCAAGCATAATATTGGTATAGAAAGTATTTTATACACGTATTTTATACAGTTTTACAAATATGTATGTTTGTTTTTAAAAGCATATATATATATATATTTTTCCTCTTTTATTACACTTAAGAAACATGGTTTACAGAAATATATTTTGTGGTATAGCACAGACAAGTTTAAGAATATTTCCACAATAATCTAGTTTGGTTTACATATAAATAAATAAAAACTGTTTTACAAGTAAGGTATACCATAAAACATTTATTCATTTATGGACCATATAATGCTGCTAAAGTGGATTGTTAAATGTGCAATTATGACATAAAGTCTATGTATATTTTTATTGTTATTTTTATCCTTATTTTTATCAACTTGTTAGTTTATTTCTAAGGTTTTTAAATGTTTTTAAATAACATCAATTATTAGAATTTT
>NC_056749.1:169984465-170131965 GCF_019279795.1 Protopterus annectens
TAAGCATCTGAGAAAGTGGGAAAATATAAACAACAAAATGTAGAGATTTCTGAAAGGTATAAAAAAAGAAATATGGACATGGGAAATGAACAGATATATGGTGCAATATTTATGCAAAGGAGAAAGCCAAATTAATCAATATAAAGAAGGCAGCCCTAAAGATATTCTAAGAGAAGTACAGGCAAAGGCATCCGGATATGTAACATGTCACAATAAAAAAAATTTCACAAAGAGGAAATGCAGAAAAGATGATTAGTAAAGTAGAAGTTAAAAAAAAAATAGAAGTTGAAGTTATGGAGTACCTGCAAAGTGAAGGATTTGGTGTAGAAGGTTTAATATGGGTTACATCACAGCATGATGGTCTGTCCCCCAAAATTAAGGAGAAGCAGGAAGATCAGGTGACATCTGAAGAAGAAATATGGATATGGGAAAGGAAGAGATATTTAATATGGTGTAATATTTATGCAAAGGAGAAAGCAAATCTAACAAATACAAAAAGAGCTGCACTAAAGATATTTGAAGAGAAAGAATGGAAAAGAAATCCAGACCTGGAAAGCTTTACAATACAAAAAATAAGAAGACAAAGATGACAAATAGAAAAGGAGATTAGTAATGGAGAAGTTAAAGAAACAGAAACTGAGGTTATGGAGTACCTGCAAAGAGAAGGTGTAGAAAATCTAATTCAGAAAACACCACAACAGGATAGATCAATAGATATCCAAATTAAGGGGAAACGAGTGGAACAGGAAGCAATTGGTTAGGAGCCATATGAAAATATTTTGGAGCCTTCCACAGGAAACCAGTGTAAATGTTCACTTGAAACTGGACAACAAGGAAAGGAACAGGAAACTGGAAACTCTGATGCAGTCAATGTTGAGGAGTGATAGGCCAGTGAGTTCCCATATGACAGAGCAATGGACGGCACAGGATGAAATTGAAGAGAATGTGCCCCAGGAAGATGATATAGAACTTTCCACAGAATGCCCACAGAAAATATAAACAAAAATTTGCCCTTTTAGAAGAAAATGAGATAAGAGAAAAGCTGCTTGATTTAATAGACAGATATAAATACCAATCTCAATGAAAGAAAGACTGCAGGTGGTCAATAAAGCCCCAAAACTCATTAAGTTTGCTAAAACAAATGAACACAGTAATTAGGACTTGTCCGCAGAGATTCACGTGATATAACAGAAGTAAACAGGATATATTACTGTGTAGCTACATTAATAACAGATAAAGTTCTACCACAACAACACAAGGTCATGAGGGAAAGGAAGGGGAGGAATCAAATATCATCATGGAAGTATCTAACTGAGAAAACTACAAAGCAATTAAGACACGTGTCACTGTTATAAGAATATAGAAGAGGGAACGAATAAAAAAAATACTAAGAAATATAGATGTGATAAAAGAAATGCACAGTATTAGAACAGACAAGGATCTATCATGCACCATCACAAATAACTAAGAATCTCAGCAGAGACAGAAAAACTTCTAAGATACACACATAAATATAAAGGAAAAGTACAAAAGAAGCAATTTATTGATGACCCAAAAAAGTTTGAGAGAATTGGGAAAACAAGGTAAAAGGAATTGAAAGACTGCCAAAACAGGAAGAAATCCATACATTTTGGAGAAGTATCTATGAAGATGCTGTGGAACATGAAGATGCTAAATGGACAGCAGTAGTAAAAGAAAGAAAGAATAAGAAGTTTAAAGGTACAGGATATGAAATTGAATGAAGTAACAGCCAGAGAGAGTGAAACAAAGTTAAGAAAAGCCTGTAATTAGAAAATCCCAGGCCCAGATGCAGTACCTAACTTTTGGTTAAAAGTATTAACATCTTTGCACAAATATTTAGCCAGGAGTAATCACTATTTATATGTGCACCCTGAACAAACAGCAACCTGGCTAACAACAGGAAGAAACAAGCTCCTACACAAGAGTGAACCTGCAAGCTACCCTAAAAATTATAGGCCAATAACTTGCCGTTCGATGATGTATTAACTATACATGGGAATTGATGCCGACAGAGTTTATAGTCATTTAGAAAATAAACTCAATTATTGCAGTAGAACAAAAGGGCAATAGAAGAAAATCATACGGAACAAAGGAACATTTGTTGTTGTTGTTAAATAAAGTCATTGTGGAGAACTGTCAAAAGGGGAAGAATCTAAGTATGGCATGGAATGACTACAAAAAAAGCATTTGATGGTATCCCACATTCATGGATAAAAGAGTGCTTAAAAATGCGTAAGATGCACCCTACACTGATTGACTGCGTTAGAGTGACATGCCACTTTGCAATTAAAGCCATGATAAAGAACAAATTATTATCCCAGGGATAAAACTTCAAAGGGGTGTATTCCAGGGTGACTGTCACCTCTACTATTCTGCCTTGCCCTTAACCCATTAAGCTGTATACTTAGCAGCTTAGGCCATTGCTATAATTTGGCTCCTAGAAAAAGTGTAAAGACTTCTCATCTTCTCTTTGTCAATGATTTAAAACTGTATAGCTCATCAGATGAGTAACTGAAAGCACAACTGCAAGTTGTCAAAACTTTTTCAGATGATATAAGAGGGTCTACTTTGAAACATCTAAAACCCATAACATCTAATTTCATAACATTGAGACCAGAACATCTAAAACCCAAAACACCTAAAACCCATAACATCGAATTTCATAACATCTAACACGGCAAATCACAAGAAAATAACACCCCCTCCACATATAACACCAAATACACTTTTTACTACATTTATGCAGGGGGGCAAGTCCCCCTGCCCCCACCCCCCATAAATTAAATATACCAACTCCAAGATCGCACTACAGTGGGGAAAAAGTTAATTTTCTAACTCCACTGTATCAAGCCCCCCCCCCCCCCCCCTACAGAAATGTAGTAGAATATGTGTTTGGTAGTTTGGTGTCATTATATCTGGAGGGGATATTTTCATGTGATTTGTACTGGTAGATGTTATGAAATTCGATGTTTTGGGTTTTAGATGTTCTGATCACAGTGTTATGAAATTAGATGTTATGGGTTTTAAATGTTTTGAAGGGGCCCCATACAAGAATGTAATTTGGTCTTGATATATGTACAAAAGTGACCTTTAAAGCAGGAATACTCCAGCACCAGGAAATCGGTAGTTTGGGACAATGTAATATAAAAGAATGTGAGCAAGAGGGAGTGTATAAATATTTGGGAACTGATGAAAGATAAACAATAAAACATGAACAAATGCGAATAAAACTTAGTAAGGAATACTTTAGAAGACTTAAATCCTGAAAACAGCATTGACATCTAGCAACAAAATCCAAGCAATAAAACAGTTTGCTCTTCCTTCCCCAACTTACAGTTTTGGAGTGATTGACTGGCCCCAAAACATGTTTTATATATTAGATAGGAAAACAAAGGATGCTTCGTGCTCATCAGATTTATAAAAATCAGTGGATGCCAAGATTATATATTCCCCATTTCGAAGGAGGGATGGGCCTCCTTGAAATTGATTACATGTATAGATCTGCAATTGTGGCACTCCACACATCTGCTGACCTCACAAGGCCTAAACATGGTGAAAGTTTTGAAACATAAGGAGAATAAATCTAAGATGACTTCTCTGCTTAATTCAGCATAAGCACACCGGTGTCAAGCAGGAATGGAAATCAAACCAGAGGTAGATAAAAATCAAGCAGCAACTAAATGTGTCAAAAAACAAAATAAAGAATATAAGATGAAGGATCAGATGAAAAGGCAAGAAATGTGGAAAATGCATAAATATAGTTGCAATTATAGAAAACTTCTGGAAGAACCTCATGTTGATCAGGAAGGAATGCAGGAATGTTTAAAGAGAGGAAAATTCAAACCAAGAGATGAAAGGTTAATACTGACTGCCCAAGACAGTGGGCTGAGTACACATTGATTTATAAAGTCCATTGAACATGTGGGACAAACGGACAAATGTAAGTTTTATAAAACAGAAATTGGAACAGTCTCTCACCTCGCTGCTGGTTGTGACATACTAATCGCAGAAGGACTGTGCACTGAAAGGCATAATAATGTGGCAAGATTGTTGTACTGGGGATTGTGCAAACATTACGGTGTTGAAGTGGCTGAAAAACACTGGAAACATGAGCCACAAAGCATCACAGAAAATGATTTAGTTTTCAGCATGTGGGATCATCCATTAACACCAGTTCACAAGACAGATGCTAGAAAACTGAATATAGCAGTCCATGAAAAGAAGACAAAAGTAGCATTGATCATTGAAATCACCACATCCATTGACTACAGTGTCTTGTGTATAGAGAGACACAAGGTCATAAAATATCAGGATTTGCAGGTAGAAATGAGAGCAATGTGGAAGAAAGATGCCCAGACCGTCCCAATAATAGTAGGAGCAATGGGTCTTGTAAAAAAATAATCTACAATCATATTTAGATACGTTACCAATACATGTAACTCCATAAAAACTGCAGGAGTGATTACATTGTGGGTGCTGCAAAGAGCACCTCTGGCTGACATCAAATATTGAAATACTAATTTCATGAACTTTAATCATTCTTGGACTTAGAAATGGGATCCACTCCCATCATGGTGTTAGAAACCCAAAAGATTTGGAGAAATTAAAGGATAACAGAGATCCGATATGGTGCAATATTTATGCAAAGAAGTAATCCAAATTAATACAAAAAAAAGCAGCCCCAAAAATATTTGAATAGAAATACAGGCAAAGGCATCCAGATTTGGAAAATTTCAAAAATGCAAAACATAGAATCAAAAAGACGGAATTGTAGAACAAAAGATTACTAAAGTAGAAGCTGAAGTTATGGAATACCTGTGAAATGAAGGATTTATTGTAGAAAGTCTAACAGGTTATATCACAGCATGATGGACAACAAGCCCCACAATTAAGAAGAAACAGGAGGAGCAAGAAACATCTGAAGAAGAAACATGGACATGGAAAAGAAAGGTATTTGAAGAGAAACATAGGTAAAGGTATCCAGATATGGAAAATTGTACTATACAAAAAATGAGAAACCCAAGAGGAAAAGTAGAAGATTAGTTAGGAGTGGCGATCCATAGAGAAGGGAGGGAATAAGAAAGGAAGAAGTGAGAATGATTTTAGAGGTCTTTGTGAGGTATTGATTTTGACGGTAAAGCATACCTAGCTTTTGGTGGGTTTTTTTAATATTTAGTTGTAGATGGGAGTTGAAATTAAGCTGGTTATCAATTTGGACACCAAGTAACTTAGTTTCAGACACCAGTTCTAGAATTGAGTTGTTTTGACTAGTAATCAAGAATGTGTTTGTATCTATGGGAGTAGTTTTAGAGGGGGGTAAATACCATGAGTTTAGTTTTGGAGGCGTTGAGAGCTAGGTGGTTTATTTTCATCCAATGCTCAGTAATTGAGAAAGCTTCTTGCGTGAGCTTTTGAAGCATGGGGGTAGATGTGGCAGAACAGATAATGGTAGAATCGTCAGCATATTGGATGATGTTAGAAAATGGGATAGATTTATGAAAATCATTTATAAATATGTTAAAGAGAAGAGGACCAAGTATGGAGCCTTGGGAAACTCCGGTGGGGGTACTAAGAAAAGAGGAAGTGGCCTTTTTCCATTTTACAGCTTGGTATCTATTTGATAAGTAGCTGGAGAACCAGTTCACAGAGGAGGGAGAAAGGTTGAGTTCGGAAAGTTTAGTTAAGAGCAGACTGTGTGAGATAGTATCAAAGGCCTTAGAGAGGTCAAGTAGTAGGGTAGAGACAATTTGGCCAGAGTCACGTGCTTTGTTTACGGTTTCAAGATAGGAGAGGAGGGCTGTAATGGTGCTATGATTTGGCCTAAAGCCATGTTGTGTAGGGGTAAGAAGGTTATTCTCTAAAAGATGTGGTAGTAGTTGAAGTTGGACACATTTTTCTAGAAGTTTAGAAATAGGGGACAGGATAGCAATGGGACGGAAGTTGTTGACATTGCAGTTATTACCGCCTTTATGCAGAGGAATGATAAAGGCTTGTTTCCAGAGTTGGGGCACTGTACATTACAGGATTGAACGGTTGATGAGAATGCTTATGGGATAGGCAATTGCTTCAGCAGCTATGCATAAAGTTGCTGAATGGGGAGTAGTAGTAAAAGAAAGAATAAGAAGTTCAAATGTACAGGATATGAAATGGGATGAATTAATGTCCAGAGAGACTGAAACAAAGTTAAGGAAAGCTAACTGAAAAAACCCAGGCCCAGATGCAGTACTTAACTGCTGGCTAAAATTGTCGTTTTTACATGAAGATTTTAGCCATAAGTAAGAGCTGTCTGTATGTGCACTCCTAACAGACATCACCCTGGTTAACAGGAAAAACAATACTCCTATTTAAGAGTGAAAATGCAAGCTACCCTAAAAATTATAGGCCGATAACTTGCCTTTACATGACTTTTAAACTATACACTGGAATTGATACCACCACAGTTTATAGTCATTCAGAAGAAAACTCAATCATGACAATAGAACAAAGGGTAACAAAAGAAAGTCCTATGAAACAAAGATCACTTGTTATTAAAGTCTTAATCTAGAACTGTAAAAATGGGAAGAATTGAAGTATGGCATGGATAGACTACAAAGAAAAGCATTTGATAGTATTCTACCCTAATGGATAAGAGAGTGCTTAAAAATGTATGGTATACAAGCTACACTGATTGTCTAACATTACAGTGACCATGAAACAGTGGAAAAAAAACTTTCCAGTTAAGCCATGATAAATGAAATTATTATTCTAGTGATAAAATTTCAAAAGGGGGTATTCCATGGTGACTTTTGTCACCGCTGATCTTCTGTCTTGCCCTTAGCCCATTACGCCGTCTACTTAACAGATTAGGTCATGGCTACAATTTGACCACCAGAAAACAACAAAGTATAAAGACTTTTCTTTTTGTGGAAGATTTAAACCTGTATAGTTCAGTACAAGAACTGAAGCACAACTGCAAGTGGTCAAAACTATTTTCAGATGATATAAGACTGTCATTTGGTCTTGATAAATGTGCAAATGGAACCTTTAAAGCAGGAAAGCTGCAGCACCAAGAAAAAATGTGATATTAAAGAATGTGAGCAAGAGGGAGTGTATAAATATTTGGGAATTGATGAAGGATCAACAATAAAGCATGAACAAATGCGAATAACCCTTAGTAAGGAATATTTTACAAGGCTAAAACTAATACTGAAAACAGCACTGACATCAAGGAACAAAATCCAAGCTATAAACCGATTTGGTGGTCTTGTCCTAAAATTGCAGTTTTGGAGTGACTGACTTGATTCCAAAAGTTATTGGATCAGTTGGACAGGAAAACAAGTAGGATGCTTCATACTCATCAAATGATTTATAAAAATCAGTTTATACCAAGACTATATATTACCCATTCTGAAGGATGTATGGGACTTCTTGCAACTGATTACATGAATAGATCTGCAATTGTAGTACTGCTACTTCGCAGGACCCAAATGCAGTGCAAGTTTTAAAACATGAGTAGAATAAGTCTTAGATGACTTCAGTTTACTTTATCAGAAGAATATTGGTGTCAAGCAGGAACTGAAATCAAACCAGAAGCCAATAAAAATCAGGCAGCAAATGAATATGCCAAAAATCAAAGTAAGAATATAAGGTGAAGAATCAGATAAAGAAGGTAAGAAATGTGGAAAACGCATAAATATATTTGCAAGCATAGAAAACTCCTAGGACAATCTCATGATCAGAAATGGTTCAGGAGAGGTGAATTAAAAAAAAAAAAAATTAAAAGGTTAATACGGGTGGGCCAAGATAGTGGGCTATATACGCATTGCTTTACAAAGACCACTGAACATGTGGGAAAAACAGACAAATATAGGTTTATAAAACAGAACTGGTAACAGTTGCACATCTTACTGCTGTTTGTGATATAGTAATGGCAGAGGGATTGTATACTGAAAGGCATAATATTGTGACAAGATTGTTGCAGCAACTGTGCAAACATTATAATATTGAAGTAGCTGAGATACATTGGAAACATGCGCCACAAAGCATTACAAAAAATGAAGTTTATATGACATGAGATCACCCATTATCAATAGTTAAAAAATAGATGCGAGAAAAAACAGATGATATAGTCCATGAAAGGAAAATAAAAGTAGAACTGATCATTGAAATTGCTACACCCATTTACTAGTATCTTACGTACTGAGGGACAAAGTCATAAAATACCAGGATTTGCAGGCAGAAGTGAGTACAATGTGGAAGGAGGATACCAAACAGTTCCAACAGTAATAGGAGCAACAGGTCTTCTAAACAAGAATTTATAACTGTACTTAGATATGTTACCAATACATGTAACACTGTATGAATTTGCAGGAGTCATCAGTACTGGGTACATTGTGAATACTGCGGATAGCACTTCTCCCATCAGAGTTTGAAATAATACTGATTTCATGAACTTTAATCATACTTTGACTTAAGAATGGGGTCTATTCCTGTCATGGTATTACAAAACCAAAAGACTTGTAGAAATTACAAAAAAAGGATAACTTGTTATCAAGCATAATCTGAACACAGCTACAGCAATTAATACTTGTTCCAATTTGCAGACCGCAAGCTAAATTAATATCTGCATCATACATCATTCCCTACTACATTATATTAAAATTTATAGTAGAATGATTCCTTATATTGCTTCAAGATATAATTTTGTTTTGCTGGACCAGTCCACATGGATCTCTCTCCTTAATAATACGATATAAGCAAACCTATAAGTATGAGCTTATTTACAAAAGCAAACTGAATGAGTCTATACCTTGTAAACACACCACATTTCAATAATACGTCGTACAAGATATCTGATGCTGCCAATCTTGGTTACATGTATTTGCTACCTTGTCTTGCTTAAAGTGATGATAAAGCTCTTTATTAAACTATTTTAATTAGGCTTTTACAGCTTGCAGTTTGTATAACCTGGCTTTTAAAATGCCATAATTTACATGAGCAAAAATAAAGTTTGTAAAAATGAAGCCCTTGTGTACAGCTGCACTTAAATGCACACAATAAAAGTATATGTCAATAATAACACATGGCCCTCATTTTTTAATGCTGACAGAAGTCATAAGATTTGAATTCTTCTCTGTATATATCCCATTTGATTGATTATATAACATTTCAGAGAATAGAAGATAACTAATTGCCGGTTCAAAAACACTGATTTACGTTAAATAATATTTCCATTCTTTGAAAAACATTAAAATTTAACTTATGAATATCTATGTAATTTCCAGCCTGTTGTATTCTACTCTGTGTGATGTGTGATCATCTATGCAATGCATTCACTTTCAATGTACAGACTTTTGGTAAACTAGCCAATTTATTGTAAACGATTTCTGAGTGAGCCAAACTGCCCCATTAACTGAACCACCTGACCTGCTACTAATGTTCCCTGGTAGGAATCCTGGCAAAGCTGAAAGGGGAAGTGGATAGCAATGTTGTTTCCAGTGCTAGCCTTCATGTTGGACTGCAAAGCATGCTGGAGGGTGCATGCAGAGCAATGGTTAGAGGTGGAACAGTTCAGGCCTTCTCTCACACTATGGTGGTGATGATGCGAAATTTGTAGGATTTTAGAATAATGATACGTGGCTTTCCAAGGGAAATGCTCAATCTAAGCCCTAGGGCAGTCATGGCTCCTTGCTTAGTTCAATCTTCCAGACTGGCAATCCTTCCAAGTCCCTGCCTCTTCAAGGATTTGAATACTCCGTCGACATCCGTACAGTCAACCCCCTTCACCAGGATTGGTACTCCAGTCATTGCTGACAACTTTCCCAGATGCCTAGGCTGCTAATTAAACTCATTTCACCCGAGCCATAATCTAGTCTTTATGCCTCTGTTGTGCTGGACTAATTTGATCACCACATTATTTCTTAAGGCACAATAGTGGGCTCTACCTCCCTCTGCAGTACTTGTTACTAGACATATGGCACAGTAAGCTCTTTCTGATTGGCTGCCCAGTTATCCATTGCTTCTGCTGCATTTTTATGTAAATTAACATACTTGTCATTCCAAGTACAGCTGGATTCTTGAATTTTGTTTTTGAATCCTGTATAAATCAGGTAATTAAGAACAAAATGCAAGCATTTTCAGCCACAGCCTGGTATTGGAGACCCATATAAATACCTTTTATTCATCATTCACTGATGATCATGGTGATTTTCTGCCCTAGGTTTTGTATAATATAGACTATCCCCTTAGTTGACTGAAGCAGAGTATAACTTCACAGATACGTATTACTATGTTTGAACTGAAAGCCAAACTGCTGGATGCAGCATACAGCAAATGGTCCTATCAGTGGTATGATAATGTTTCAGATATAAATGACCTTCACAAAGATACAGTTCTCAGTAAGAAGGTAGACGATTCTGTATATCATTAGATATCACGCAATTAGGTTTGCATCCATTTTCTCTGGGTTCTCTAGTTTCCCGTCTCATTCCAAAGACATGCAAGTAGGTGAATTGGACATTCACATTTGGCATTAAGTTTGTGTGGGTGTGTGGCATGGAAGAACTGTAGCACAGCTTGCAACTCAGTAGTATGAAAAAGTGTCTCTAGATCACTGTCGCTGATAAAGCCCCATGTAAAAAATGGGAAAAAGCTGTTGTGGTGACATTAATGGGTTTTATTCAAGGAAATACAACCATCAACTAATGGTATGGGGGAAGTGGGCAGGTTTTTAATGTACTTATCTGGATGCCAATTGTTAAAATGCAGTAGAATACAATATTACTTTAAAACATGTTTTTTGCAATAAAATGTATGGAGGATTTTAGAAGCCTGGGAAAACTCTCTATACTGCTACATACCTGTGTTCAGTAGTGTGATGCCAATCGCTTCTAAAAAAATGTTTTTTAAGGTGTGGGTATCATTCTAGTTAAAGTTAAGGGTAGTGAATCCAGAATTTTCATATTCACAAAGTATCACATATGCCTGAAGTAACGAAAATGTGTTGTTCCAAGCCAAAGGCAGGCATACAAAGGACAGTCCGTGTAAATGAGATAGACTTCAGTTTTGAGTGATACTGCTGTCCAAGCTTTTTGCATGCTTCAGATGAGTGCGTTATATGAATTTTTTTTCTGAATAATGCAACAGGTGTAGCATAATTTTGCACCTGACAATCTTGAAATGATCATATACTATTCTTAACCTATGGTCAGTGCTGTCATCATGGTTAATAAAATGTTTTCTTGATCAAAACTGATCCTGTTTGCTTACCTTTTCTATTGACAGGAAATCAAAAATATAACAAAACTTAATTTAGGAATAACCTTAGCTGTGTCACACTAAATCTGCTCCTAGAAAAATGCATCACAGTAGGATCATTAGTGAGTATTTATAATTTTATTTTTTGGATGACAGGTAATCATGATTGCAATACAGTACATGACATGTTATTTAATATAGATCAACAAAGAAAGTGGATACTTTTTTTTTTAGTTTCTCTAAGTCTTCCATGGATATATAATTTTGAAAGCCTAGACCAGTCCTTCTTAAATGCTATAGATTGGTTCTATTTTAAAAGTAATTGACTTAAGAAATGGTAATAAATCCACTGTAATGAAACAGACACCCACAAATGCAGGGATGCATTTCATATTGCTATAATTTGCAAAAGATATTTAACATCTTCAACAGGAGATTACATTTGTTAAGGAATTAAATTTTAGTCTGCCTTGTATCTCAGCGATGCTTTTGTGGATGATCCATTTTGCCTGATATTCACTGTGGGTGGCAAGTGAGAATGACAATGTGCAAAGATAAAAACTATTTTCAAGAAAACTATATGGGACTTTGCCTTCCTGTGGTATTGTTAATACATCCTAAATGACTGTGACACACTGACATTTCCCTCTGTTTTCTTTACCAGTATTCCTGATGTAAGCACTTCCTAAAGTTATTGAACTTAGTGGTCTTTGTTCTGGGTGACCTGCTCTCTCCCAGTGCACTTAATGTATGGTTTGTGCTGTGAAGTTTAATGATCTCTAAACAAATTGACCCAGCTCTGCCTTTCTTAAAACTAGCTTTGGTTAACTTTCTCTCCCCATCTGACCCTTTACACTTCAGGCAATCGCCATACTGTAGGAATGAAAGGATACATTTTTAAATGACTACCAAAGAAAGCCTAACACATTATACAGTAGATGAGATATCAAACAGCATATGCAGAGTTTGGGTTCAATTTAAAATGGATCTGAAATCAATAGAGCGTGGAGTGATGCATTAAGAGTTACACTGCAACTTCCAACATTGCTTATGGAAAAAGCATGCCTATCAGGAAGCTTCTGGTAACAAGGTTCTTGGTAAAGAAAACATTAGAATTACATTAAGTGTTAAAATTATGATTTTTCTACAAAAATAGAAAACAATCCTGATAATGTTTTAAGGTTGATGTTAAATTTAAGACCAAAAGGTGACATACTACTACTAGAAGTTGTACGAATGTGACATGGGTAGAAGTTTTACGACTGTCACAGCGGTATGGCAATATTTTAAAATTTGACAAAATTATGAAGTCTTTGTTACAGCAAGGAATACAGCAGACATTAATTTGAGTCACCTGATGTTTCAGTTCAGTGATGTTTATATTCATTACTACATACTTAATATTTTTCTCTCAAAATTTCTCTTTCAGTCCCTGTACTTTGCACACTCACGCTCTTACACACACTGATATGGTAAATAGTTGCCTCATCATAAATTACCCTGGTGTTTAGAGGATGAAAATGAGGTAATTTCATTAAGCGCTAATAAAGGACTGTTTTTATAAGTTTATAACTTAGGAAGTGGTGTCTCATTTCATCTGGTGCCTAAAGGGCCTTTTATTTTGTTACTTCACAGTTTTATCATTACTCGTATTATTTCATTTTTCCAACAAAGGCAAAAAGCTCAATAAGAGATGTAAACTGGAGAAATGCAAGATGAAGAAAAAAATAATGCTGGCAATTTATGAAAATGCACAAAGCTGAATACATTAAAAAATGTAGTTTATTATTTTAGAAAAAAATAATGCAGTTTCTGATTACTAACTGTAATCGGCTTTAAAAAACAGCCATATTTCTGTCATTAAATGGCCATTCTAAAATGCAGTGAACTCCAGGCATACTGAATGACTTTATATTTAATCCCACTTATTGTAGATATTGATTGACATTACTTGCATATCTCAGCTTTGAGAAAATTGATAAATTGCTAAGTATTTTTTTTATAGAATTTTGCATTGCTTTGGAATACCCAAATACACTATACAGAAATTCAATACTTAGCTTGAAAGGTAAAAATGAGCCACACAGGTCTTGTGCACCTGAAACTGATTTTAGAGTCCCCATCATCCAGTGTGACAGCTCCTCTCAGCCAGTGACTCTGTTAGTAACTTCAGAAGATGCATTTCAGTTCTTCTAATTAATGGTTTTGGCTTTTGCCCCATCTTCCATTTCTTTGAATTCACATCATTGGTTTGAAACATAGAACATAAATAAAAATTTTCTGGGCATAAGAATGAGAACCAGTATGACTCTGATGTAGTTCATGAAGCTGTCAATCAATTGAGGTTTACCCCCTGGACTGTATGAAGACAGACATGATGGAGATCTCAGACAGTGAGTCCAAGGTAGGTATTAGCCTAGCAGTGAGCAGCATTCAACCTTTTCCAAGGATGATGCTGCAATATGAGCAAAAATTTATTGAATTCAATATGCAGCTTAGATCTTGGCCTCATTTAAAAGGGGTCAAAATGTGTCAGCCTGGGAAGACATGATCTACAGACTACACTGCTTCACCAGGGATGGCATTCAAATAATAGCAAAGACATTATCCATTCCCATAGTTGCTTTTTTCTTTTGCAGTGCAGACCAGATGTACCTATCAATATAATGAGAGAAAGCAAATAAATATATGAAGGTGTTATTGACCAATACTAGGAGCCTAAACAAGAAGCTTCACTCCCTACAAGCCCTCCTTAAACTTGGATAAAGTAGATATCTGTGCAGTGACCGAGACATGGTTTAACATTGTGGAGAGTACTACAGCCTTTCAGGGATTTAACTATTTTTCAGACCAACCACTGTGAGGGAGGATGAAAAAGGTGGAGGTGTCTCAGTCTTCATTCAGAAGAGACTTGCGTCAAGGCTCGTTAAGCAGCATGATGCATTAGAGCTTCATGTCCAAATCACCATCAGAAAGGTCCCTCAGCACACATTGGCAGGCTACAGAACTCCCTCTATAATCTAAGAAAGCCATGATGCCTAGGGTTGCTACTTTTCTTCTTGGCTAAAGCTGGATCAATGCCTACACCCCTAGCACCTTCCCTCTCTCTGCCCATCCCTTTCTTTGTCCCCACCCACTTTCCACCTGTTTTGTGATGTCATAGTCTCATCAGGGGGAGGAGGAATATCCTCTCTTCCTCATTTACTATTATTTTTTTTTTTGTTACAGAAACGCATAGCAAATCTGCCCATACCAGAGCATGAACAGTGTTTTCTGCACTACCAGATAATCAGTTTGATTTACAGGTTGTCTGGGGAAAAAAAACAGATAGGTGGCAACCTTAATGCCACCTATCTACAAAATTTAGAGGCACTTAATATTAAACCCGATACCATTTTCAATGGTGATCTAAACTATCCATCTATAGACTGGCAAACCACTAGTACACAGACAGAGATTCCTGGACTTTGTCAATACAAATGTCAGAGAAGTCACTAAGGGGAATAACACCCAAAACCTTGTCCAGATTAATATGGGGGCATCTTGCACCATTTTCTTAGTTATTTTCATCAGTTATTAGATATGACCATAAAGCTGCCTCCTCCAAAACAAAATTAATTTCAGGGAACACTTCCACTCCCAGTGCCTTAAATTTTTTTCTTCAAGACTGCATGGACGTAGTTGATCTTTGTCATGCATATAACAACTCATGTGTTTCTCTATTTGGTATAAAAACAAAAAAATAAATATATGTTAAAAATATTTTGCCATTTCAGACCACCTACCCCTATGTTATTTATTAGCGAGCTCTAAGCCCACACCCAACCCAATTAACTCCACTGGATATGTGGAAACATACAGCACTAAACTATACTAGCATGAAAACATTGGCCCATCTTTTGACAGATGCAGCTATACCCGGACAGGGGCATACCACAAAGCTTTATAATAAATGGAAAACATTTTTTGCTAAACGTTAGAAGAGCAATATACAGAATGATAGTGTTCATATCATTAAATTAAAAAAAATTCAGGTCTTTAATTAAATATACCAAAGTCAAGCTCAAAACAAAAATTGCCACCCAAGTAAATAATAATCAGAAGGACTTTTATAGTGTTATCCGTAATCTCAGACTCACAAAACAACAGTGCACTGAAGCTGATTGTAAATTATGTCACCTAAACCAAAGCTGAAAGTATAACTAAACTACTGTCTGATAATTTCAGCTCAGACTTTACCCCCCCCCCCCCAAATGATCTCAAAATATCTGAAATGGACTCGCCACCAGCAATCACACAAGACCAAGTACTGAAAATGACATCAAAAGTAAACTGTAATGCATTATGGATCCTGACAATATCCTAGGATAGATCTTGAATTGTATAAAGCATGATTTAGCCACATCCCTAAAAACTCTGTTTAGTCTGAGCCTCTATATGGGTTTTGTACCAAATTAATCTAGAACAGCAATAGTTATTTCCCTGCATAAAGCAGGACCTTCCAAAGATCCAGGCAGTTAGAGACCCTCAAACCCCATATGGAAAGCCTTGGAAAGAATTATGGAGTGAACCAAAAAGGACACAGGGAATTTCAAAACACTGGACAATCTCAGTTTGGATTCAAAGGCAAATCATACTTGCTCAACCTGGTGCACTTTTTTTTTTGAAAACGTCATGAAAGCAATGAATGAAGTTACATGCTACACACCACCTACCTTTGAAATGGCCAAAGCATTTGACACTCCTCAACCCAGGCATAACAGAAAACTTAATAAACTAGGAATAAATTCCTTCTTCACCCACTGTTTTTTTTAACTGGCTCACAGATAGGATGCAAGACATCAAAATATGGGAGGCAACCTCCACAAAAAGAGCAGTTACAAGCAGAGTCCCCCAGGTTTTGGTGCTTGGATGTCTTCTTTTCCGCATCTACTTTTCAGAAGTTAAAGCCAATAACAAAGGGCTCTAGATAACTAAGTTTGCAAATAACAGCAAGCTAGGAGCAGTAATTAAATCTCCAAAGACTCAGCTACCCTATCTACAGGAAGGCTATTCCTAAACAATAGTGTCAGATTTATGAACTAAAGCTAAATGCCAAAAAATTATTTACTGTCTCCTTTGGAAAGTCTACTCCCCAAGAGAACAACTACATCAATAACAAACCCCTAACAGTTGATCCAGTAGTTTGGGATTTGGAAATCTATGTGGACACTAGCCCAACTTTTGACAGTCATGCATCCACTGTGATAAGTCGTCCTTCTATATTGCACAGCTCAAACTAGGGGATTGTTTATAAATCCAGTGAAAATGTCCCCCCAACCCCTTGCTTAGCCCTCAGGTCAAGTATTCAGTATAATGCCCCTTTTGGCACAAATCTGTCCAGACCCATGCAACAAATGTTATACCTGCAGCAATACCTTACAAAAAAAAATGATACAAGGTCTATCGCTGTATTTGGACTCTTACACACTGCAAAGTGGTGACCTGTGCCTACCATACATGGCATCCTCTACCCATTACTAACAGACTTACCATTTGCCTTGCAGATGTGCAAGTGTCAGAAATGCTCAATCCAGAAACCTGAACTACATCTGCAAAATTCACTAAATGGTTTGGAGGGGTAGGTATATCTCACAGAGGATACCAGTGCTCTGGAATGGACTCCTCATTCACAAAGCAAAGATCATCTCTGACCACATTCAAGTGTAAATTGGATAAATGGATGGAAAATAGGAAATTTACTCCAGGACTCCCCACTGTAGTACTAATAGATAGAGGCAGCTCCTTTATTCTGTATTCCAATGCATCGGTACTCAACATATCTTTATTTTGATCTAGTAATTATTACTAAAGCAATAGATAAATACCGATGATAGAAAGAGACAGAGGAATCTAAATCCCAACAGGAAATGTGAATTTTAAGCACCAAATGGGATAACTGGCAAGGGTTAAAATGACCTGCAAGGGCAGTTAACATAGTATTAACCTAAAAATCCACATGTAGCTTTTTTTTTTCCAATGGAATTTCATGAGAACCATTTTATGAACAATTTTAACAAACATTTCAAACTTGTGGAATGCTTTATTTATGTTTTCTTAAACTAATAAAACTGAAACCCTGAATGGCTAAAGGCACATATGCTAGGCAAACCTAAGAAACAATGAAGTAGAATTCAGATTTCCACCAATTCAAACCAGATCACACCTGACTTAGGGTTTAAAGAATGCACTGCAAGCTGTTAATCCTTGTGTAATGTTGCTTGTACTCAGAGGAGGCCAGCAAAGTCCAGACCCCCTAAACAAATTTTGTTTCAGCTCATGTTCAAGTTGGCCTAACTATTCTATTAAATCTAAAAAGGACACCATCCTTGGGGAAACTAAGTTCATTTGTAATCTCCTCAACTCCAGAGGCATCAGGCAACACCAGGCAAATAATTTTATTTCTATGTATTCTTTTAACATAAATAAAAATTTAAGGTACATTAATTATTCATTTGCCCCTGTGGGATAGAATACACTTGTGTGGGATAGTTTAATGGGGTTTGTGCATTTAAAATTGTCAAGTGATGTAATTAGACCTTTTTAAATGGATGAAATGTTTTTTGAATTTATTTTTGAAGTAGTCTTGCATTTAGCTTGGCCAAAAGTGTATTTGACCAGCTAATATTATATTTACAAAATCATTAAAACTAAAGGAAGAATTGTGCTATTTTGCTTCTGATGTGGTTCCAGATACGGCTAGAGCAGAGGAGGTTACTGTCTATTCTATTTCCAATTAGTGATTTCCTACAACTAAGATGAATGTTTTGGTACTGCAAGTATAAAAGGGCAGATCTCTAAAAGTCAATAAAATGTTTAGACTTCATTTTTACCACTAGTCTACAGTATGTGAACTTCAATCAGCTGTAGAACAAAGTCAGCTTCTGTATTTTTTTCAAATCGTACAAAAGCGTACATTTTGTTAGTGTACAAGTAGCAAAAGTGCATTTTCTAGTTTTAGCTTAAGGAGCCTTTCCTTAGGCACTAGTACAATGCCTACAGCAGTCCTACAAAAATACTCATCTGGTATGACAACCTCATTTTTTTAGGCATATTAGTCTTCAACTAAGATGTATTCATTTGGGTATAATTCAAGAACCATGGAAGTGAATGATAGCTGGGGGCAACATGGGTTGCTTGTGACATTGGGCATCACATCATCTATGGTGGTACGTTATGCAGATATAAATGGCTACTCTCTTCTCAGTAATGACCTCCCTAAAGAACAATATTTCTTGCATAGAGAGCAATGCAATATTAATCAATATGATTAATGTAATACAGCTGTGTAAGCAAGTTTGCCCTAACAGTAGATGTTCAAATGATCACTTCTGTAGTAGTTGTACCTTTCCTCCACCACCAAAGTTTTTTGCTTGGGTAATGTTTTGTCAGTGAGTTGGCATACATATCAAATATATATATATATATATATATATATATATATATATATATATACATATATATATATATATTTGCTCCTAGCTTTGTCCGTTCATGGCTCAGCCTCCCTCTCTCAGCTGGCATAAAAGCTCTGAAAGGCCTGGGGCTCAAACCTGTCTTTTTAAGCATCTCAGCTCAAGCTGCTTAATGTTTTGAGTGCTAGGAAAAGTGTTCTGAAGCTTTGGAAGCTGGGTGGCTGTTATATCCTTGGCAGGATATAACCAATATAACTAAGGCTACTTCAGAAGGGATCAACCAACCATCCACTGTTATGGTAAATTTACATATACGGCTGTACTTTCTCCTCTCACATCTTTATTTTCACCTTTCTTTCTCTAATAAAAATAGTTCCTACCAGTAGTCCTTAACTTTCCATATTCCTACCCTGAAATCAGATGGCGATTACTTTTACTTGCATCATGATTCCCACAGGGGGTATGGCCTCACTCCATTCACTGTTACTATACTCAGGTCCACTGTCCACTCATCCCCACATGTACACTAGTTTTATATTCTCCTTAGTCCTACCCTCAGTATGCCTCCATAATTAAGCAATAACCTACGCCTGGGTGTGGGTAATGCTGGATTTACCCACGGTTGGCATAGTTTGGTCACGACGGCGAAGCTCGAGTGACCAAACAGATAACCGTGGGTAAATCCAGCATTACCCACACACAGAAGTGGGTTATTGATATTATACGACATTATTTAAGAGAAAAAATACTTAGTTTTCTTAAATAATGGCATTGTATAATGCCTCCTTGCTGCCCTTCCGTAGCTATCCGGTATTCTGGGGCAGCTCTGATGTACTGTGCATGCGTATGCTTACGCAGTACATCAGAGCTGTGGGTGGAAGCAACGGAGAAAGCAAGATCTCCGTTGCTTTTTAGAAAGTGTCACTCTATGTTAAAGAAGTTTAACATAGCGAGACAACTTTAAAAAAAGCAACAATCTTCCTTTCTCCGTTGCTTTTTTTAAAGCTGTCTCACTATGTTAAACTCCTTTAACATAGCGAGACACTTTCTAAAAAGCAACAGAGATCTCGCTTTCTCCATTGCCATAAGAAGAAAAAAAAAAGACTTATACTAATGGAAAAAGTCCAGGCGACCGGACCTTTTCCCATTAGTATAAGTCTGATTTACAACGTGCATGCTGACCAATCAGCATGCATGTTTTGGAATATTGATGGGGGTCATATAATGAATTATAATCACTTCCCTCCTTCTATCTCCGCTCACTCAAACCATCAAGCACAAAACTTAATTATATCGATTCCTAGCCATTTCTTTTCAGATAACTTCTGTGGCTATGATTTATATCTTAAACGTCTTCCTCTTTTTTATTAGCACATCTCACAACTTACTATATATACACCATCATTTTGAATTACCCTCCCCTATCTCAACCTGCCCTCAACATAAAACATTCTCCGACTTGCCCATTTCTCTGTATCTCTAACAAACATCATTCATTTTAAAGTACACCTAGCTGAATCCTCATTCTGTCAAACCTAACATTAAAATAATATGCAGATATAAATGGCTACTCTCTTTTCACTGTATTTCTACGATATTAGAACTTGGATGCGATCAACCTCATAGGCTTAAGAATATTTCACATCAATCTAAGCAGCAACATCTGTCAAGCTTAATTCCCACAAAATACCCATCATAGCAGGTGTTATGTTCCGCAGTAAACAATACATCTACACTAGAGGACATTCTATACTGTAACTTCATGAACACAGTAGGAAACTATATTCCTAGCTGATGTTAATATTGACTGGATCACCTTAAACTCTGACAACCCAACAAATAGCATTCATCTGTATGGCTTTACACAACTAATTAATTCATGTACAAGACAGAACAGCTATACTTCAAAAGAAACCTACCTTAGAGTGGACACTTGCTTCACAACAAGAAAAGTAATCATCATATAGGATGTTTCCAAACTCTTAAGCGATCACTTTCCCACCTACATAATTAGACACCAGACTCGTATACCGTATATTTAAACACCAGTATAATGAGGTTAGAAACCCAAATCATTTTCATGCAGAAACCTTTAGCTGTTCTGCACACAGAGGCATTACTTAGACACAACTACAGATAATCCATCAACTGCTCAATGAACCAGGCAAGGACCAAGCTCTGAATCACTCATTCACCTTTACAACTCCTAACAGAGATCTTCATTCTGAAACCAAACTGCTACTTATGATTTATAAATCTAAAAATACAACAGGTAGCAGTCTATACTCCAGCTGTATCATTAGGACAAGCAGCTCTACTCCACTCTCACAAAGACAAACTGAAAATCTAAGTTCTTTCAAAATGGAGCTTAAACAACATATTATGCACACTTGGCCCTCCCCTTGTTAAACTCCTACCTAAGATTATAAACTGAAGGTTTTCTATAATTCGGTATGCATCATAACCTAAGCAATGGGGTCTACATTTTTTCTGAATATTCTATGCAATATCATGCTGTGTTATCTAATCTGAGTATTATGCTTTGATTTCATTTCTGAATAACCCTTGTTTTTCCTATCTGTTGAAAGCATGTCTTTCAATTATTTGTAGTGTTGCTCTAAGCACATCTGATCATCATATGAATGCTATGAATAATTGAGCTATACTCAATATATTCATGGCCGCGGTGGTGCAGCGGTTAGTGTCGCCTCACAGCAAGAGGTTCTCACGATTGATTCTCGGCTGGAGCGCCTTCTGTGTGGAGTCTGCATGTCCTCCCCATGGTCGAGTGACATATATAGACATGCAGGTAGGTGCGTGCATGAAGGGTGTGCCTTCTTTGAAGGCTGAGTGTCGGGCTGGCAACTCGGCACCATAAAAATCCATTGCTAATCATTAGCGGACCGGAGTTCCGCTGTGGCGACCCCTAACCAGTAAAAGCCGAAAGACAAAAAAAGACATTAATATATTCAAAGTAACCTGTTGGAGCTTTTCTTCTGCCCACATCGATTTTCTGGTCAACAAATACAATAAATAAAATAAGTACATCAGAAAGTGATCCAGTTTATTGCTACATGAAACAGTTTAAAAATAACATGTTGAGTTTTAAACAACATCTAAGGAAGTACACAAAGGCAAGCTTTGGCATGCACTTCTTTTCAAGAGCAGACAAACAGGTCAGAAAAGGTACGCATTATGATAAAACCTAACTCCCAACAAATGAATGTATATAAACAAATTTGGGTAACCCTACTAAGTAAGCTTACAAAAATTGTGTCCAAGACAATGAAAGCTGAGGTGACATGAAAAGCCAAATGTTGCAGTAATAAACAGCTTCACAACATGTCTGTTCAGTCAGTTATACATCCAAGGACCACTATGTATTACTACTATAGCCCTATGTTTGATTCCCAGCATATGCCTACTTTGTGACCCTGAACAAGATGTTTAATGGGTCAGTGCTCCTTTGTTAACCCTGAAACAAGGCTGTTTTGTGAAGTTATCTAGTTAAAAAAATATAAAAAGTAAAAATATATAATATTGGATTTTATGCCTAATGAAATCACACAGAAAAATCCAATAATAATAAGCAGGCTTAAGAAGGAATTGATAAAATACAGCTTCTACAGAACTACTCGCGTCTTAGTTTTAAATTTTAACAGTGAATTAATCTTTTCTCAACTTGTTGAAATAATGAAAACGTTTGCTAAAAGGTTTTAGAAAGTAAGGGTGATGCATACCGCCATGTCAGAAATAATTTATACCTCCATTCATGAATTGTGACTAGCCTATATTGTATCATAGTGTCTTGGTTAAGTTAATATATGCAAGATCCATAAAACAAAATTAGGCAATATGAGTGGGATACTTTATATACAATGCAAGCATTAACTGAACTGTGATCAACTCAGAACCACAGCAGTGCAGGTTTATCAAAGTCATTTGCATGTGAAATCAGGGAACATCCTAGGACTAGGAAAGGAACCTTAAATAGTTATCTGAATGGGTAGAGTTAGAGAAGCATCATTTTAACAAAAAATTCCCAGTATGGACAGACACCTTGGTGTGAAGCTTGGAATAAAAAGGACTAGAATAAGCATGCTTATCTTCCGCCTCATTGTGTAAGTAGTAGGGGTGCATACCCTGGAATATGTATCATGGCATTTAATCTCGAGTGGAGACTAGGAACCTATGTAATGTCTATCACAGGGTTAGGATTAAAAGATGAGACAAAACACAATGACGGATGTCTGTGGTGATTCAGCAGCCCAGCTTTAGTCAACAAAAAGTTTAGGGGGGATAGAATCATTACATGATAATTTAATTTGCCTAAAGTCTGGACCATTGTATACATGTTAGCATTAGGAGTTTCAAACATTAAAGTAATTGCATTTGGAAGCATCTGAATCACTAATAGTCCAAACAGATTGGTGCACAAAAAAAAAAAGATTACTGAAAGACCAAAATATATACACATTCATGTGTTCATTGTTGTATCTACTTAAACCTATACATTGGTTTTGTTAGCTTCTACACATTGCTGAGACAAGTGTAAAAAACAGTGTGAACAGATACTCGAGCCTGTTTAGGCAAAAGGTGGTAATATCTGTCAACAAAGGACACAGAAGTGGAAGAATTTCCAGGAGTTTCCAAAAATGTGCTTAGAGTGTAGCAGTGGTTACAAGGATAGACAGATATCTGGTACATGCTAGATCTCTGCATTCTGAACTTGCACGCAAGACATACACAGAGTAACTATTCTTAAATAATAAACAGCAACACCTTTTTACAAGTCATTGCTTCTGCTAGGACTTCTAGCAAATAAAATGTGTTTCCTGTATACCTGAGAAGTGAAACAAAAGATCTTCATTGAGGGATTCATGTATTTCTTATAACTGTAGAGAAAGGACAATGCTAGTCTAAAATCCACACGACAATGATTTAAGAGTATGTTTTAAGTATGACTGCATTATTCATTCGCAAAGAAAAAGAAAAATTACAAGAGTTGTTCTACTGTCAATGTAATGGTAAGGCCATTGTTCCTGCCATGTGTGCTAATTCTAGCATCGCATTACATATCCTATCTGAACAATGTTCTGCATGTCCAAAGTTTTTCATGATACCTGAATTTTGTTGCTTAAATTATTACAATTTTTCTGGAAGAGAAGAGATTACAAAAAAGATAAACTTTAAAATATTATGAAGAAATATGATCATGATTTTAAAGAAAGAACAAAGTTATAACTATTTACATGTACAAAACACCCGAGACCAATAAGGTAGTAAATGAGAAGACAATTTCTGGAAAAAGAGGAAAAAAAACAATCCTAACAGTCCAAATAATTAAATAGATGACTATTTCGATTTAATAAGGGCCAAAAACCTTTAACCAAGGATTATCCCTTAATTTGTTTGGATAAATTCACATCTCTTTTACTTTAATTGCAACCTTCTTAATTAGAGTAAGAAAGTCTTCAAATTTTGATTCTGAAGATTTCCAGTTCCTTGTAATAGTTCTGGCCACAGACAAGTATAGCCCAAGTTAAAGAAAAATCTTTTTATCTATTCCTAGAATATTAGAGAACACAATTTATTTTATTAATATGAATGTATCATTCCATAATGCATTAAAAATGTTGAATTTTTCATAAAAATTCTGAACTCAATCAAAACATGTGACCAGTTAGCTTACATTTATTTATTACATCTACAACAGCCAGAAAGGTTTTCTTATCTCATTTTAGCAACTTTTTACAGGAATTATAAATGATCTAAACAAATATTTGCAAATACACTCCAATAAAGGGTCCAACATTATTTTTTAACAGAGGAGAGAAGTTGGGATTTATTTTGACTAGCGAAGACTATAGAATATTGTTTAGAAAAAAAAGTTCCAAAAATTCTTATCCAAATTTGAATAATCCTTGGCTAACCTGAATTTTCTACTTCTTGTGGCTCTGCTTCACTGGAAGCGAAGTCCAGTGAATGCTGACTCTGAAATGAACTAAGACATTTCAGTTAACTAAACATTTTTTGAGAGAAATTATGCAAGGAAAGGTGGTATAAGGAGCACATACATATTTCTAAAAATTTACAGCGAGACAACACTTCTCTACTCAAAGCAGATACATTCATGATACTGCAAAGAGCAGAAAAATGTCATCAGATTGTTAACATTTTGTCATCTTCAGACAGATATTTTTACTTTAACTCTTGCTTTAAAAAGAGAGCTGTATGCATTTCTTTAAGTTCCTTATTGCTTCAATGTAGAATATATTTATCTATAAGTTTTTGATTATGTTTTGAGAAATATACAGAATTTCTGTTTTGTTTCAGTTAATTTATAGCTTTTTTTGTTTTACATTACAGCTTTCAGACATATTTCTTCCACACTTATTTTGTTAATCAGCATATCTGAAGTCCAACATATTCTCTTAGATTCCAAAACACTTCACCTGTGGCAGGCAATGGATCACGTTTGCAAACACTGACAAAAAGTTTTCAGTCTTCTTACCTGAACATGAACCGATTTGGAATCTAGCCCATCAAAGAAAGTCTGTTAACTGCATAAATTCAAACCCTACAATGCACATATTTTGGATGTAATGCAGCGTTTATTATGCAAGTGTTACACTGCATGGTTATCTTGTGGTTTTTCATGGCTATTATTTTTAAAGCTGAGGTGGTCTTACCTTCTGCATTCTTAGGCAAGCATGTCTAATTTCAACTCCACTCTAGTTAGGCTCACTACTGTCTAATTCATGCATAGTCTGTGTAATTTATTGCACACATGGAAGAATGGAAGCTTTAACTTCAAATATGATGTAATTCAAGTATTCTAATTTAAAATGCTTGCCCTGTTTGACACATTCTAAAACAATTTAGTTTCTAATTTCCACTCCAGTTTTTTTACTCCTGCTTTTGGGATATGCAAGTGGCTAACGCTTGACTTTTGATACGCTTCTTATCATCCATGATCACACACACTACCTTGGCCTCTATTTCTTAACTCTTTTCATTTAATTATTCCTGATATGCAAGTATGACCACCATCTTCTCCATGGTTATTGGCCCTTTCCGACCACTTGACACTGCAGTTCCAAGTCCCTGTGTCACAGGCTCTAACTGCTGCAAAGTCCATGCAAACTTCTTTCATCTATGACAAATAGAAAAAGACAAAACCATGTCCAGGAGGATGAGGTGCCCAACACAAAACCAATAAACAGGGAAAAAGCACCAGCAAGCTATAACCACCTTAAAACATTTAATGTGTTCCACAGCAAACAAAGCACAACACAGCACACAATGATAACGCTGAAACTACTACCAGTTTGTTTTTGTATCCAACTTCATCAGAAAAATGCTGATAGATCCTGTAGACTGCAATAGTGCAGAGGATAGTGTAATCGGAGGATAGTGTAATCACAGGAAGGAGTTTAAAAGCTTGTTGCATCAATTTCTTCACATTTTGACTTGGCATTAAGCTCATTTTGGCCTTAGACATTATTCTCTTTCACTCGCCAACATAAGCAGTAGCTATTACTGTGGTCATATCGCACTTTATCAGTGGGTCGCTTTCGTGAATTTCTTCCTTTTCCCAAGGCCATTTGAACAAGGAAGGGATTATAAGTATCAAGGTTAACCTATGAATGAGGCTTTCTGTGCAAGAGATGTGAGGAGCTTCCTTCCTCACTTCACCTGCCACAGCAGTTTTAACATTTCTGATCAGAGAAATTAACAGAAGTGTCTCAGAGGTGAAACTGGTTTTCATAATGTCTGTCATATCTAGTGCGGGATTGTTGCACTGTACTGCTTAGCGCTGATGGGAGTAAAAACGGCTCACAATGATATATTGATAAATGTTTTTTCTGAAAAATCTGTATGCATAGCCAAAAATGAACCAGAAAGAATAAAAGTTTGGATATCCCATGTTTTTTCCCCTTATGAGGAAGTCTAGACGTCAGAAACTAGGGAAACATAAAATTCAAGACTCATTTAGGCAGGCAATGTAATTAATAATTAACAAATATTACTCCAGCAAGCATGTACTGAAAATATGCTTAGGTATATAACACTAATTTATAGGTATTCCTTTTATTTGAATTCCATATTATTCTGTTGGTTTGTAAAGTAACAGGTTTCCTCAATGTCTCATGTAGAGAAATTCTAACTTATATGAATGATGGGTAAATACATATAATTCATTCACCATTCATTTCAAAGTTACTTTCATGATGCTGAACAAAAGACCCAGGCATAATTTTCCTGCAGGACTTGAGCTCATCTTTTCTATCATATTTTGATATGAGTGCAATATTTTCTCTCTGACACCACACAATGACTGTTGGTCCTTCAATGAATGATGAATGTGTTAGAATGAAAGCTGTTTCTGGTTTGGAATAAGGCCTGTTGTTTTACAGCACTGAATACCTCTGACGTAAATAATTATACTTGCTTTCTCATCTTTATTTCTTATTGCCCTTTGCTTAGCTGTTTCTTAAATTAGTCTCAATAAGAAGTTTCTAAAATATTTAATTGAAGCTCATTGAATTTCAATAATTATTCATAACTGTATGTGGACATTTATCGCCTCTCCTTACACAAGAGCAAACATTCACCTGTAAACCTCAATTGCTTTTCTGGCTTATTTCCTGCCTTTAAAATTTAACCAAGCTAGAATTATTGTAGACATTGAACCTTAGTTTTGTTTTTAGTGTGAGTAAATTTGCTCCTGAGTAACAACTGATAAAAGAAGCAGTTATTTATAGATAGGTTTTCCATGTGTGTTAAAGTCACGAGTTAAACATGGCTGAAGAACAAAAGAATGCTATGATATTCCTTCTAAATGACTACTGTAAAATTACCATAAATATCTGCACATCTATAGCTATTGGTGACATATCAGCATTTTGTGTAATTGATTGAAACTTATAGCATTATGTCCACATTTAATTTATGTTTTGATGGTTAAAAATGCTGTAAAGTCATTGAGTCAACTGTGTGTGCCTGGAACAGTGCAATATTTTCACTGAAAATGATATACTAAGTAGGATCGTGCTTAAATGTATTGATTTGTCTGGTGAATGTCATGAAACAATCTTTAAAACTATTGAAACTGATCAGTGCTAAAAGTTTGGTAAGCAATTACTAAACAGTAGACTGCAATATGTCTGAATAATGTGGTATCAGGCTTTTTCTATTTCTAATAGACAGGAAAAAAACACCAGCAAGCCATAATCACCTTAAAACATTTAATGTGTTCCACAGCAAGCAAAGCACAGCACACAGTGATAACGCTGAAACTACCACCAGTTCGTTTTCATCTCCAACTTCATCAGAAAAATGCTGACAATCCAAACCACTCCCCATTTATACCTTTGCACACTGCCAAAACTTAAAATCATGTGACACTGAATTCAAGTTTAACCCTTTCCTAAACATACCTTAAAAACAAGCATAATAAATACAACTTTCCCCTGTTTAAAACACTTTTAAATATCTACAAACACACTTTCAAAACATGTAGCAAATAAACAGATGGATATAAAAAATTAATGCATGATAAAAATGAATAAATAAATGTAAAAAAATTAAGTAAAATTAATCTTGTTGAATATTTCAAGCCATGTGTGAAATTCATAACTTCACTGCTCTTAATTTTAAAACTGGGGCTAGTGAGACCATGTCGTTCAAACCCAGACACCTACTGGCTTCTAATACCAATTGCCAGTAAACCTCTCTATATTCCAACATGGCCTCCCAAGAACCACCACTACCATCCATTACCACTTCATCTAATACAAAAAGTGTAAGAAGGACCTTCATAGCTCAAAGTGTGTTTATATAATGCATTTCTGTTACCCCTGCTAATGTCGTACAGGTGTTCATATATTCTTTTCTTTAAACACCTTTTCATCTTACCTATGTAAAACGCTTTACATTTCTTACAGATTTCAATGTAAACAAGTCCCTTATGTTCACAATTAAAATAGGATTTAGAGGTAGTGTGTCTATTCCTGTTACTGACAGTAATTTCAGAAGCATCAGCTATAAAAGGGCATTGTTGGCATGCTCAACACTTGAAGGTACCCACTTTTCTAATTAAGTTTCCTCCAAGTTTATTTTCCATAAGGTCCTTAATACATCTACCTTTTCTGAAGATGAATTTTAGTGGAACATCAAATTTTAAATTCGAATCAGAGAGCTGGGAAAATCTGTTCCATTCCCTCTGGACAATGTCTCTAATGACCTGTGCATCACCACTAAAATCCACAATAAAGGTATTCTCATAGGAGTCACTGTCCCCATTGCTCGTTACCTTTCTTTTATACCTGTATCACCAGAATGTAAAATTGGTGTAAACCTGTCCTTCCTATGCTGCAATACTTCTTCCTGGATTTCCTTAATCAAGGTCTCTGGGTATCCTCTTTCTAAAAACATAAATTTTAGTAGGTCACACTCATCCAAAAAACCATGGTCATAGGTCATTCGACTAGCATGTACATGTTTTGACCCTTCACTATCCCTCACTTTTGGAAGTATGGGTGGGCACTAGAAAAATGCAGAAATTAATTACAATACATCTCCTTCCTGTGGATTCAAACCCATTACTACTCTTCCTAATATGGGCATCCAAAAAGTCAATACTGTCATAACCTATCTCGTATGCAAATCTAAAAAAATCAGTACTGTTGGAAATTTATTCAAAAAAGTCCATACATTTCTCCTATCTGTCCAAAATATACAGATATTGTCAAGGAAATATTTGCATAGTGCCCAACAATCCTTAAATACTGAATTAAACACATACTTTTGCTCCCACCAAGCCATCACTAAATTTGCAGAAGTGGGGGCACGCATGGCCCACATGGCAACTCCCTTTAACTGTCGAAAAAATTCCCCTTCAAAATAGAGAAAATTGTTGTTTAATACCAACTCCATTAAGACTGTAAAAACATAAATCTCTTTTTCAGGAAAATAATTTCCGTTCCTTAGAATCTCTTCAAAAAACTCTAAGCCAGCTCTATGGAGAATAGAAGTGAAAAGGTTCACCACATCAATAGTAATGCAAATGACTTCTTTGGTTATCCGTTTGTCCTTTACACTTTTTAAAAAATCCCATGAGTCCTTCAGCACATTACATGCACCCACAGACAGGTTCTTTAACCTGTAATCTAAATATTTAGCAATGGGTACAGTGACAGACTGACTAGCAGCTACAATGGGCCTCAAGGGGGGGGGGGGATCTTGTACATCTTTGTGGACCTTCGGAATCCCAAAGATAGATTGTACTCTTCGTTCCTTGTTGTGTAAGGATCGGAAAGCCTCTATATCTATACAACCCTTCAATACCAAATCACGGAGTGCTATGTAAACCTTTTTGCATGCAATATGCACCTCATTAACACAAACCTTCACATAATTGTTGTTGTCTAACAAAATATCCATCATCTTATTGTCGTAGGTAACAACATCCATGAGCACCGTGCCCCCACCCTTGTCCGGCTTCATCACCCTCACATACTTGTTCTTCCTAATGGAATCTAAAAGTGTTTTTTCTTCAGACGTCAGGATAAAATTAACCTTATTAACAGAAAGTTTTTCTCTAAGTTCCATTTCCAAAACATTCTATAAATTTTTAAGCTGAGGGTACACAAGGGGATTCCACAAACTTTTCCTTCTAAAACCTTCACTCGCAACACTTTGCCCATCCAGCAAAAGTTCTAAATTCTTCTTGCGGATGAACATATTCAAGTCAATTAATACATTACTTAAAACACATTTTTTGTGTGGAACTAATTTAAAACCTTTTGAAAATAAGTCAAAAAAGACCTTAGTAATGTGCAAACTTGTATAATTAAAAATAGTGTGTCCCTGGCAAGTCAAAATAGGTCCGTTTTCCACAATACATTCATCTGACTCCATTTCATCACGTACTGTGGTACTACCAGTAACTATTGAGCTTGTTTCCCCCTCCTGTTGTTGTTCCACCCCTCCAATTGCCCTGATAATAATTGGTTATAAGCTTGCTCTTCAGTCTCTCGGACCTTCAGAGGGGGGGGGGGTATTCTAAAGGGTCCTGATAGTGTGCCCGGCAGGGTGATCTGTACTAGAAGCATGGTTAACAATCAGAACCATAGTAGTCACCCCTAAATTAGCAGTACCTTTTGGTTTAGGGTAGTGAGTATTCTGCTCATATTCATGCAGATCCCTATTTAATTTTTCTTTCTACCAACAATCAGTGACACTTTTTCATCTACTTCAGCTCTTAGGTCAGAATACTTCTTTTTCTCTTCGTCTACAGTAAACATTAAATCTTTTAAGATACAGGTGTTGGCATTGTTAATTTTTTCATTCAAAACACCCATTAGCCTTTCATTTTATTTATTTATTTTTATTTATTTTACATTTGTTGACCAGGTTAGCCTGGCTGGGCCGAAAGCCCTTTTTCAGCAGTGACCCGGGGAGAAAAGCTTAGCAGTTTAGTGTACAGATTACACATCATATTCTAACAATAGAGTAAGCAAAAAACTATTTACAATATTTACATCACAGTCAGGATTAAACAGTAGTTTAGCAGTAAGGCTTTACAGAGCATAGTATAAAAGAAAACTGTGGAGATGAGAGGAGGTAATAAAAGGGGGGTTAGGAATCAAGAATAGGAGAGAGGGAGGGAGGTTGGTAATAAGAGGCAGTGGGGAAAAAAGACGTTAGAGGAAGGGGCTAGACATGATAGGGATGTTATATAGGTAGAATTAGATTTGAGATGAGAGTGGAAGTTGAGGATAGAAAACGTGGAACTAGAGGAGAGAGAGATATGGAATGTAGAAGAGCATGAAGGTTAGAGGAGAGAGCAAGAGGGATAGAGTGGATATTGTTTACGGTGACTGACTGCAGTGGCAGTCCCAGTTATTTTTGAGGTGTTCCTTTAAAGCTGCTTTGAATAATTTTGGGTTGGTAAAGGACCTTATCTCTTGAGGTAGTTTATTCCATGACATGGATGGGTGGTAGCTTTAAATTTTACATCTAGTTTTAGTTTTGGGTTTGTAGAGTTGGAGTAACTTTTGGTTAGAGCGTCTTAGTTGTCTGGAGGGTGAGTAGTAGGAGTCGAGTGACTTGAGTGTTGGACAATATGAAGGCAAGTAAAGGATATAATGAATAATGGAGAGCTGCGAGAGTAAAAGTTGTTGATGTAGTTCTAACCAGTTCATTAGATTTAGAGAGATGTAGTGATGGGATTTATAGTTTTGATGTGCTGCAAAGCGAGCAATTTTACTGTAGGTGGTTTCAAGTTTGGTGATAAGGGTAGTGTCAAGATTATTAAGGATCTGAGAGCCATACACAAGACTGGGTAGGAGGGTACAATTGAGAGAGTGTTATTTTGGCTTCAGAGGAAAGGAATTTTTTAAATCTGTAGAGGAGTCCAAGTTTTTGATGGGTCTTTTTGATACAATTATTGATATGTATATCAAATTTCAATTGGTCATCTATGGTAATTCCTAAGAGTTTGGTGCTAGGTTCCACTTGAATAGGGGTGTTAAGAGATAAAACAGTGAAAGTAGATTTGATTTTGCTTAATAGCTTTCAAAATTTCAAAACCACATGAATCAAATATTCTTATCAATTCTGAATGAAACTTAGATCCCTCTTCAACATTGTTTGGGTATCTGTACACAAGCAACCCTTTAGGTACAACTTTTAAATTTAAACATTCACTTAGATACACACTGTCAGCATCAAGAGTTTTAAATTTAAGCAATAAATCATGCAATTTGTCTAAATTGTTCAAATAGGTGTCAGTTTCATCTGAATGAAAGTCTACCTGGTTAAAAGAAACATGCTGATTTAGCCAGATATCCAAATTACAATTGTAGAAATTATTTTGACAGAAAACAGCATTGTTAACAACATTAGAATCACCTTGTGTTCTCACATCCTGTCCTGAATCAGAGCGACAGGCTCCACTACTTTCATTGTTCAAAAAATTGTCTTTAAACACCTCTGGATTCCCCAGGCTGTCAAAAACAGATAGATTGCTCCTTCCGCTGTTTTCACCACTAGTACAGTCAGAAAAAACACCATTACCATATACTTTGACTTCATCCCAGCTTCCTGGTTACCGGGAAGTGATGAAAAAGTGGCGGACTTAACAAGTGATTGACAGATCGGTGTCACAAGATCAACAAGCTGTGTAACTTTACCCAGTAAATCCAAAATAGCTTTTTCATTGCTGCTTCCGATTGAAGCAGCTTCGGTGGATACAATAAGCTCTGTCATCCTCTAAGTAAGACACAAAACCAAGTCCAGTAGGATGAGGTGCCCAAAACCAAACCAACAAACAGGAAAAAAAGCACCAGCCAGCCGTAACCACCTTAAAACATTTAATGTGTTCCACAGCAAGCAAAGCACAATGATAATGCTGATACCACCAGTTCTTTTTCATCTACAACTTCATCAGAAAAATCCTGACAATCCAAACCCCTCCCCATTTATACCTTTGCACACTGCCAAAACTTAAAATCATGTGACACTGAATTCAATTTTTAACCCTTTCCTAAACGTACCTTAAAAACAAGCATAATAAATACAACTTTCCCGTGGTTTGAAATATTGTTCAACAAGATTGATTTTACTTGATTTTTTTTAACATTTATTTATTCATTTTTAACATGCATTCATTTTTTATATCCATCTATTTTGTACAAGTTTTGAAAGTGCATTTTTAGATATTTTAAAAGTGTTTTAAACAGGGGAAAGTTGCAGTCAGTGAACCTACATTAAGTGTAAAAATTCTTAGTACATGTTTGGCAGTTTGACTGGTTTTACATCCAGCTTTAGCTCAACAGAGCTATCTCCCCAGGTAACCCAAGCTGGGCAACTAGACACCGGTCAGCTAGTTGTGTTATAGACCCTGTTTTTGGTTTACAAGTTAACCAAATATAGTTTCGCAGAAATAAAAGAAATATACAAGCCCAGAATTAACCCCAAAAAAACAATGCTAGCTAATGCTACCCCCCCCCCCCCAGTTATTCCAGTAACTTTCTAAATATTTATATACTTAACTCTGTATTACAGGGAGCTAAAGTTAAGTGATACCTTGCAAATGAGATTATGAGTCCTAGGAATGAAAATGTTTTAAAAATAAATTCTAAACTTGTCAGGCTGAGTCACATTCAAAAGAAAAAAATATTCAGCAGCAGTTTCAAAAAAGTTTTGATGTTTAATACAGGAATGAAGTAATCTCTGCTTATCACTGAGAATATTAAAAAAACTCTCTCAGAAAATAGTTCTATTACAAGTGGATAAGGGTACAGACACAGGCACTTGGAGAAAGAACTTTGGGAAATGCAGTCTATGCCTGCTGGTAACGATAATGACTGAACCTTAACTTATCAGAAACCAAACAAGTATAGCACAAGTAATAATGACAAAGTTAAATTAAATCTTTATAAATAAGACACTCAGGCAATAAAATATTTTTTCAGTAATGCCATGCAATTCACATTATATATGAACAGAAGAAATCAGAAAGTTATTAATGGCAGGTGCTTATTGCTGATTTTCTCCCATCATTAAAATCATGCTGACCTTTAAAATTTTACATTCAGTACCAAGAAGCAATGACTGTTGTCTAAATGAAGTATCATTTCTGATTCTTCATAATTTGGAAGACAGTTGCACATTAAATTATGTGTATACATTTGTGCATGTGCATATAGATATAGATAGGTACATACACAATCACAGAACTTGCATATACACTCAAGTTTATACAGGAAGAATCTTTCAAAGTTCAGCTGGTTGAATGGCAGTTGTGCAGTTTAGTCAAGGTAGCTGTCATAGAAAAAGGAATAAATGGTTAAATTTTAATCAGTTCCATATACATGTTCATCGGTACATACTAGGCTACCACCAGGGCCTTTATAATCCTAGTCATGCAACCCACCCCAATTGGGTCCCTATTAATCATGGGCATTTATTAGGACAGGGTATGCTAGTTAGGAAGTTTATACAGGTTATATATGTGTTGGCATAATAGTTAAGGTCTTCGCCTCCCATGCACAAGATGCAAAGTTCAATCCTGACCTCCGACCAATGCCTGTCTGGACTTTGAACGTTCACCCTGTCTCCCCGTGGGGTTTTTCCCATGTCTGAAAAACATGCTGAGTGTTTCCATCTCAAACTCATCAATGAATGCAGCTGTGGGCAGCACCATGGACTGTACATGGTGCCCAAAAGGGGGAAGAGTTGTACAGACCAACCACTTTGGGCATCTACTGTGGTGTGCAGTATCAAGATAGGAGAACACTGATCACAGACTGCACACCATGGCAGGGGTAGCCACTTGACAGTGTAAAATATGGCTCCAGGTGATTTGGTCATGTTGACTAATGTCTCCAAATGGGCATGGGTAGTTACTGGTGATAAGTAGGTTGAAGACCCGGCCTACTCTGACCTACACCAGGGACCCTTGCTAATGGTGGGAGGGGTCAAAAGCCCTGGGTCAATAAGCTACTGGCTGGTCAGTGTCACCTGGGACAGCTCTGTTGAACGAAAACTGGATGTAAAACCTACCAAACTACCAAACAGGAACTGAGAATTGATGCACTTAATGTAGGTTCACAGACAGGATGCAGCTTGGAAGTGGATAACATGATGATATGGAGGAGGCTGGACATCCTATGTATCAAAGAGACAAGATGGAAGGGCATTGCAGCAAAACCGCTTGGCTTGGGATCAGATTCTACTATTCAGGAGGGGGACAGACTAGAAATGCTGTAGAAATTCTGGTGAGAGGCTTCAGAAGGCAGTGGCAATACCAGAATTAATGACAGACTCATGGCAATTAAACTCCAGTGTAATGATAGGGCAGTATTCATAATTTCAGCCTATGTCCCACAGCAGGGTTGTGATAGTGAGGAAAAGAGTGCATGCAGACAGCAGTTGCAGGACCTACTAGATAAAGCAGGAGAACATGTATTTTTGCTGATAATGGGCGACTTAAATACACATATCGGGACAGATAGAACAGGATATACGAGGACTGCCTTGGTCCACATAGGTGGGGCAACAGGAATAAAGGAGAAGCCATTCTAGACTTCTGTCTGACAAATATCTTGATAGTAGCCAACACATGGTTCAGAAAGGCAGACAGTCACAAGATCACATACAAGAGTAGCCAACATGCAACTCCGGTAGTCCTCCTCCTAGTAAGGAAAAAGCACTAGGATAGAATCCATGATTGCAAAGTCATCCCCAGTGAAACAGCCCAAAGCATAAACTACTAGTTGCCACAATCAGCTGCAAGCAGTGGTCAGAGAAGGCTCTAAAGGTCAAGAGAGACCAGGCTGAAGACCTGGAAGTTGATTGGAAAAAAAGTACAACAGTTCAAGGAATTACTCACGGCTCTAGCACCCCAGAAGAGGAGGAAATAGGTGGAGTTGAGCAAGAATGACAGCGCCTAAGAATAGCATGTGTTAGGACAACAGAACAGATATGTGGCCGAGCCAGGTATGGAAATAAAGTACATAAGGAAAGCTGGTGATAGAAGTCATTAAAAGAAAGGAGTGCAGGAAGTAGTTGGAGACTGAAAAGACTGACCAAGCTAGGAAGGATTACTGGTTGGCTAAGAAAGAAGATGGAATTGCAAAGATTAGGGCATCAGAGGCACTCTACCAACTTCTGGAAGGTGACTCAGTAAGTGGCTCAAATAAACTATATAAGATTGCAAGGCAAAGACAGAAAGATAAAGAAGATAGTCAGACACCCTTCATAAGGGATGCCAGCAAATGCTTCCAAACCAGGTACTTTTTCATTCGGTGAGGGAAGTCAAAATGCGAACACCCGTAATCGTGGTTATTTGGCCAGCACACAGGATAACGGAAGTGCCAGCAAGTCGCAAGACATTCCTTTCGTGGGTCCGAGTAGTGTGGTGGAATATATCGCAAAAGATGCAGAAAACCCTTTTGAAAATATCCAGGACATTGAAATTGCTGACGGCGGTAACACGGTGGATTCTGATGTTCAGAATCAAAAAAGCTGTAAACAAAGTATCTATGAGCTTGAAAGACTAACTTTTAAACATGTAAACCTAGATTTGGAAATCTGTTATCTTGCTGAGTGTGTCAAGCGCAAGTGTGTCCCACAAGGTCTTCGCTACAGTAAATTTCCAAACTGTGTAGCGTTTGGGGACAGTTTGTATGAAGAACTGACTGGTTTATTTAACGACTTTGGACTAAAATTGATGACGGCTTTGATTAATCATTATACAAAGCAGCTACAAGTCTTAAAACAACAAATGACTGATTTAGACTCTAAAATTAAGAACTTTGCTTGTTTTTCTACTTTTACGAGTTTGTACTCCAGCATTACTGCTAGAGCAGACTGGCAAAGAGCGACGATCATTTCAAGAAAGCAAAAGAAATTAAAAAGGGACATTACAGCACATGCTAACAAAAAAGCTTATGTTTTGGTATCACATGTTGACATAGAATATATGCATGATACTAATTGTAATAACAAGCATATTGTGGACTCAAATTACAAAAGAAATGTGTCTGGCTCTAATAGTAGGTTGAGCAATAATGGTGGGGCAAATAATATCGAAGCCCCTATCTTAGATAATTGTAATAACCGTGACAGGAATGGTCAGGTTGCTAGTGCATCTAACAATGATAGTCACACAGTTTCTAATAATACCACAAATACGGACAATAACTGTGGTGACAATGGATCCAATGGAGGTCCTTTTTTAGTCGACAAACAGGGGAACAAACGTGGGCCAACTTGGAACAAAGTGGTTCAGAACAAACCCAAGGGAAGGCTGAGAAACAGAAAGAGATGGTAGGGGCAGTTCCCTTAAATTCATATGAAATACAGATACACAACTTGTCAAATATGGAAATTTCTGAAGAGACTACTAGTCTCTTACAGAAAGGTTTGTCTTTATTCCTTCCAATCATTTTAATAAGACAAAACCATAATAGATTTCAGATTAACACTTAGGAAATTAAATCTTAAATACATTATGAAAGACATTACAACAATCTCTACACAAGAAGGTCCCAAGAAAGCTAGTACCTTTAATCCACCACTAGTGGGCACACTTCAAGTTTTTCAAAACATATGTGAGGAAGCTATGAGAAACATAAATGCCACTAGCTTTCCTGAGAATTTAAGTGAGCCAGAGTTAATGGCTCTGAAAAACTTAAAAGACAACACGGACATAAGAATTATGAAGGCTGACAAGGGGGCAAAATAGTAATTATGGAAAATTCACAATATATAAACTCAATGGAAGCTTTGTTAATGGACAAACATGTCTATCAAGAAGTAGATACTAAGATGATACAAAAAAGTTTTTTAAGATTAGATACTACTTTATTTGATATGTTTAGTCAAGATGAAATAGACTATGTAACATATAGTTTCCTATTAGTTGAATTTCCTAAAATGGGAAACATGTTTGGTATCCCAAAACTACAAAAAAAACTGTTTGATCCCCCTTTTAGGCCAATTATCTCAGCCCCCAAATGTAAGACAGAAAATATCTCCATTTGGTTAGATTACACTTTGAATCCAATAGTACAACGTTCTAAATATTATTTAAAAGACTATTGGCATCTATTGGAACAGCTTAGAGAATTACAACCTCTGACATCTGAATTCTTTCTTGCTTCCTTGGATGTACAATCTTTATACACTTGTATTGATCATGAATTTGGAATTGAACATTTAAGACAATATTTGGTTGCTAACACAAATTTAAGTAATATTAAGGTTAACACCATTTGTAGTCTTATGGAATGTGTATTACAAAACAACTTTTTCAAATTCAATGATAAATTTTATAGGCAAGCTTCGGGTGTGGCAATGGGGGCAAGGGTAGCTCCGGCCTATGCAAATCTGACTATGGCACAATGGGAAAACACTTTTGTGGCAAATTCTATTTACAAAGACAAGATCATCTTTTACACCAGATACATAGATGATCTGTTTTTTCTATGGAATGGTACCTTACAGGAATTTCATGACTTTGTTCACTATTTGAACAACACTACAAATTGTCTAACATTCACTGTTGGTGAATTTGGAACTAACATAAATTTTTTGGATTTACATTTAAGTTATGACAATGTACTTAAAACATTTTCAAGTTCCATATATAGAAAACCTACATTTGCAAATCAGTATTTGCATAAAAACAGTATACACCCTTACCACATGAAGAAAGGGGTTATAAAGGGTCAATACATTTGTCTAAGCAGGTTGACATCTGACAATGAGATTTTTCTGAGTGAAACAAATAATCTAAGGGGATTTTTTGTCAATAGAGGTTATAAGTTGGCATGGTTAAAAACAATAGAAAGAGAAGTAACATTTCTTCGTGAGACCACAGCAAGGCCTATTTTAACAGTAGGGTCACTGGTCACAGAAGTAACAACTAAAAACAATAAGGAATTTAGTGGTTCCTTTTTGCTACCCATTTCTAATGAGATGTGGCTTATTAAAGACATTATTGTAAATAACTGGAAGATTATCTTGGGTAACCAAGATTTAGCGAACATTTTAGGCATTAAACCAATGTTCACTTTTAAAAAAGTAGTTAATCTAAAAAGTATACTTGAGAAAAAGGAAAACAGATGTACTACAAATAGAACGGGTGTCATACAAACTAAAGGCACCTTTTCTTGCCACTGTTGTAAACAGTGTAGATACATCACTAATTCATCTTTTGTACACTTTAAGCATTTACGAACAACACATTGGTCAAAACAGTATTTTACATGTCACAGTACTATGGTTGTTTATTTTGCTCAGTGCCAAACATGTCCAAGTTATTATGTGGGAATGACCACAAGAGCCTTGAAAGTCAGAATTAGTGAACACATTTTGGCTATAAAGAAAAAAGACACAAATAATGCATTAGCAAGGCATTCTATCATTTGTAATGAATTTAAAAAGTTTACATTTGCTGTTCTAGATAGTGTAAATAGTGTAACATTTGGTGGTAATTTCAAACTTTTATTAGAATGTAAAGAGTCCTTTTGGCAAATATTTTTAGAGCTGACAAATTTCCAGGTCTCAATGAAACTATAAATATGAGATGTTTCCTGGAAATGAATTCATAATTTTTATTGTGATATCACATATTCAAATGATATAGTTATATTAGTGTTAAACACATACTTGAGAAGTATTTATTTAGGATGTTTTAAGAGTTCATATGTACTATATATAGTTTTCAGTAATTTTTTATGGTATGTCTTTAAATTTTATTCATTGCCATCAATTATGTATGTAAATTAATTGTGATTGAATAGTATTTAAACAGGTGTATGGATGGTGAAGTTGTTTCCGAGGAAGTTCACAGAAGATTAAAGTGAATGAAAGCGCTAAAAACAACTTGTGGAGTCTCATAATTTGCTGCTGGGTTTAAGCTGACTTCGTTTTTCCAGAGTTACTTGGTTGCAGTGTCTTTCTGTTCTTTATACATCTGTGTGTATATATATATTTATATATATATATATATATATATATATATATATATATATATATATATATATACACACACACACACACATAGTAATAAGTGGTACATTTATGCTGCTTTGATGTTTTATGTAAACATCCTCCCCTTCATATCGTCACACAATCCTGTCATTTTAAATGCATTAACAATTTTATTCAGCAACTGAAGTCATGTTTGCAGTTCTAATAGCAGGATAATTTATAAACCAAGTACATCTTTATGACTCATCCTGGCATGGGGGCTGTAAATGAGCAATTCGTCACCGTCTCAAAACATTCTCTTTAATGAACTACTCTTTAAACGCAACAGATACAAAGTTAAATGAATGTTAATTCAAGGACCAAAAGGTGAAAATAGCATTTTAAGCAGATGAATTGCAAAGTTAAACACAGCTATAATAGGTGATTCCAAAGCATAGAACAATTATAAATGGAAGTAAAGCACGTTGAATCTATAGATGTATGAATGTCCGATTATGACGAGAACACATTCTCACCCAATCTATGAGACAGGAATGTATATTTTTTTATTTTAAAATACATCATACTTCTAAAAACAAACATGTTAATTTTTTTCTAGTGTTACTAAATGCCAATGATCAAAAGTCAACTTTCAGGCAAAGAGGAAGAATGTTACTGTGTATCACATGGATTTGCATTTTATTAATTTCTTCAGCAGTCCAAATGACATTTATGGAAACTTTACTAAAATGAAACAGAATGGGTAGGAGACAAAGTTTTGACTTTTGCTATAAGAATCCTGTTAACAGAAATTAATGCAAGTGACATTTTTGTAAGTTGGCACTAAATGACAGAAGGAAAACATGACCATATTTTTCTTCTTCTGTTTCGTTGTACTGATTCTTTTAAGTTGCGTTTTTTTTCCGCCAAATTAAAACATCACGCGATAGTTGAGAAGTGGTTTTGGCTAATTAATTCACTTGTTAATGATAAAAGTTTTAATTGCATTACTGCAATTACTATTACATCAGAATTTTGTCTCTGCAACTTATTAAAGTCTTGGTTCTTAAAGTTTAAGAGATGAATGCAAGGTCATTGCCATTAAATTTGTTTTTTTTAATTTTTTTTTTTTTTTTTTAAAGTCCAGGTGCGTATCACCTCATGAGGAAAACTGTTTTTCAGCCCTGTCAGCCAGTCTTAATGAAACATGTTTAAATGTATCATGCAATCTTCAAGGATAATAGCTACCTTTCTGAGAATAGTGTTTTCATACAGCATCAGGCCTACCTGTTCATTAGTACTTCTCCAGTTTCCTGTAATGCCATTCATTACTTAAGAATTACTGTCCATCCAAACTAGTATTTGCTGCCCTGTTCTTCAGCCTTCAGTCTTTCTTGCTTCTAGTGAACCCTATCTGCACATTCGGCCTAAGTGTTGAACCCTATCTGCACATTCGGCCTAAGTATCTGTGTTAGTTTATCATCACTCATAGTCAACAGTCTGAATTTGTTTTCCTAAATACTGACAATGTACTATGATATGAAGAAGAAAGTAGACTGCAACTTCTAATGTCACATGGATTGCTATCTTATCAAAATGTGGTGTATATTTTACTCATATTAGTTAGGAAGAACTTAGAGGAGGCCTTGGGCAGATGACTTGAGTATTGCAGTGTAAATGATAGAGGAAAAATTGACATTTAGAGTGAATTAGTTAAGCTCTAATGTACATAGACCACAATTACTTGAGCAGACTTAGGAATGTGCATAGTCAGGGGCAGAGGAAGGCTCAAAGTAAAAACAAAACTGGAGAAAACCACATTTTCAATTATTATCCAGTCAGTATAATAATAAAGATGCAAGTTCAGTTGTCTCGCTGTTAAAATAGGATTATACTGAAAAGTGAATGTTGAAGGTGGCACGAGTTTAAAAATAAAGGGAAAGGACTGTTTTATCAGAGAACAACTCATCAGTTAGCCGTTTAGTCTGCTCTAAAGTTTTTAATTAACCAAATAGTGCTTTTAGTTAATTTGGAATTTGGGATAAGATCCTTTATGGTATCCTGGGCTGCATGCAACTACTTATGAATATATTAAGAGACTCAATCAAGTTTCACTCATCTCATGTCCCACTGACAATTCCCACTCACAGATTCCCATTTAGTTGGCCACAGTGACAGCGAAAGAGAAAATTCAATACACAAAGTCATAATTTTCTATATACAGACTGTTCTCTCCCACTTTGTTATAGCTCAATGTCAGAGTCATAAAAAGAGCATGGGGTGCGGGGGATAGTGTCTCATACATGGGGAATAAGCAGAGCTTGCACACACTACAAAAATGTTTATTTTAGTAATTTTCCTGCCTGTGAATGAGTAGCAGATAAGGTGAGATGTGGCGCCTCAGTTTAATGGCTTTACAGCAGGCTACTCCTTTAACAAGTTAAACTCAATGGTCTTGGCTGATGGAATTATCTGTTAAAATAAAGGGCTGTATCACGTTTAACATACAGCATTCTGTATGTATTATATCATCCCTAGATTACGTAGATGAGGAATGTGTTTTAAACTAATATAAAGCAGCTCAGACAACTCACATTCTTCATGTCTCAGACTATTACTCCCTTGTGTTTCTTTCTTTCTTAATGTATATATAGTACAATAGTGAGTGGAAGTATTCTATTATAAATGTTTTATCCCTCTCCTACTCCCTTCTACAATAACCAACAAAAATAAAAATATTTAGTTAAAGGTAAGAATTTCACATCTCATGGATCAAAATGCTGTAATGAAGGTTAAGTTAAAGAAGTGATTGTGTGTTTTTCCTTCCTAATGTCCTTCTGTTTAGGTACCACCTGTCAATTATCTAGATAAAAAATTGCCATAATTACGTAAAATGCTGTTTTTTGAAAACTATTATCTCTGGTAAAATTATCCTTATTGTATTAATGTACTTCGAAATATGAAGGATTGAAATGTATGCATCTTATTCCTTCGTCACACTTGTTACAGGGTTTGCGATTGTTCTTTTGAAAACTGCCACATATATATATATATATATATATATTAGTATTTGAGTTCCATAAAAATGAAATGCTAAACAATTCTGTTCTAGGTCACCTTTTAGAGGTGTGAAAAACAACAATTACCGGCCTGCTTTTTCTCATGAAACAAAAGAAAGTATAAAAGAAAACCTATACAAGGAACGTATGTCCAGTGTGTTTTGTTTCCATGGAAGTAGCTAGCAGCGTTCGTTTTTAATGTTGGACATTAACATGTTGTGACAAAATACTATCATAAGGAGAACATTTTTTCCTTCCTGTGCACAGCCCAGTGGTATGGAGGAATGAAGCTTTATGTACCAAATCACTTGTGTCCTCCACCTTAGCAGTTGTGATGCTGGAGGGGCCAAACTTGACAAGATGAGCAGGGAGACTGAGCTTGCCTATCTTGGAAATAGGGAAATGGCAAGACCTGCTCCAGTAGAAATATCTCCCTGTAGGTGGGTAATGAATGCTGAACTGGCCAGATAGGCCTTCACTGCTGCAAGGGCATTTGTAAGTCAGGGATGTAAGAATGTATGGCAGCAGGCATGCTTCTCCACAACCAACCTACTACTGCAGTATCTACAGGCTGCCTACAAAGGAGGGATTAGGCAATAGAAAGGAACACTATGGGACTAGCGTTTGTCCTCCTCTCTCACACCAATTTTTCACCTTCCAGGGGAAGACTTTAGCCAATAGGATTTCCCCTGATTGGAAAAAAAAATAGATTAATGGAATTTTTCCCAGAGAAGGAATGCCTGTCCACCTACCCAGAGATAACAAATGAGCTGATATGATGCAGGAAGGGAGCTTTTGGCAAACCCTTTAGTTGGGGTAAAACAAAAATGAAAGTTTATAAAAATGAATGCATGATGAAGCCTGTCTACAAACACAAATTCCTGATGCATGAACTACACAAGATGGGATACCACTCTGTAGATTGTGGTTACAAACACCCATTTTCTTATCTTAAAAACTATACAAATTATTGAAATAAAACAGCTGTTTCCATAAATGGAATAGCACTCCCCTACAATTATAAATGTATAAGCTGATTTTAATAAAAATACAAAATTCAAAGGTTTTTGGACATCATTATAAACATAAGACATATTAAAAATATGGTTTTGTAACTACGTTCCTTAGAGATGTCCTCAGATTTTATAAGGAACAGTCCAAAAATATGTGGCAAAATCTGGATATTCTGCAAAATTCTCAACAGTTGAGAGGTATGATTTTTATGTTGTACTCCGTTAGCGGTGCATGTGTGTGTATATTTGTGCATGTCCTTCTTTCTCCCTTTCTCATCTAGTAATGATTTTAGGGAAAGGTTTTTTTAGCAACAATTTCTCTGCATTGGTTAGCTACATGGGTAGGGATAGGGTTAGGCTTAATCTTAAGGTGCAGGGGGCAAAAACCCTTCTCTTATGTGTACTTATACTTACCCCTGCATCTGTCGGCAGCCCTTCAAATTACATTACAAATGACCTGTTCCCTTAAAATATCGCTGTTCAAGATGGTCTCTCTTCTTGGTTTTGTCATTTGGGTTTACTGGTATAGGGCTATCTTTAGTTGGAATGAAGTGTCCAGTAGTAGAATATTTGGTCTTAGCAGTGTTTATGCATTTGCCATTTTGTATATTTAGTATTTCCTAATATAAACATGTATACATAAGCAGACAGACATACAAATGTACACACACATCTATATACCTCTCTCTGTTCACAGACACACCTATATGGTAACACATTTCATCGAAACTTGGTAAAATCAAACCACCAAACATCAAACATATAATGTTCAAAATAAAAATTCTCAAAAAGAAAAGAAATCTTTTTATGCATGAAGGCAAGCCCCACTGTACCCTATACTCCAAATTAAATGCACAAACTCTGAAATTATACTAGAGCAGACATAAAACTAATTTCACAAATCATGCTGTACCACAATCTTGCTCAAAAGCCAGTACAGCATAATGAGGCGATTTTCTCTCAGCTGTACAGTCTTTGTAAATACTCAATGCAAAATACATTGAAAAAAAGATCAGTGCAACCCATACATACAGAGATATACACACATTTTAATGCTGTGCACTATTATGTTAACAGGTATATGCTTTCTCTATGTAGGTGTTGATCCAAAAAATTTGCTATTCTGCACAGCGATCCATATGTAGCAATTACACACATACTATAAGACATGTATGCAAACCCAATTAGTTTTTCTAGGATTCAATCTGTTGTAATGACTGCACTACACAATTTTCCAGTAAAGAAGTTGGTTAATGTATTTGTGACTTCTCTGCACGATTTTTAGAAAGGCAGCTTATACAAATCCCTTTCTTCAGCAGTTGTCAAAGGCCAATTTGTCAGGGCAGCCCGAATGGTAACAAATCAGGGTGAAATTTTAGAAGAGTGTTCACTAATGAAAAGAATGTTTATGAAAAGGGGATACCCAGAATATTTTGTAAATGGGTGTATGCAGGATGTAATATTTAATAGGGGAAAGGCAATACTTCACCCCAATATTAAGACAAGGAGAGAGGAACAAACTTGTGAGTTATGAAACATCTAAAGAAAGTAATTTTAATGCTAGAATTTTATTTGTAAATACCTTCACACTTGATAGTGAACATATTAAATGGATTCTTCAGAAAAATTGGAATTTATTAACTGAGCAAAGGGACCTAAAAAAAAGGTGGGTAATGAGCCAGTTATAGCATATACAAAGGGGAGATGTTTCAAAAACATTCAAGTCCACCACGTGATTTAACAAAAAGTAGAGATGAAAGGATGCAGTCACTAACATTATTGTATGCTTTTAATATGTGGAGATACCTTTGTGGTAAATAATGCTTGCTTAAAAGTAAAACAAATATATTGTGAAACGAAGGGGGTAGTGTATGTAGCAATTTGTGCACAGTGTTCAGGGTTTTACATAGGTAAAATGGAGGGAAGAATCAAGGAAAAGACTTATGAAGATCTGTATGAAATCAAGAAAAAGAAATCAACAAATGGCTTGTGCAAGCATATTAAGCTTTTTCCAGGCTACAGTTTTAAATTCATGATTTTAGAAAAGGTAGAACCCAATCCAAGAGTGGGACCAATGGGTACTATTTTAGAGAAAAAGGAATTGGGGTGGCAGATCCGTTTGAATGTGAACTGTCTACCTGGCTTAGATGAAATTGCCTCTATCATGTGCAATTTAGAACTGTGGACGTATACAAGGACAAAATAAATATAAATAATACATAAATAATACTTAGGATTAAATTTGAGGATGCTTGGAAGATAATTTGAGTAACATGTTTTTAACTATATACATATTTTAGAATTGTCTATGGTTTTGTGGGAATACATTGTGTAAATAGTAGGTTCACAACACTGTAAACAGAGGAATAGTCATGTGATGATGTTTAGAATTTTAAATTAAGTGGTTTGCAACAGTGTATCATTTGATGAAGTCTTGGGGGTGTTCAGAATCAAAAGCACTTATCTGATTTATTTTATTATTTTATTTTGCGTTGCAATAATTGTGAGTTTAAGTACTGTTGCACTTATTGGTTTTCTTAGTTTGGTGCTTTGATGAAAAATCTAAAACAATGACATCATTCTTTTTGATTTAGTAGACTTTAAGACTCTTAAAAAAAGTACAGTTTTGTACCTACCATAAATGTAGATGTTCGAGGATCCACATTGCTGCAGTCCTAACTATTGGGTAGTCCCGCTGTCCAGTCGGCCCGAATACCAAAGTATATGGCTGACGTCGGTCAGGGCGCATTAGACTGACGTCAGTACGTCAGGGTACTAATGCGCATGACCGACGCCATATCCTCAGTCTTTTCTTGCCCCAGATGTCAGAAGACCCTAAAAAGACAAGGCCTAATATACCTACACCAAAAATATGTATAATATATACAAAATCATCAGCATATAACCTCACCTACACAACCACCCCTAAACACAGAGGGGAAGGAGGGAGGGTAAATTGGACTGCAGCAATGTGGATCCTCGAACATCTACATTTATGGTAGGTACAAAACTGTACTATGTTCTTCGTTCCACATTGCTGCAGTCCTAACTATTGGGTAGAATCCCAAAGCAGAGGTAAGGGAGGCTGGCAAATCATAAAGAAGCAGGAGCTGACAACATGCCTTGCAAAATAGCTGTGGCAAAACCAGCCCTAGACTTAGAGTAGAGAGGAAGGTGATAATGCTTAGAGAAAGTATGCACTGAACTCCAAGTAGCTGCCTCCAAAATATCCTTAGTTGCCACCCCTTAGAAATGCTGTTGAAGTGGCAGTAGCCCTAGTGGAATGAGGCCTAATCCCAGCTGGAATCTCCTTGCCATGATGGGAATAACAAAATGCAATGCAAAACCCAATCCACCTAGAAATAGTTTGTTTTGACACAGGCTTGCCCTGCGAACTCAAAGCAAAAGAAACAAACAACTGCTGAGACTGCCTAAAATCCTTAGTCCTGCTCAAATAATAACGCAATTGCCTGTGCACATCTAAAGTGTGCAAAATCTTTTCCCCTTTATTTTGGGGATCTGCATAAAAAGTAGGCAAATGAATAGTTTGGTTTAAAGCCACACTAGAAACCACCTTAGGCATAAAAGAAGGATTAGTACGTAATGATACCCTATCCTTATGAAAAATCAAAAAAGGCTCAACCGCCATAAGGGCCTGTAACTCAGAAACCCTTCCTGCAGAAGTAATAGCCAACAAAAAAGCAGTCTTCCATGACAAGTATTTCAGTTCAGCAGTAGCTGCAGGCTCAAAAGGTTGTAGAGTAAGTTTCTCCAACACAAAATTGAGATCCCAAGCAGGAGTAGGAGCTCTACGTGGGGGTCTTATATTCTTTGCCTCTCTAAGAAATTGCTTGAACAAAGGATGTGAAAACAATGGTGGGTCACAATCATAGTGAGCTGAAATTGCTGCAGCATGAATCTTAATGGAAGAGAAAGACAAACCTTTGTCCAATAACTCAGTAAGATATTGAAGAGCCACACTCAAATTAGGCTCTGAAATCTCCAAATTCTTTGCTGCAGTCCAAAATAAAAATCTCTTCCATTTTTCTGCATACACTTTCCTTGTACTAGGTCTTCTGGCTTCCATAATCACATTTAAAACTTGTTGAGGAAGTTGAGACCTGCTGTCTTTCAAAACAGAATATGCCAGGCTGTTAGATGAAGAGAGTGAAGCTTGACATTGAGCAGACGACCTTCCTTCTGAGACAACAGATGTGGAATCAAGGGTAAAGGCCATGGAGGCTTCTTTACCAGACTCCTCAGTAATGGGTACCAGTGCTGCCGAGGCCAATCTGGAGCTATTAAAATCATCCTTGGCTTGTCTTGTCTGACCTTTAGAAGCACCTTTGGAAGAAGAGGCAGAGGTGGAAACGCATACACATGAAGATTTTTCCAACTGAAAGAAAGAGCATCCACTTTCCAAGCTGTGTGATGAAACCTCTTTGTGCAAAACTTTGGCAGCTGGTGGTTCAGTGGAGAAGCGAACAGATCTATGTCTGGAGTTCCCCAGGACACTGTCAACTTTTGAAATACATGAAGATCCAGTTTCCACTCGTGGGGATCCATGATTTGTCTGCTTAACACATCTGCTAAGGAGTTCTGTGCTCCGGCAGAAACCTTGCCTGAAGAGTTAGTTGCAAGCTGAGCGCAGTCTCCCATAAAATCATTGCTTGCCTGCACAATGGGTAAGAATGTGTTCCCCTTGTTTGTTGATGTACCACATGACAGTTGTGTTGTCTGTTAGAATCAACACCTGCCCTGGAAGAAGTAACTCCTTGAAAGCCATTAATGCAAACTGGACTGCTAACATCTCCTTCATGTTGATATGTAGATGCTGTAGTCTGGCAGGCCACTTGTCTTGTATCCACTTTCCATGTAGATGAGCTCCCCAAGCAATGTCCGAGGCATCTGTCGTTAAAATCTGACTCGCCTCTGGCCGGGTCACAGAGAGTCCCTTGTTTAGGTGACATTCCTGAGCCCACCACAAAAATTCTTTTTGAAGGCAAGGTATTATTTGAATGACAGTGTCCAAATCCTGGCAGTGCTGTATCCATACATTTTTGAGATACCATTGTAGCTTCCTCATATGCAGTTTGTCATTGGGAAGCACCAGAATACAAGATGCCATGAACCCTAATGCTTGAAGGACTGTCCTTGCAGTCAGCACGGACTGATGAGATAGTTGATGGAAGTAAAGTGATAGACTCTTTTGTTTGTCCGGGGTTAAAAAGGCCATCTGGGCTGCTGTATTCAGTCTCACACCCAGAAAGCACATGTCTTGAGAGGGTACTAGACTGGACTTTATTTCGTTCACAGAATACCCTAGGCATCTTAGCACTGCTATAACATATTCCAGATGCTGTAGAAGGTCTTCCTTTTCTTGAGCCAGAATCAGGCAGTCGTCCAAGTAAGGATAGATTTGAATTCCTTGTAGCCTGAAGTAAGCTATCACTGGAGCCAGAACCTTTGTGAATACTCTGGGCGCAGTAGATAAGCCAAAGGGCAATGCAGAGAACTGATAATGAGAACTTCCAGCTCGAAAACGCAGATACTTCCTGCAACTTAGTCTTATAGGCACATGAAGGTAAGCTTCCTTGAGATCTAAAGTTACCATCCAGTGATCTTTGCCCAGCAGAGGTAAAAGCTGTTGTAACGTCAACATCTTGAACTTTTGAATGTCCAGATAAGTGTTGAGGATAGATAAATCCAAAATTGGTCTCCACGTGTTCCCCTTCTTTGGTACTAGGAACAGGCGAGAATAAAATCCTAGGCCCCTTTGTGATACAGGGACTGGCTGAATGGCCCCTATTTGGAGTAACTGAGAAATTTGCTTGTGAGCCTCTTTCCTTTGTGGAGGAGGAACGTCTGGCATGCCTTTGAAAGGGGGCAATGTATGGAAATAAAACCTGTAACCGTGGTGAATGATATCCAACACCCATCTGTCTTGAGTAATTAAATCCCAATTTTCTTTGAAAAGAGACAGTCTTCCTCCCAAAGGAGCTGCCAGACGAGAATCTACTGGCAGCTGAAAAGGCAGGTCATTGGGTCTGTTTACGAAAGGACTGACCCCTGCCCTCACCAGAAGTCTGAGCAGGTGAACTCCCTGTTCTAGGCCTAAAAGAACCTTGAGCTCTGCCCCTACCACGTCTAGACCTACCCCTAGACTGGGAATCATAAGCAGGATATGTCCATCCCTTAGTAGGCCAATTTCTACTGAACTTCGGTGGCTGCACCTGCAAAAAATCTTTAACAGTTTGCATAGACTTAGCTTTGTCCTCCATTTTCTTTAAAACTGCTTCCACAGGCGAACCAAACAACACATCAGACTGTAAAGGAGCATCCAAAATCCTTGTCTTAACATGCTCAGCTAAATTCTGATCCCTCAACCAGGCATGCCTGCGAAGAACAGAACTAGTGGCAGCCACCCTCGAGGAGGCCTGTACAGCATCAAAACCACATTGCAAAGAATGCTTACCCACTTGTTCAGACACATGAACTAAATCCAGCAACTCTTTACACTCAATACCTTCCGCCAAAGCATCCACCTTAGATTTCAATTGTGAAAGGAGATAATTTTGATATTTTAGCATGTGAAACTGACAATTCAACGCCCTCATGGCTAAAGTGGAAGAAGTATACACTTTCTTTCCCCATCTATCCAAAGCCCTTGCCTCTTTATCAGTGGGAACAGGGTTTTTAACAACAGAGGCCTTAACACCTTTAGGTCCCTGAGAAACAGTCTCCGGGTCTGCCCTAGGACTCTTAAAAAGATACTTATGAGCTTCAGGCACCCTATAGTACCTATCAGGTTTAACAGGAGCAGGAGGCAAGGAATCAGGGTTCAGGGAAGCCTCTGCAAAAACATCTTCTACCACATTCAACACAGGAGGTATAGCTAAGGGCCTATGCTGAGGTAAAAACAAGAATTCCCTAAGCCTTTTCCTAGAATCAGAGTAATCTTGGCCTTCCCATTTAAAATGCTCCCTCATGGAATGCAGAGTCTCTGAAAATGAGAAATCCTCAGGAGGAGAAGCTGTAGGAGTGGAATCATCCACATCAGAATCAGAATAAGGAGGATACTCCTGCAAGTCTTCCGCAGAAGACTCAGAAGCCTCTGAACACTGTTCAAAACTCTCAAACTCAGGTTCCACCCTAGGCCTCTTATCAGGAGGGGGCATAGAACCTCTAATCAGAGTAATTAAATCTTCTGCCATTTTAAGCATATGTTTCTTAGGCACAGAACCTGAAGTGCTAGGAGAAGCCCCCACTGAAGCTAAACTTGGCCTACCTCTCAAAGAAGTTTTGGAAACAGAAGGAGAGGCTCTAACTACCTTGGGAAGAGAGGGAAGAACAGTTACCTGAGAAGCCCCCTCAGCCTGGCCTACCTCCTGAGAAGGCACATCCTGCAATAGTAAAGTCTCTGCCTGAGACTCCAAAGAAACTCCTGGCAAAACCTCTGGTTCCACTGAGCCTGCTAAAGAACCGACGTCCAAGACTGCCGGTTCATCAACTCTAGGCTTCGCTGTTTTGTCCTTGCGTTTTTTGGACGAAGCGGGCGTCGGAGCATCCGACGGCATTTTATAATTGCAACGCTTCCCAAACACTAACCTGGCACAGTCTAACCTTCTCTTAATAGTGCGTTTGTTAAATCTAGCACAAGAGCGGCATCCAACAACGTCGTGCTCAGGCCCTAAACAAGGTATACACAAGGTATGGTAATCCCTATGAGGTATCTGTTTCCCACAAGAAATACAGTTATTCACTTTTTCTGACATCCGGTTAAATACTGAGGCAAGAAAAAAACAAAATGTTCCCCAACGGGGTACTTAGCCAACTTTGATTCGGTCTGAAACTCCGGCTTCAGAAAATTTCAGAACGCCAACCTGCACTCGCAAAACTGCTTCTGCATCGGACCATGCGGCAAAGAAGACTGAGGATATGACGTCGGTCATGCGCATTAGTACCCTGACGTACTGACGTCAGTCTAATGCGCCCTGACCGACGTCAGCCATATACTTTGGTATTCGGGCCGACTGGACAGCGGGACTACCCAATAGTTAGGACTGCAGCAATGTGGAACGAAGAACATCTATAGTTCTATAACTATCATTAACCAATTGGTTGATATGATTAGAAAAACTCAAATCTTTTCTACCCATATACTCAGTTCCTTAAATAAATCTACAGTTTCAGTCAGTGTGCTGAATTAAATATTCACTCTTCAATTTGTCTCCCTCATCTCATGTTTTTAGTTTTTGATGCGTTAATCAGCATATTATTCTCATGCCCTCATAAAGTCAATTAAGTCAAGTTCTTTTATAGACGTGCCTTACCCGTAACGCATGTAATCAGTTTACCCAATCCCATATCATCTGCATACAGACTGTAGAACATCTCTGATGAAAAAGTTAGGCCTGAAAGATACAATTTTAAAAAGTAGCGGCCTAGGACAGAGCCCTGTTGGACACCCTGACTGTAACCAAAAGCCATGCAGCTATCCATCTCATCTAGAGTACATCAATACTTAATTCTTCCAATTTATTTATCAGTGTTTTGTGTGTGACCCTGTCAGATGATGAGGTTAAATCTATATAAATTACATCACAGCCCAATTCTTCATTCAAAACTATTATATTGTTATAGAAAATCATGTTGCAGGTGGTAATAGATCTATTTTCAAAGTATGCATGCTGATATATAGTTTCTAGTTCAGACCTATCCAATTATGACAATAACTTACCCAGTATTACCTTCTGCATTATTATTTGCAACATGAAAGTAGTCTTAAGCGTCTATATTAATCTGGGTTTGCCTACTCCCTTTTCCCTTAAACATAGGTTTAATAAGCGCAAGTGTTCTCAAGTCATTACTAGTAATTCCACCTCCTCCCTGTGCTTTATTTGGATCCAGTTATGCAGCTTTTTTTCAATGTAATCTACTTTGATTCCAGTATCTGAGGTTACCTGGATGTCACTAGGACAACTGATCACCCCCCCCCCCCCTTTGTGGATCTAAAATGTTTTGCATAAGATTTTGCAAATATATCTATAGTCTGTTGTGTCTGAGAATACATTTTATCATCTACACACAGTTCATCAATTTGTAAGTCTTTACTCCTTCCACATCTTGTGCATCTATAAAAATGTTTCCTATTATGCTCAATATCTTTAATTACATTTTCTTCATTTTTTTTCTTGATCTTGGCTCAAACTATGCATAATTTGTTTGTCTAGCTTGTTTATTTCAGTTTTCAACATTATAGTTGGACTTCTCTTCCATTTCTTATTTTTGTTTGTCTCTTACCTTGATCAAGTATCTTGCTCTTAGAGAAATATATCTATCTGACATTGTATGCCTAAATCCTGACGCTAAACATTTTTTGGCACTCGGTTTCTCTTTCAAAACTTCCCACACTACATCCGTTTTTCCAATGAACACATCATTCCAGTTAGCTTTACATAGTGACTTATGCTTCCATGTAATCTGTAACTAATCTTCTATCCATTTGTTTAGATTTTAGTTTGGCAGAATTATCTAGCAACAAATTAACCTTTATAACCCCATGATGTCTGTACATCAAGGGGATAAAACTAGATGAAGTAACAATTTTTTTATGAACACAAACAATGTCAAGTATGTTCCCTTCCCTGCTATTTTTTTTTTTTTTTTTTTTTTTTTTTTTTTTTTTACAGTCTGAAGCAATTGTTGTTCCTGAACATATGCTGTTAATTCCCTTACTAATTATGTTAAATCAATATTATTCCTGTTTTTGGTAAATTTATGTCCCAAATTATTTTCCCTGCTGTGTTTCATGCAAGTAATGTATGAATTCCTCCAAGTTTATCAGCACTTGACTTTGGTGGTCTATACACTCCAACAATTATGTTCCAGGGTTGTCTGTTGTCACAGTTGCGGGTTGTGAATGCAAGGGATCCAGGGGAAACCTTAGTTCACTTGACAAATTAACATGAGGAAATTTAAAAAAAGAAGAGACTTTTTCAGAACTTATAAAATAAGGCATTTAGGTTGTTGTACTGTAAATAAAAGTAAAGGTTCATTTCTTAGTTCAGCGTACATATTTCTTTTTGTACAAGAAGTTTTATAAATTCACGCCTGGAGACAAACTGCAATTTTCAGATTCTTCCTTACAGACTGTAGAAAATAGGGATGTAGCTGAACAGGCTACTTTGATAAGTAACGATGCAACCAGTACTTGAATAGAGAGAAATTCTGGAAAACTATTTTTAGGGCTTTTTACTTAATTATGTTCAGGATTAACTTTTCCGTGTACCGATAATGCATGAATCATATCGCTAAATCTTAAAACTCTATTTGAGCTCATTAACCTATGCTATAAATCAGTACAGCCACATATTTAAAGCAGTCACACTGATATAGGCTGTAAACAAGTGAGGTCACTTTTTCATTCACAATGACTGGAAATACAGCCTTGTCGTTGTCAGATGTGTGTGTGATTACTTGAAATATAAAGAACTTATTTGCATTACAGCAGCAATCTACAAAAAAGTGTCTCACTAGGGAAAGGCTGCAGTGAAGTATTGCATGAAGAACCATCAGCAAAGGGCAATTAGGGAAGCCACAGGTTTGCATATCGGCTTAAAACAGTTCTCGATTTAAACTGCAACTCTAGGATAACAATTACCCAAATACAACTGATTCATCAGTAGAATTAGTCCTGTACTGGTCTGAATTTGAGTATGTTACATTATATTATGGCATGTACTCCTGCATCTAACTATATATCATTCTCAAATGTTTGATTACCTTTCTGGAAATTAAGTGCAAATAAAATGCTCTTGCAAGCTCTACTCTAACACCACATAGAGTCATTCTTCCTGCTGTCACCTAGGCAACCATAATCCTGCTGAACTGGCCACAAATCACAAATGTGTACTACATTTAAATAATAAGAAAGCTCACAAATTAACTGAAAACATATGCTTTCTTTAAAATAAAATTAGAACAACCCATTGAAGTGTTACTCTAATTATTTCACTCTTCCTACTCGTACCAGTAAAAAAAAAAAAAAATTGCATGCTGTATTGTAGTTGTATTACTATATATTTTTTTAGACAGACAATTGCACGTGTGTATGTTACTAGGTATCAGGTAAGTCTCCACTGAATGCATAATTAGTTATGCAATTACCATTCAGAATTTAAAGCTTCATTTGTCCACATACTATAAACAGAAAATACATTAGAAATTTCACGATTTCATGTCATAAATTTCATCAATGACATTCTGTACTGAGCATTCTTTAATGTAATAATTATAAGTGAAATATCACAATATAAACAGCCAGAATTCCATTCATTGCATTATCCTAAATAAAGAGAGAAAACTGGAAAGCATATCAACATATGCAAAGCTATCTGAATTTTTAAATATACACATCTAAAATGTACGATTTTTTTTTAAGTGAATCATGTTAACTTTTTATACATACATTCCTTTTCTACTACAACTACAAGAAACACAAAGCGTACACAATTTTCATTATCTTTTTCGCCCTTTTGCTTTGCCTACCCTTGAGCCTTCCCAATAATACACAGAACGATTCATATCATGGTGGTGAGGATCGTCCTGAGATCCACTGTGGTGGATGTGTGTATAGGGGACCATGATGCAGACTGACATTAGGGATATTAGTCTTCTCACTGGTATTCCAACACTGAGAACATTTTTGTATTAAGGCCCTAATGTGGTAGTAACATTCACACCCGCTTGCACTGCGGGAAGTACCAAAAGTCTCCCCTTGCCCATTCTTGGATGCAGCTTCATGCACAGGCCTAGTAGTTCGCATCACCAGCTTGAGCAACCATAGTGCACTCACCTCCCTATACTGACTCCTGCTTTCTACTTCCTAATACTTGTGTCCTTCAGCATGACAGGATCAGGAGTATCCATGTGACAGCCACATCGATTTGCTTCAGAACAGACACCACCCATCTTCCATGCCAGAATTATCAGCTGCCCAGGGCACTAATCAACTCAGATGGCAGTAGCCATGGCTTTATCACTCTATAAATGTAAGTTGGCTAATGTCATTGTGATTATAAATGCATATCATACCTTGCAACCTTTCAGAGAAGAAATATGAACAAGTCATGAATAATGGGGGGGGGGGGCAAAGGCCCAACATTAGAGACAAATTTTAAATATTGCTCCTACAAACTTAGAGCGTAGATAAGAGTAACAGGTTTTGCATTAGCATGACTTTCATATAGGATATGAAACCCAAAACTCAAATTGCTGTCATTATTTTCTTACTTCAGTCCTCAAAGATTATCCAGTTTTGTTTTTTTTGCAAGAAAACCACAAGTTTTGGAGAAACGAACCAAAAATATTAGATGAAAATCTGGACAGTTGAGAGGTATGATACATACACTAAAATAACTTTATATAGTTAGCTGCAGTTGTCTTCATTTTAAAGATAATTTTTCAGTTACAGTAACTGTTTAATGCCCAAATAATCTAACAAAATGATTACCATTTAAAACTTAAAATTACTACTGCAATCTAGTAATTTCATACACACTACTCTATTTTATTTCTCCCTGCCTTACTTTCTTACCCCTCCTTCCATTTCTCCATTCTGACTTAATCGTCTCCCCTAGATACAGTCTGTATTCTTTCCCTCAATGGTGGGCACATTTGGGCAACTTCAACTTTACAACGATATGATGTAATCTATTATTCTGAATTATGGCAGTCATTCTGGCACTTCAGTCTTTTGTTCTTCCATTGACACGTAACTTTTCATTCAGTTATAGCCTTTCCTTGTCCCCGTTCCCACCCACCTCCTTTTTTTTGTTTGTTTTTTGTTTTGTCAGTTTTGTGATCCCAGTACCATTTCTTCACGTTTTCTTTCACTTTCAAGTTAACAGCAATCTAGCGATTTCATTCCAGGCCATACTGGGGTGAAGGATCTGTTCCTTCCTCAGTATCATTTCAATGGACTGTAAACACCCATCTAATCCCTACCACAATTTTCATGTTGCTCTCAGTCCCTTCTCCAGTGTGCGTCACTTTGCTGAGCATGTAGAGCCTGTTTATGGCTTGTAGATTTTTTTTTTACCAGCATAGTATATGTTCATTATTTTATTTTTCATACACCTTCTTGTAGCTTTATTCCTACAGAGAGTTCATCTTACATAAATTCCCATTAGATCCCTCTGATACCGATTGCCAACTTTGTAATTTGGTCAATATTACAGTCCTACACTCAGCATTGTCAGACGTGTTGATATGCTGGCCTTACCCCTTTCTAGGATATGCCTGCTTCCAGCTTCTAGTTAGAAAGGACTCCTATTATATGATTCTCTTCCTCTGTTTATCTGCCACCTATCAAATCCCTGACTGTTTTTTGATACTTTTCTTTCATTACTTGACATTTTGATAGCCCTCTCCCTTGGTCCCCTCCGCTTCTGTGTGGCACTAGGATTGGTGCACCCCCATTAGCCCTACAGCTTTCATATATCCAGGCTTGGGGGCTCTACCTATCATACCAGCATTACATTCTACCATCTCATTCATTTGGCAAGTTATTTACAGAGTGCTTCAGGTCTAAGCTTGGTGAAGCACATTCCACACAATTCTCCGTCACTTTTCAGACTCAATTCTTCTGTCTCTGTTAGATCATTGTGGAACACTATTTATTATCCTTTTCATACATATATTTTCACCAGATTTATTTTCACAGGCACTTTAGCAGTTTTGGCGTTTTTTGTTTTTTTCACAACTCCTCCCACAAAAACCCAGAAGTCCTTAGCATGTATACTGGAGGATTTGGGTCTATATCAGAAGACTGAATGAACGGAATATCGAACGACAAAATATCGAAAAGACCGGACCTCGAAGTGCTGTTTGCTAGATCGAGGGACAGCGAAGATTGGAATATTTGCCCTTTCCTCACTGTAGTGCAATTTCGGAGTTGGTACATATATTTAGCGGGGAGGGGGCAGCCCCCCACAATAGCAAGTTCAACGCCCAGTCTTTTTGATGCTTTGCCGTTCTATATTCCACTCACATTCAGTCTTCTGATATACACCCGGAGGATTTTACTCAAAGGTTGAGGCTGGTGAACCATTTTGTTGCTTCCATTTGCTGGTGCTTCCTTACTTTCCAGTCACAACTTTTTCTCTCCCTTCCAATTACCTGTTCATAGGATAACACTGTAAGCCATAGTTAGTGTACTGTTTTGTATGTTCTAATTGGCATTTCTCCCTCTGCCTTTACTACCCTAAATGAATCATCTTTAGTTTTTTCCCATACACTAATATCTGTTTCCCTTCTTTAAGTTCTATTCTGGACTTTCTTCCATTACATGTGGTACTCCTGTTCATAGACATTTTCCTATTGACTGCATAATATTTTGTCTTGCTCACGCTACCTTCACACAGATGTAGATCCCACAGTGTTTTAAGTGCACCTTACCTCCATTCATTTTGAAGTCTACCTTTCTCAAAGTTCCTATTGACAGGAGCAGACTTCTCATTTATAATCTATGCTTTTCTGATGTTTTTCTTAATGTCACTTTTCCACTTGTCCCACTCTCCACACTTTCTGGCATAGCTACCCCCCCGCCCCCAACTACCCAGTTTTAGCTGTATGGTTTTAACCAATTTTCTTACTGGAATTGAGGTCTCCAGCTCTTTCTTGATGGGAGAGTTTCCACTGGCTGCAAACTTTTCCTCCTTTACCCCGTTGGTCTCGTCTTTCTAAGCGTGGTCCTTGGGCCTATGGCTACCCTGACTGACTGAGGCAGTGCTTACACACACACACACACACACACACACACACACACACACACACACACACAATAAACAAGCATCAGATAGCAAGTACTGGATTCTTTAGAAGGTATAACTGGATACATGCCTAAGTCAATGGAACTGGGAAATGACAAGGTGCTTGTGGCGGATTATGAAGTTAGATTATGGTCAGGGTTGCAGGTAACACTGCCATGTTATGCCTCCTTTTTACTTTCAATTAAGAATGAATTGTCTTTGTAATCTCCTGAAGGCAAACTTGTAGAGGTTTTGCCTAAGAAGGGGAAATTATTTAAGGATTAATATAACATTGCTCTAAATAAGGAATAGCTAGGTTTGCTACATGAGAGACTATGCAAGGTGCAGGTTAGATGAACAGAGAATACACTAAAATATATTGTTAGATATGCAATTTGATGGAGAGACATTTGGATAATAAATGACAGACAGATTTTCTTACGTAAATCATGGTCAGATGATGTGAGTTATAGTTGATTCTTTAAGAAACAACATACTGTGGCAAAGTGATTAAAAAAAACTGAGGTTAAGTAGTGTACTTGTACTAGCGTGGATGTTTGGGAATGAAGAAGTTTGATGAAGAATGAATCAAAGGGAAGAAACTGCAGTGAGAACAGTCTTCGTTATTGTAAAACATGTATGGAGAGACAAAGAAATGAATAAGACTGTTAAGTCCCAGCATTTGATTGGAACAAAAAATATTGTTGGTATGTTAAGTGAGCATTGTACCACAGTCTTGAGCAATATCAACAGTCTGATGGCATTCTCTTCAAGAGGTCTTGCATTTTGAAATAAGAAAATTGGATATGCATGACAGTTTTGAGCAGCTGGGTGCAGAGAGCTTCAATTTGGTAGTGTTCAATTTTAGGCCTGTTTTTTTCCATCTCTAACTTAGTATGTGCAAATCTGCTGGAAGATTAGAAGAAACTGAAGTGGATGCGGGTGAAAGGAAAGACCACAGTCAGAGTGCTCTATGACATAGGCTTGGTCACTTAAAGATGCCTTCTTACTTTCATGGAGGTTATTCACTAGTACTAGGGACATTCCTTGAGGTCAAGGAGAAAACATTAGGCTAGACCAGCTAACGGCTTGGGACCTGTTGCTTAAGTAGCTTTTAAACCACTGTAAACCAGAAGCAGGCAAGATGGTAAGTACCAACATATCTTTAAAAACAGCAGACAGAGCCAATTGTGCAAAATTCTATGTTTTGTTAGACTCCTGGAACATTGAAAGCACCGAGCTGAAGCACAAATGTTCTTTTGAAACTACTTCAACCAGGTGCCTTTCTGCCTCTTGCTGCAAAACCCCATAATAAAACCACTCCCTACAACCTGCACAATTTCTCCAAATTGACTCTCTTATTCCAGATTCCAGAACCAAATTACACCACACCAACCGTATGTCCATATTTGCATCCAGACTCTGGCAATACCCCCACTACCACCTAAAATAAATCTCCTCTTTTCTCACTTTTGGAGCACAACTCAAAAAATACCTCCATGAAAAATCTGACCAGGTGCTTTTCCACTGGACAGAACACCTAACACCTCCCTCGTCTATACCACTTCTACTTCCACTTTCTGTTCTCACCCAGTACTTGCCTTCTATATTTACTCCTAAAATTAATCCACATTTGTTTTTCTCCTTTATTAATAATAATGCTCATTTTTCAATTGTCTACTAGATTTTGATAAATACAAAGAAATCACAGAAAACACATTCAGTTTTGCTTTATTTGTGAACTTCTTCACCAGGCTTCTGCCTACAAATGGTCTGTTATGATCAGTGTAATTTGCCAGTAAACAAAAATCCACAGCTTACATTTGGAATGGAAAGCAATGATCAGTTGCTGACTTGGCAGTCACTTAGATATTTATACAGATATTCCGAATATTCATGCAGTGCATGGAGCAGAAACATTATACTCCAAATTTTGGATGCAGACAACTTTAAGTACATTTCAGTGCAGTTAAGCTCTTGATGATGCTACAACAAAAAACAACCAGCAGCACCATGACATATATGGATAAAAACCAGACTACAGCACAGGGAACCTGGGATGATCTGTACCTTAGGCATATGGAAGAGCGGATGGACATTCCCATCTTTTTGGGAAGCTGTGAACATCAATGTACCTTGCTAAAGACACATGGAGGATATTATCCAAGGAGCAGTAGAGGCATTACCCAAGCCACCATGGAGGCAGGGTGACATGCCACAATGCCCTACTGTGCAGCTCACCTAGGTCATGTGAGTGCATGCAAAAAAAAAAGATGGGAAGTTACATTTGCACATTGTAAAATTCTACTTAGTAGCAATATGATGCTGACTTAGATGCCTCGATTTCCTCACCAACTCTAAGAATGGGCCAGCGTTAGTGTGGGGAGAAAGGAGAGCCATACAGACCCTGGTAGATGAACTGAGGACCTGGAGGAAGCAGACAGTAAGCTGAGATGAGCAAAAGCAATAAATAAGTGAAAACAAACCCATAGTATCAGACAGTTTTGTCTCCTTAGAACACGGATTAAAAGCTAAAACAGTTTTTAAAGCTGTAAGACACTTTTTGTGTCACAAAGCTATTCATTCAAAGACGCGCAATTCCTTGCTGCTGTATGTGTGACAGCTATAACTGTTTTATGGCTCTCAAGGCTGCAAAGGAAACACTTTGCACTTCTATGCTTTTTGCACAGTAATCTGCAGTGCACTGAAACAACTGAAGCTCCGAGAACATTTACTAGGCAAGCAGTTCAGGAGACTACTAAGAAGCTCATTCAATTCTCCAGTTTTCCTAGAGGACTATTTGTTATTGTGACTTTTCAGAGTAACACAATAGGTAAAGTGAAGCTGAATCAATTCTTGGACTGCTGGAAACAGTTCATAGCCTTAAAACTGTTAGGTGTTGTACATAAGGTCATGAATTAGTCGTGTGTATTCTGTAGCTCGATTAGGTCAATGAAAGGCTGTTGACTGAAAAAAAGTTATGTACTTACCATAACACCGTTCCATGTTTGTTGTCCATCTTGCCTTCATTCTTACTGGTTGGGCTTGGAACCGATCCTTGGCTCTGACTTAGCAGCATTCTAAAGCTCAGAGTCGTCCACTTGGCTTGTGGCTGAAATCCCTATCCCATGATGCACTAATCTGCTACCTCAGATCTTTTTTGCTGATACTTACAGCAAGTATCAACTTGTCCAGCATTATAAGAAATTACAGAGTAGAGTGAAAGTCAGAAAACTTCCTTGGTAAAAGGAAAAAATTCCTCTCTTCTCCAGAAAATCAAGGTAGGGGGAAGGAGGGTGGGATGTAAGAATGAAGGCAAGATGGACAACAAACATGGAACGTTATGGTAAGTACTGAAGTTCTTTATGTTTTGTCTGATCTTGCCTTCATTCTTACTGGGTGGGACAGTGTCCCAACCACCATATATCCTGGGTGGCTCAGAGGAGTATATTCTTTAGGACAGTGGAACAAAAAGAGGCCCTGTCTACCTTGTAATGAGTAATGAAGGTGTGAGGTTTGGCCCACGTAGCCGCAGCACAACTATTATCTAGTGGCAGTCTAGCCTGATCTCTCTTGTGGAGCGACCTTCGATTCTAAAGGGGAGATAGGTCTATTGTTAGAAGTGTATATAAATGTGATACAATTTGAACGCCATCTCGAAAGCATAACCTTTGAAACAGAATCACCATTTTTAGCTTCTGAAAAGGAGTTGAACAGCTTATCAGACTTCCTGAAAACTTCAGTTCTGTATAAATAGAAGTGAAGTTGTCTGTGTACGTCCAACTGATGAAGCGAGTATTTTGCCTTGTTACCTTGATTAGGGAAAAAAATGGAAGCTCTAGATTGATCAAGATTAGCTCCCAAGCACCCCTTTGGTAGGAAAGGCTGATTAGTTCGCAGAAACACCCTGTCCTTATGGAAAATAATACAAGGAGGTCTGACTGATGAAGCTCAGAGACTCTTTTGGCAGATGTAATAGCAATCATTAAAATGGTACACCAACAACAGACCACAGCTCCAAATCAGGTGCAAAGTTTAAATTCATTCATTAAAATTGTTTTCCATGGTAAAAATTTGATGTCACAAGTACAAAATTTAGGTCCCAAGGTGGAAGAGGGTCCCTTGATTGGAGGTCTTAATAAGCAGGTGCTCTTCAGAAATGCTCTGCATAAACTGTAGGGCATCGAATTTGGAGTTGCATCATCTGTATGAAAACTGGAAATTGCAGCCAATTAAACATTGATAGTAGCTGCAGCGGAGTCTTTATGAAACAATTCAGCCAGGAAATCCAAACTAGAGCTAATCAGCACAGAAAAGGGTCAAGATTTCTTTCAGAATCCCAGTAAGAGAATCTCCACAATTTACTGAGATATAATTTTCTGGTAGAGGACTTGTATGAGGAAAGAAGTCTGTGCTTTACTGCTGGCATGAGAATAGAAAGCCTGACTATATTTGGAAGTGGAGGAGCCAAGCTTGTCAACTTGAGAGCCTGGAGGACGGGGTGGTGCATTCATAACAAATGGGTCAGAAGGTCTGGAACTGGGTCCAGAATCCACAGTTCATCCTGAAGATGAGGCCATAGGAAGGGAAACCAGATCTGAGAAGGCTAGTATGGAGCAATGAGAATCAGCCTGCTTCCTAAGGATTTGGCTTTCTGGATAACTCTGGGTATTAGAGGGAAGGGGGGAAAGGCATAAAGAAGTCCAGAGGGCCAGTCGTGCACTAGTGTGTCACCCTTGGAGACTCCCTCAGAAGGGGGACTAGGGCAAAGTAGTTGCTGCATTTGATGTTTAGGGGGTGGCAAAGAGGTCAAAGCAAGGCTGGCTGCACTTTCGGAAAATCCTTTCCGCTACCTCTTGCTGTAGGGACCACTCATGAGGCATGAGTATTGCCCTGCTGAGTATGTCTGCTATCACGTTGGATCTCCCCTGGATATACATTTCCACTAGAAAGCATTGGAAAGACGTTGCCCATTCCCACACTCTGAGTGCCTCTCAACAAAGGGGGCATGACTTGGTTCCTCCTTTCTTGTTTATGTACCAGACCACCAACATGTCTGTCTGAATTGCAATTGTTCCTAGTGGAAGAGAGTTCTGAAGTGCCTGCAATGCTAAGATCATAGCTCTCATCTCTAGGACATTGATGTGCAGGTGTGCCTCGTGATCCTGCCAGGTGCCTTGGACAGTCCTCCCCAGAGAATGGTCTCCTCACCCTACCTGGGAAGTGTTTCTGGTCACCGTGGCTATAGTCTGTTGAGGAAGAAAGGGACAACCTACTGTCACGTGGCTGGAAAGGAGCGACCATCTTAGGTCTCTCTTGCAAGATTTCATGATTGTGATTTTGAGAGACATGGGTAGTTCTTGTAACAACCATTGGGCAAATAGGAGCCATTGAAGAATTCTCATGTGCATGTGAGTTAAAGGGACTAAAGTTATCACTGCTGCCATGGTTCCTAAGAGTTTAACTATTTTTGTTTCGACTTTGGTCGTTGACATGAGATTGAGAATTTGCTGTCTGAGTAACGAAACTCTTTCCTCCAGCAATCTTGCCATCATAGAGACTGTCTAGGTGTGCTCCTATATAGACGATGCAGATTTTTCTGAACTGACAGTAATTCCAAAGTGTGAACAGAGTTGTAAGGTGGTGTCCCTTGCTTGGAGTAGATGCTTGGTGGTGGCAGGAGCCAGTCATCTAAGCATGGAAACACTTGGAATCCTAGATGCCTCAAGTGAGCTGTATCCACTGCCATGCATTTGGCGAACACTCTGAGAGCTGTAGTGAGACCAAAGGGCAGAGCTCGAAACTGGTAGTGACTGGCTCCCAGACGGAAGCGCAGATGACTCCTTGATGGCCTGTCAATTTTTATGTGGTAGTACGCATCTTGGAGGTCTATACAGCACATCCAATTGTCTTTCCCTAAAAAGGGTAGAATTGACTGCAGTGTCACCATCCGGAACTTGGTCTTCTTCACAGATTCATTTAACTTGTTGAGCTCCAAGATGGGTCTCCAGTCTCTTGTTCTTTTTGGCACTAAAATGAATCTTGAGTAAGTTCCGGATCTATCTCGTCTGTGGGGACTCTGGATGACTCTCTTGTGTAGCAACTTTTGAATCTCTATGGTTGCTTGATCCCTTTGACTGGGTGGAACATCTAGGATGTATTTTGACATTGGGATGGGGAGGGAAAAGGGTATGGATTAACCTCTGGATATTATGCTTTGTACCCATCTGTCTCATTATTTCTCACCAGGCTTCCGGGTATAAAGATAATCAACCCCTGACTGCCTGTAGAGGTGAGCAGGTGGGCCTCCTTTCAGGAGGTCTGAAAGGGCCTACCCCGAAAGGAATCGTGGTCACCCTGGTTCTGCAGACCCACTCACAGCATCTACCACTATTACCCCCCCTGCCCCTGGGGAAAGTTTCACCTCGTGCATCTGGAAAAACTCCCTGGGATTTCCTGAACCACATTCCCCTCCCTTCAGACCCTTAAGATACAGTCTCAACGGTATGGAAAATGCACTCCAATGGCAGTTTTTTCCTTCCTGCTTGCATCTGCTGAGTGTATCTGACTTTTGGTCCAAAGGGTGAGAACTGGAACAGCAGAAAACTCTGCGAGTATGGCAGCTGCACAGTCTCAATAAAGGTAAATGCACTTCAAAAAAGTAGAAAGACCAGCATACAATGGCACCAAAAAATACTTTAATAAAAGTATTCTTAAAAAACAAACCAGTTTTGGCTGTATAGTTACATAGTCTTCATCAGTGTGAGTAACAGCAAATTAAGAAATACTTTAAATAGAAAATGCATAGGACATGTGATCAATTAAAGATGCTCATTAAGTCCTGGTTTAGAGAAACCTCCCAGTTTAACAATCCATTTTTTCTCCATAGTGTTTAACAAATCATGCCAACCCAATTTATTATTCCTGGGTCTCATGATTTTGTCAATGATAGTGAAATTAAAACTGGCATTTTTGTGCAACAGGGTATGCTTATAAAGGGCATTAGTTTCTTTATGGTGTTTTATCTCGCTAAGGTGCTCAGATATTCTGAATTTGGGGGGTCTGGAAGTTTGCCCTATATAGAATGCTGAACAGTTACAACTAGCTAGGTAAATCACCCAATCAGAAGTGCAATTAGCAAAAAATCGAATATCAGACTTGGGGGTATTTTGACTACTGAAACTTAGTTTTTAAAATCCTGGGGCAGTGAATGCAATTGCCACAAGGGTGGCAACCAATTAAAGGGTCACCTAACAAGGTAGTTTGGGTTGATTTTATATTAGGAGACTGCCCATGTTTGAAATGGTTAAAAAATGCAGCAAGATTTTTACCTTTCCTGAATGTGAACAGACATCTATCACCCAACAATTCAATCAGTCTAGTTTCACATGTCAAGATGTTCCAGTAATGTTGTACAATGTTCATTAGTACCTTGGTGTTGCGTCCATAAGTGGTTATTAATCTTGGGGGCCCACCCCCTCTGTCACCCTTTTCTTTATAAAGAAGGTTCTCGCGCTCCGTATTGTCTACCACACGTTTCGTTTGTAAAACTTAACCCATTTTATAACCACTGTCCCTGAATCTAAGTACTAAATCATCCCTGAAGTGTGTATAAGTGTTTCAATGGGAACAGATGCGTTTCATTCTCATGAATTGAGATTTAGGAATATTCTTACAGATATGGGGTGGATGAAAGCTGGTGGCATGGAGAAGCAAATTATTTTCAGGAAATTTCCAATAGACTTCAGTGGTCAACGTGTGGTCAGGTGCTCTAGAGACCAAAACATCCAAAAAAATAATTTTGTTTTTATCATAGCTGACCGTGAATTCAATTCCCCATTTGTTATAATATCGTACATCAGACAGCTGTCTATTAGCTTCCTTATCGTACTGATGCCAATCTTGTACCACTACAGACCTTCCCTTGTCAGCCCCTATAACTAACTCATGGTTATTGGATAAATTGATATTATCCATAGATGTTTTGGATATATTGTTCGCCAAGGGACTATGGTTCCTAAACTGAAAGTGAAGATCCTTTATAATAGCATTTTGAAATAAGGACACATTCTGATTCATAGTGGGTATAAAGGAAGAGTTGTGATATTTAAAGTCATCAGTGATCTTTGAGGTGGTCTGTTCCTGAAAAAATAATTTTAGATTAAGATTCCTGCAAATCGAAAGTATATCATTAACAAAATTTTCTTCAGAAACAAAAAAAAAAAAAAACAGGTATGAATGATGGTCCTTTATTCAGAATTTCCACATCTGAGGCAGTGAGGGTATGTGCAGAAATATTAATTATATACACATTTGTTCCTTGTGTACAAACATTTGGAGCAAAGTCTCCATATTGTCTACTTCCACGATGTTTCCTGCCCCCCCCCCCCTCCTCCTAGGTGTAAATCCTGTAGAGCAGTAGAATTCCTTCTTTTCATAGCGGGGGAGCCAGTGGCACCCACTGAATCAGTCTCTAAACCAGAGGATGATTCCTCACCTGATGTATCTGTATTGTGTATGGAACCCTTTTTTAAAATAGATTTAGTACGTTTCCTTTTAAAAGGTGTCTGATTATGTTGTGTAAATCGAACATGTTTTTCCTTACCAATGTTAAAAGTGTCCCCTTTGTCATAATCCCGTAAGTCCCTAAGGAACTTCTTTTTCTTTCATTCCTTGAGCGGGGTTTCCAGAGTAATCAACTCTTTACCAAGACTATTAAGACTACTGTGTTATATGGGTGGTCTTTCATACTTTTTGGCCATATCACATAATTGGGTGATGGATTCTGTCTATGATCATATTGTGGTTATTAGCTAGTATCTCCACAAATTTAAGAGAAACCTGCTGTTGCACTCCCCCCCCCCCCCACTGTTTGATTAAAATGTCATCAGGGTTACTGACCAGTGGTTGTGTATGAATACGTAAACGACTTGGTGTTATGCCTTTGGTTAAATAAGCCAGAAAAAGCTTGTAGTGCCAAACATTATTGCATAATAAATGCATATGTTTATTTAAATTCAAGAAGATTGCCTCACAACTTATGACATTGGAACAAGCATCAGTGCCTTCCACACTCTCTCCAAGTGTCCCAAGTCCAAAGACTGATAAGTCATCCCTATCAGAAGCAAGGCCCTTTAATAAATTATCCAATTCCATAATATACGAGAAAGGTATAATAAAATATTGACTAAATGGGCCCAGAATCAATGATAAACTCCAAAATATTTAAAAAACAGAACCCCAAAAGTTCTTGAAATATTAATAAACAAAGTAGCCACTGTGTTATTGTAGCTGAAAACAATGCATCTCTTAATGTTATGTTTTTATGTATAGAAAAGACCACGACCGATTCATATATAAATCAATAAGCACTAGGCCCAGAATAATATGGTCACAAAGATATCACCAAAAAAAGATACAACCCATAATACTGTATCATATAAAACAACAGGCCATAAGCCGATCATAGTGTGAACCAATAAGCCTCAGGTCTATAGAAAAGACATCCAAAATCCAAATGTATTATTATACAAATTGTTTCCAGAATCAATAGTCAACAGTGACTAGTGTAGGGATGAAAATGGGATCATCAATAGGAATTGAATGAAGGGACCCACTAATGCTGTACATCTAAGGCCCAAAAATCATGGAGCTAGGCTAAAAAATAAACAGTAATGTGGTCCAATACAAGCTTTTCAAGAGATGACCATAAGGAGCTTAGCCTTGTGTGTTGATAGTAATCAATATTCAAGAAATGTAATCATAAACATGAGATGTAATTATGTCTAAATGTAAGACAAAAAATAGCATGATCCTCTAGGTCCAGCCAGCTATGCATATCTGTAAGGATAAATCCAAATCATGGGTCTATCCAACCAAAAGATTAGAGTCCCTGAAAACCTTAAATGAATAATGCCAATACTTACAGAACTGTGAAAAAAACGAAATATCTAACTAATCTAATAGGATCAAATATGTAATAGTCAATAAACCACAGAAATACAAAGGTACAGGATATTAAATAAAATCCGTTATTGCAAGAAAATATGTAACAGCCTGTGATCGATTAGGTACTGCTCATAAGAGAACCAATTTCAAAAATGAGTAAAGTCCCCCAGTCTGTAAATCGCATTGACAATCCTTGTTTCTTCCAATACAAATACTTGTAGTAGTGAATAAACAAAGTTATCAATCTGAAGACATAGATCGGTAAGGCAAATGATTCTGTAGATTCAAAAGTATATTTATGTCCACACTCGCATGTTTAAGATGGAATACCAATTACAACCTGCCTTAGTTACATTGCTCGTGCTGAACTGCTGTTTAAATATACTGGCCCCATTAGTAGTGTAAAAAATGCAAAAAAATCATCGCCCTTGTCTTGATCCAATGAAAAAAAGTCCAAAGAATGACACCAACAGTTATACACACAATCGCCAAAAAGAAACAAATTAATTAGTTACCAAAAATCCAATAATGGAGTTTCAAATAAAAGAAACCAAAAGTCAGAGCTGAAATGTTACAAGAAAGGTGAACGTGTCCCAAAACATGCATTGAAACTCAGGAATCTGTTCCTAATATGTTCAAGCTGAAATAATCCAATTGGAAGGCCGTAGATAGATGAAATGAATATTTCTTGAAAAGAAGAAACGGCCCACACATACCGCAAAATGCCACAGAGTAAGGAAAACATCCAAATGTTATTTATTGATAAATAGAATCCAACTCCTTCAACTTATGGAGAAAATGATAAAGTATTCCAAACAGGGTCCCCAGGAGAGCAAATTAAGACCATAAAACTACATCCTGAGTGCAGTAACTGGAACAGCAGAAAACTCTGCGAGTACGGCAGCTGCACGGTCTCAATAAAGGTAAATGCACTTCAAAAAAGTAGAAAGATCAGCATACAATGGCACCAAAAATACTTTAATAAAAGTATTCTTAAAAATCAAACCAGTTTCGGCTGTATAGTTACATAGCCTTCATCAGTGTGAGTAACAGCAAATTAAGAAATACTTAAAATAGAAAATGCATAGGACGTGATCAATTAAAGATGGTCACTAAGTCCTGGTTTGGAGAGACCTCTCAGTTTAACAATAGGTTCATAGGTTGGTACTGGGCTATCTGCCCAAAGGCATATATTAACCCAGCCACGTTGTGCAGAATTCACCGCCCCTTTAGTAGTTCCCTAGACCCTTGAACTAGCAGCTAGTACCCTTGGCCCCTATCTAGTAGTGCTGTTGGTGTGATCCCCAGTGTGAACTTTCTGTTACCCATCCACTCATCAAGGTTCCTCTTGAAGAGTGATAGTGAGGGGCTCTGTCTTATGTAGATCGAGACCCTGTTCCATAGTAAGGGAAGTCTCTGCGAAGGGAATCTATCCCTCCAGCATGTTCTATTCATTATTATGTTGAGGTTTATATCCCTAGAGCATGTAGCTCGAGTAGATTTGGTTTTGCTAAGATGGAGCATGTTCAACAATTCTGGGTAGGACATGGCTCTGTACATTAGACAGAGATCGCCTCTGAGAAAGCGGTATGCAACACAGAACAGTCTTGGCTTTTTCAATTGTACTGCATAGGGCAACTGTTTGAGGCCAGTAATCCTCTTGGTTAGGTACCTCTGTGGTCTCTCCAGCTGCTGGAGATGTCTAGCCAGGTACATTCCAATTGGTGCATTGTACTCAATAATGGGTCTGATGAGGGAAGAGTAGAGGGGCACCATTACATCCTTCGATCTTGATGCGAAACCTTTCGTGATCAGATGGGTTACATAGAAGGATTTTCTAACCACTTTGGCAACATGGTTATCAAAGGAAAGCTGACCATCTAGTTGGGTCCCTAGATCCCTCATTTTTTCTTCAGATTTCAGGGGATTACCTCCTATGTTGTAGTTTGCGAGTACTCTGTTTTTTCCAAAGGGGATTACTATGCATTTTTTTGCATTTAGCTTGAGACCATGGCTTTGACACCATGTATCAGTCTCATTTAGGCCCTCCTGGAGGATCTCCATGTTGGCCGGAGACTCTATTATAGCACCCAGTTTGCAGTCGTCCGCAAACAGTCAGCCACAGCCCTTCCATGCTTGCTTGTACTTCTGAGAAGTATATGCCAAACAGGAGGAGCCCCAGGACACAGCCCTGAGGCACACCACTCGTTACTGGTCTGGATTCAGACATAGATTCCGCTACTCTTACTTTATGGGATCTGTCTGAGAGCCAGTTTGCGATCCATCTTGTGACATAAGGGTTTATGCCCAGGCTGGTGAGCTTATCAATAATACCTGAATGGGGAATGGTGTCAAATGCTTTAGCAAGGTCAAGGTAAGCCGTGTGTACCTCCTTTCCCTCATCTATAGCCTGAGTAACTGTCTCAAAGAAATCTACCAGGTTCAGGAGGCATGATCTGCCCTTGATGAAGCCGAACTGTGTGGGGTCCAGCGACTGGAGGTTCCCAATCTCTCCATGAGTTCCATAATGATTCGCTCCATAGCCTTACAGATCAGACTAGTCAGGCTTATTGGTCGGTAGTTCCCAGGGTCAGTTGTGGCCCCACTCTTGTGTAGCGGGACCACTGTTGCCGTGTGCCATTCTATGGGCACATATCCTGTGGAGAGGCTGAGACTGAACAGGGTATTAAGATGCGGGGTTAATTCCTTTTGGAGCTCACGTATGACACAGTCTGGGACACCATCTGGTCCCATGGAGGCAGTCTTTTTAGCTTTAGATAGAGCCTTGTTAACCAACGTATCAGTAATAATTGGACTTGCACAATCCCCTGGAATGGTAATAATCCATTTTTTCTCCGTAGTGTTTAACAAATCATGCCAACCAAATTTATTATTCCTGGGTCTCATGATTTTGTCAATGATAGTGAAATTAAAACTGGCATTTTTGTGTAACAGGGTATGCTTATAAAGGGCATTAGTTTCTTTATGGTGTTTTCATCCACCCCATATCTGTATGAATATTCCCAAATCTCACTTCATGAGAATGAAATGCATATGTTCCGATAGAAACACTTGTACACACTTTAGGGATGATTTAGTGCTTAGATTCAGGGACAGAGGTTACAAAATGGGTCAAGTTTTATATACGAAACATGTAGTAGACAATATGGAGCATGAGAACCTTCTTCTTTATAAAGAAAAGGGTGACAGAGGGAGTGGGCCCCCAAGATTAATAACCACTTATGGACACAGCACCAAGGTACTAATGAACATTGTACATCACTGGAACATCTTAACATGTGAAACTAGATGGAGTGAATTGTTGGGTGATAAATGTCTGTTCTCATTCAGGAAAGGTAAAAATCTTGCTGCATTTTTTAACCATTTCAAACATGGGCAGTCTCCTAATATAAAATCAACCCAAACTACCTTGTTAGGTGACCCTTTAATTGGTTGCCACCCTTGTGGTCATTGCGTTCACTGCCCCAGGATTTTAAAAACTAAGTTTCAGTAGTCAAAATACCCCCAAGTCTATAATGATCGATTTTTTGCTAATTGCACTTCTGATTGGGTGATTTAACTAGCTATTTGTAACTGTTCAGCATTCTATATAGGGCAAACTTCCAGACCCCTTAAATTCAGAATATCTGAACACCTTAGTGAGATAAAATACCATAAAGAAACTAATGCCCTTTATAAGCATACCCTGTTACACAAAAATGCCAGTTTTAATTTCACTATCATTGACAAAATCATGAGACCCAGGAATAATAAATTGGGTTGGCATGATTTGTTAAACTTCCCAAAAACAGTAAAGCATCCGCACGTATGGCAAGTGCGCGGCTCAAACCAATTAAAAAAAAAAAAGAGAGCGCCAGCACAAATCCTGTTGGAAAATGAGTGTATTAAAAAATACACAATATACACCATAATAACAGAGTGCATATACATATGCAAAAAAGCAAATTACACAGACCAGTTTCAGCTAAACAGCCTTCCTCAGTGTACCAAAAATAATAAAGACTGATTTGTTAAACACTATGGAGAAAAAATGGATTTTTAAACTGAGATGTCTCTCTAAACTAGGACTTAATGAGCATCTTTAATTGATCACATTTCCTATGCATTTTCTATTTAAAGTATTTCTTAATTTGCTGTTACACTGATGAAGACTATGTAACTATACAGCCGAAACTGTTTTTTTAAGTATACTTTTATTAAAGTATTTTTGGTGCCATTGTATGCTGGTCTTTTTACTTTTTTGAAGTCCAAAGAGTGAGAAACCATCAAAAGGGGCATTTACAAAGGTAGACTTAAGGGTTGTGCAAAGTTACACAAGTGCATACAAGAGTGTCTCCTTAGGGAAACTCTCGAAACCGCTGCTCTACTCGGTCCATCTGCTGCATATGAAATAAGTCTCATGGAAGAGTTCACAACGGAGGGTAAGGTGGATAGCTGAGAGGTCACCTTATCTGAGATCCCTGCAACTATTGAACCTTGAAGAGCATCTCCTAGCTCCTTCCCGAGATCTCTGTAGTCTTGTGAAGTGTGCCAAGTAATTCAGCAATCTCAGAGCAAAGATTGGTGAAGAAAAGACGCGCTTCCCATATCTGTTCATCACACAAGACTCTGTTAGGTGGATGGACAGATGAGGATGTTTTGGCAAGTTCCTTCTTGGTGGCTGCTGCCACCACCATAGCATCCACAGGAAAGCCCTTAAATAGAAAATGTTGTCATCTGAGACTGTAATAAGTTTGTTAGGCCTCCGAGGGACTGGTTCCACTGCGTCTGGAGAATCCCTTGCCTTCTGATTAGTTCCAAAAGTTCACTGAAAGGCAGAGACAGGAGGGTGAAATCCGAAAGCTTTCAGGTACACTGACTTGTCCTCAAAAGGGTTGATGGATTTCCAGCCGCCTCTCTGCTGAAGGACCTCTAGGATATCTGCAAAGGAGATATCCTCTGAGTGCGACCGTGGGGACCTTTCCAATTCCTCGAGATCAGTGTCAGATGCAAGAGACTCATCCGGGGAACTCAATATGCTTCCTCTTGCAAAGCCTCTTCCGGGGGCCCTCTTCAGAAGGATATTCTGGAGAGGTTTCAGAAGAGGGAGGTTCACCTGTTGGGGTAACATGAGGCCTAGAATCTTCACTAGTCTGTGCTTGGTGTGGTGCAGTGACAGAAGCTGGTGCCTTAGAGGGAAAAATGTCAGAACCTTTGTGTAGAGCTGTGTGGAAGGACAGCACACTCCTCAGCTCAAAAGCCCCTCTCCCCAATCCGAGGATCCCTTTGGCTCTGAGGAGGCAGAGGAAATCCCTGGAACCAAGGGAGCTGGCTCCGAATCTGATCTAGGCCTTGAGCTCACCCATGCTGAGGCACCGAGGGGTAAATCTGGACCTGACAAATGACGGACTCGAGTCCCCCCCATCCCCGGACCCAGTTGGAGAGCTTCAGCCCCTAGACATCCCAGATGGCACCAAGGACGTCAGAGCAGAAATAGGTTCCGAAATCCCAACTGTGGGTCTCGGCACCGACGGTTCTATCACAATCTGTTCAAGACATTCCCGCTCTGATGATCCAGGTTGGCTCAGAGGAGGAATCGTAGTGGATGAAAACATCTTCACTGGCTCTAGGTCCAAATGGGATGGAGCTGACAGAATTTTGGCCAGCGCAGGCAGCTCCAGTAGCCTTCGCAACACCATATCCACATCATGGTCCGATAAGGTTCTGGAGGACTGAGATGGAGTCTTGAGGTACCTCTTTGTAGTATGGGTGATCTCAATGTTGGGGAGACCGGTGTCAATCAGAGTTTGGCTCAGAAAATGTTTTTCCATCGGTTCTGAAAACTTAGGAGCCAAAAATAAAGACTTATCTGACCCATGTTCCTTCAGATCAGAGTAAGTTGATTTGGACACTTTTGGCAGGCTCCAAATGACCTGAGGGTGAGGAAGATTATGACCTTTTGTTAGATCTGTCATATTTAGAAGGTGGACATTTGCTGGAGGTTGTCTGACTTTCCAAAGCTTCTGAGAATCGCACTTTTAGAAGTCCCCTCACATTTATTCTCTCTCGAGTAAAACTCTGGAGTTACCAATAAGATTAAACTAGAGAAATGCTATTCACTACCATATTATACTGCTGGAATGATACTAAAAATTGAGAAATATTCAAAGGAAAAATTTAGACTTGGCCACAGTGAAAATGGAGACCTCCGACTTGCTTCAGGGCAAATGAGATCTGAGGTAGCACACTAGTGCATCATGACAGAGTTTTCAGCCATGAGCCAAGTGGAAGACTCTGAGCTTTAGAATGCGATGTAGTCGGAACAGAGGATCAGTTCAGAGCCCAACCAGTAAGAATCAAAGCAAGATAGGACAACATAACATCTCTGTTTTCCATCATTACTTCACTTTGTATTAGAGAAACACCACTTGTTGAATTGATTAACTTACTGTTTTGGAAATCAAACGTACATCTCAACATGAAATCGTCAAAATCTGGACAAAAGCCCATGCAAAGTAGTTACAACTTGCCAAAAATCAGGATATTAATTAACATAAAATTTGCACACAGTCATGTAACTCCACCTGCTACAATGGAATTGAGAGAGAGAAACATGAAGACAAGACACTAAATAAAGGCAGACATTTGAATTTCAGATTTCATATTCCTCAAAAAATACTTAATAATGCAAAACCTGTTATTCTAGAAACTGAGTTTACAGGAGCAATATTTAAAATCTGTTGTCAACATAGTGCTATACAATTCAAAATGTTTGTCTGCCAAACTATTAAAAAGTTTTGCAAAACTACACCCAATATGGAACACGTTCAAATACAGTCTAATTAAAAATGTTGCTAAAACAAAGTAAAACAAGGAAAATGTTTAATCTGAAACTAAATTGAACCTGTAATTTATGGTGTGTCATTTATGGAATGAACACATGCATTTTTAACTTGTTAGCTTTGGCAGCACCTTTGAGAAACATGGTAAATGTATGTAAAGCATAAATTACTCTGTGCCATAAAACCAAAATAACATAACAGCATACCTCCCTATGCACGATAGATGCCCATACTAATGAGGCTGAATAAGAAACTGAAGATGCAATATATGGCAACAAGGATCAAAAAACCCTAGCAAGTACTTATTAAAATATGCATCTTCTTCAGTAGATGCCTTTTGTCCCAGTTGTAAATTTGTTACCCAAGGACATGGCTAAAAAGAAAAGAAGCCTCTCATCAACAAAAAGTGTAACAAGTGCATAATGTAAAAAGAATGAAACAGTGTAGTTGTACGTCCTATTCACAACTACTCTGATTCATAGTTTTGTACCTTTACAAAAGGATGTCTAGAAATATGCAATACACACACGAAACCAGAAACCAAATGAAATAAATCCTTCATGCAAACCAAACACACACAAACCCCATAAGCAGCTGAACTGCAATGCATGTATGTACCTTGTACCTGTCAAGCACTTTACAAGACTGGCTGCTTATCAGCTGAGTTTTGTTGTAACAGGGGCACATTCCATAATTTTCTCAGTGCGCGAGAAGCACAGAGAGCTACACAGTCAGTCCCCATTCTCATTTCTTCTAGTCCAGTTTACTGCGCAATAAACTTTCTTTGCTGTAGGAGTACATCAGATACTACCCAGACATTGCACAGCAAGAACTTAAGTAGATGCAACTGCCAAAAAAGCTTCTGCTTTAAGTTAAAGCCCAGAAGATCACTAGCTTCACATCCCAAACGAATGGGAACTGTGAGATGGAAATTAATCAAGCAGCATGACTCAGCAGCGCCCTTGGTAACAGAATGTTAAAGTTCATTGCCTGAAAGAAATGAAAGGCTATTTAGCCTTTCTTCAAAATGCCACTACTTTGTTTAGTAATTCAACTACTTACTAAATAAAAATGATGCATCTGTCTCTGCCGTGACCATCTGCCCATGTTAATACAAATGAAAACTCCCAGTCTCATTCCTCACAGCAGTCTCCAACCCTCCAGGCAGTCAGGTGCTGCCTCATGAAGCTGATGTCATCATGCATGCTCCTGTACATTGATGACATTTGCAGGATAAACTGGCGATGCATGATGATGTCAGTCAACTTAAATATGGTCAATAAAAATATTAAAAAAATAAGGATTTGAAGGGGCAATTCGGAAATTTATGGCAACCCATTATTTTGCCCTCAAAACAAGTAAACACAGAGGAATTTGGTACAGTTGAGAGGTATATATATTCAAATTATCCTGTTTATAGCTAAATTGCATTTATGGGCTGAAGTAGAGCATTTCTCAACATGGACCTTTTTCCCCACTCATACCTGTCTGGTTAAGTGACTTGCATTGCTCCCATCCCCTTACCTATATGTCACCTTAGCTGGGCTTCACCCATGCTAATTCAACCCTGCTGCAGTGCATCTCCTCAAACCCCTCAACTGTCCAAATTTTCACAGAATGTACAGATTATCTATTTTTTATCTGTTCCTCAAAATTATTGGTTTTCTGGCAAATAGAGGATGAAATTCATTAAATAAGACATTTGAGTTTCAGACTTGCTATGCTTGAGAAAATACATGGTAACACAAAAAACATTTTGTTTCCATCAACGTTCTAATTTTATAAGACCAGTATTTGAAAGTAGTGCCTATTTATGGGCCTTTGTTTCCCCATTATTTTGGTTTTGTCCAGATTTCTTGTGCTAAGACACGGACAGGTACTATTCAGCACTGCTGGGCACACAGTGATCCTTACACTGTCACACAGCTTTTAAACCCCCAGCATCTAAAAGTCTTAAGTGTATTTCAGTACAAGTTATTACACACTTATACCATAGCTCACTGCACCGAGAGAGAGAGAGACAGTTCTGGTTATGAATCATAACTCCTGTCAGTACTATAAGGCACCTTCCATAACATAATTCATGCACAATAAATAATAGAATTTTAAATGAGAAATGTAGAGTAAGTAAACAAACTGTACTAAATTAAAAGAAACTTCAACAGGTTGCATTATAAAATTGCCTTTTAGTAAATGCAAAGCAATTAAAAGTGGAACGCTAAATTACATTTTAGGGCAATGTGCATTTGTTACCTTTAAGAGTATACTTGTCCTTATAGGAGTCTTCCTGTACTCCTGACATAAGTATATTTGTCACTGCTTTCAAAGTCTAATTTGTGAAGTCCGGGTAGAGGTATATATGCAAGGGAAAAAAAACTCAGGAGTCTGCAAATTGTCATGATTTCCTAAGCATGACAGTATAACAAATGGTAAAAGCATGAGATACCTAGAGCTGTAGTTAAGAAGTTTTTAAAAGTTATAAAAACAGGATATATTTCTACATTTACATTAATAATGCAAATGAATTATGTGATACTGTTATGTTGGGGGTAGTGCATTTGAGCAGTAAGCATTAGCAAAAATTATACTGAAACATAGTTGGTAATGTGAACGCATTCTGAGATATAAATGCTCTACTCATGTTTTCATTATTGCAATAATTTCATAAAAGCTGTGCGACTTGTAGGTAAACAAATAATGCCTTCTTATACAAAACATTAAGGCTCACAAATATGTCACTGGTACCGATACTTGCTATTCAACAAAAATGATTTTTAGATTAATATTGTTTATAAGTATTGTGAAATTATCATATGCATAATTTGCATAAATTTGGCAATGTCACAAAACAGGACTAAGGTATCCCCCTCCTGTCATACATCATTGGAAAGCTCTTGAACAGGTGAGCAAATTCCCCTTACTGAGATATTACACACTTACAGAGATATAACTGTCCAAAACAATAGGATTTTTAGCAAATAACAGTTTTTCTCTAATAAATATGCGTGGTAAAATCAGCATCTATAAACAAACCTTTGAAATTAACATCATTGTACAGCCCATTGTCTACAAAAGAACAATCATGTTTTCATTGTTTTTTTTTTTTTTTGTAACTCGCACCATTTATCAGATATTATAAATCTGATGCAATGTGTTTTCAGCAGAGGATTTTGGAGAAAACCCCCAGGAAGCAAGTGGCTTCCTAGTTTATAAGATCTCAGAAAGCAAAGGTCTTAAATAACCCTCCTGCTGCTCAGGATTAAATGAGTCAATTGCCTGCCAGAAATTCAGTTACTGTATTTTCCTGCTTGAACATGCAGAAGTCGAAAGATGTACCATGTTGTCTGTAATTACTCTAAATTTTATTTTGAGCTCTTAAGTAAGAATGTCTAGGCACAATATATTCTCAGTTAAAAGTAATCAATGTCTACTTTTGCTGATTGTGTCCATAGTTTTAAAGGGAAGTACAAGGCTAGCTGCCTTTGTGGGCCATTTTAACAACAACTTTCATTTTGGAACTTGAATTAACCTGTTCCATTTGGTGTTGGACTGTCCTTACTCACTCCATAATTGATTATATGTTACACCTCATAAGAATAGCTGCGATCAAACCATAGATAATCTGCGGGGTCCCATGCCTGTCATAATGCATTTAGAAGCTGCTTTTAGTTCATTAGTTGTGTAGGAGGCAGCCCTGGGGTAAATGTTCTGTTTTCCTTCTCTAGATCCAACTCACAATAAACAAAGCTCAATCCTGGCTGTCTTTAAGGACAACTTGACAGTATTTTTCCAGATCAGTGGTATCCTTTGAGAGATCTCCTTTCCCTCCAAACCTTTCTGATGTTGCAAAAGTTGTTTAGATCACTAGATGGACTATTTTTGATGCCATTTGACTTGAAGGGCAGTAAATCCATCAGGGATGGCTCGGCGGATGTCTTGTGTATCAGACTAAGACCGCCTCTTAGCACTCAGTAGAATACTATGTATAGTGTGCCAGTGTTTTGAATCCGTCCATGCAGAACATTTTTCTTAGACCTTATATCCTTTTAGCAATGCATTTCTGTGGGCATTCCAGTTGTCGGTGTCTGGACAGATGACATGCCAAAAGAGGCTTCATACTAAATGTTTGGGTTAATGATGGCTGAGTAAAGTGCAACCAAGACATCCTTAGATGTACACACAATCCTTTTGTTTATAAACTGTACAATATAGGACTTTCTTATGACTATGGAAACATGGGGCAGTGAAAGCTAGCACTAGCTAGCTAGGCTTATAAATGCCTTTGGGCAGATAGCCTAGTACCTACTTATGAACCTAAAAGTAAGGTCAATGCCCACATAAGTTCCCGGACAAATTGGCCCACTTTTAGGGGCATATTATCAATGTGTTAGTTCCTCGGGGTAGACGACTTCTCAAACAGTATGCCAATGCTTTTTTTTGGCATTTAGTTTTAGTCTTATGATTTTGAAACGAGTTACTTGTGACATCTTCCTGCAGGATGGATAAATCATTTGGAGATTCAATGACAGCTTCCAACTTGCTATGTCCTATCTGCAAGCCTGATGGGAATCCAATTGAGAGAGATAAATAATGTGTTTATTTAGCTTTTCTACTATGCCAGAGTCAGGGATTATGTCAGAAGCTTTGACCAGGTTGAGGTATGTGATTGATATTTTACTTTCATTCACTGCTTTTGTGACCTTTTCAGTAAAGTCCTCCAGGTTAAGTAACCACGACCTGCCCCTGACTAATACAAATTGATAAAGATCCAGTGTTTGTAGTATTAATATGTTCTTTTTGATTAATTCCATAAGGCTTTCCATTGCTTTGCAAATGAGGCTGGTCAGACTTATGGGCCTGCGGAATGTCCTTCCTACTGCAAGGGAATGACTATAAATGTTCTCTGTTCAATTGTTATAAAACCTATATGGAGGGTGAAGTTGACTAATGCTGCTTTGGGAGTAGCTGTATCATGCTTCATGCTGTGTAAGATGTACCCAGAGATATTGTCAATACCCATCAATGAAGCATTTTTAGCTTTAGATAGTGCTTTATGCACTTAATAGTGTGTGATAGCTGGAGTCAAGCTAGTTTTAGGTACATCTTGAGGGATGGATGGAGGATAAATCCAAAGGAGTAAGGTTAGAATTGTATTTATCAGCCAGTAGTATGCCTATATCTTCAAACTCAGTCTAGGTAATATTGTTCAGAATCAGCTTGGCACACTGCTTTGTTATGTACTTGAGGTTATGAACAACTAAAAAAAAGGTGCCATAATTGTGTTTGGTTAGTGTAGCTATTTTAGCCTCAAATGGAGCTTTGGTGGATTTTATTAAGCTCCTGTACTGTTGGTTTCTTTCTGAGATGAAGGGTCTAGAATTCTGGAAATTATTTTTCTTAATTTTTAGTTAAAATTCTTTTTTGTTTATTGGAAAGCTTGTTGATATCATGGTTCCACTGTATGGGTCTGTTCCTTGGGTTTGCCCTGCAATTGTTCCTATGGGGTAAAGCTGCATTTATGCAGCTGTTTACATTTTGGTATAGTGTGGTGGTGTACATTTCTGTATATTCAGTAGAGTTAAGTGGGTTTGGTGGGCATTTGAAGCTTGCTAATAAATCACTTAGGAGGAGGTAGTTTTTTCTTAGAAAAATTTCTAAAGGCATCTTGGGTGGACTGGATCACTGATTTCAGTTTTATGTTATCTATTTGTTTATAACCTTTAAAATAAACAGCATTTGGCAAGAAGATTTCTGCTTGCACATTTACTTTCATGTGTATTTCTTTACCTTCTTAATTCCAAGTAAATCATTTTGCTATTTAATTTTAAATACTTGTGGACGGCAATTTGATTACTAGCTTAAGAGTATGGCTGCAGAACAGGAGTTCGACTTACTTTGCTCATTTCCCCTTTGTTACTGCCCAAGCTGTTGCTTCTATTACAATACTAACTTATTTTAAGTGTAAATAGTAATTTGATTTCTTGGCTAGCTGAAGTCGATTGGCAGAACAACATTAAATTTCAAAGACTGTTTGTATTGGACAGTAATCATTTACTTCCATCTGTGGAAGGCAGACTTCATACTGGTCATGAAACTACGGATCAAATCTGATTTCACATAGATATTGCAGGGTGGAGGAATTGGGCAAATTTACCAACATGATTATTCGTTTTGATGATTTGGAGAAGGTGCATGACTGTGAATGGCAAAATACCTTGCCTGAAGTGTTATATCAATATGGGGATCAAGGACCACTTCCACAAGATATTTTACGTACATGTGTTTGCAAAATGAGACTTGCCTGTATTCTGGACAATAAACTACATATCTTTAAGTTAAGTACAGGACATCACCAAGGGTGTGCCATACCTCATCTGTTTCTGATTTTCATAGACAGAACATCAAGGTGTAGCCAAAGTCTGGAGGTCATCCAGTTTGAGCATGTAAGGGCTGTAGGTTTGCTATTTGCAGATGATGCAGTCCACAATCAAAAGTGGATGCTGCCTGCAGAATGTACTAGAACAAATCACTGTTGAGTGTGAAGTGCTTAGGTTGAAAAACAGCACCTACACTGTATTAGACTTAATTCTGTTCTGTGAAGAAAAGCTCACTACGTGTATGTAGGGGAGGGACAAATACCTCAAATGGAGACGTTTAAGTATATTGCAATGTCACTCATAAATGAAGATAAAAGAATGGGATATCAGTAGTCAGACAGGTACAATTTTATAATAGTCTGTGGTGGTATAGCATGAACTGCATTGGCCAGCCTAATAGAGCAACTACTTGCCTGCATAGGGCATCTTTCAGCCAAGAGGGATTCTGCAGCTTGACTATTTTTATCTTTTTTTCCAGAAGAAAAAAAGCACTACTACTGCAGCACCAGTCTTTAAAATGCCTTATTTTCCACAGCTTTCAGCTCAATTTCACCCATAATCTACACAACAAATCAGGACTCATTTGTGGGTGGGATCTAAAGCCTAGGAACTAGTTGTAATTGTCGGGGGACCAAAATTTAGAAGGAAAACACAGTCTGGATAGCAGTAGGTAAGTTGACCTTCTCCACCCTGGCAAGCAACTGGGAATTATGGCAAATAACGGAGGATTACAGTCTGTTAGTAATGCAAGATTGTAGCATTTCATACTTATTCTTCAGAAAATGTATGTTGATGAAAAACGTTTTCTATTAACATTTGATATGAATTACAGTAATATTTAAAAACTCTCTGATTTTTGCCTTTATTCCTCCATTATTTTGGTTTGTCCTTTAAGTAAATCAGTTGACAGCCTTTGAGGCTGATTGTGTAGAATTAACAGGTGTGTGTGTGTGTGTCTGTGTGTGTATGTGCATCATACCTCACAAACACATCCCTCATTTTGCCTTTCCCCCATGACATTTTGATTTTCCGGTAAATTACAGAGGATTACAGTCAGGCACTAAACCTGTTGTTCTATTAACATAACATTAAGTAGAGTAATATCTGAAAATATCCCTGATTGTGGGCCATTTCTCCCACCAGTCCCAACTATTGCGGGTTTGCCTGAAAAAGTTCAGAGGTATAGTATAAAGTAAGCAGGAAACATAGCTCAGAACTTTTTAGTGCAAGAAATCTGGACAAAGCCAACAATAATGTGGGGGGGGGGGTGTCAAACTTAGAAAGTTGAGAGATTAACAGATTTTTCATTAGCATTCATTTTCTGAAGGATATGAAGTCTGAAAGTCCAATATATGTTACTATTTAGTGATTTCAGTCTAAAGTGAATTGCCAGAAAACCATACAGTTTTTGAGGAACAGGCCAATAATATGAAGCAAAAATCTGGACACTTGAGAGGTATGGCAGGAAGCTGTCCCTTACTTCTTAGAATATACTTAATTTTTCTTCATTTTCTAGGTTTGTGGTTTTTTACAAAATGAAAACTGTCCCTTACTTCTTAGAATATACTTCTTTTTTCTTCATTTTTTGGGTTTGTGGTTTTCTACAAAATGAAAAAGAATTGCACTCACTACATAACAGTCGATTTATTTGAGAGTCAGACAACTTCCTTCTAAAAAAGCATAACCTGATATCCTTTCTTGGATCAATGTTGCAGTATCACTGACAGTTTGGATATCCCACCAAGGACAGCCACACCTTAGCGTAGCATAGAAAACCATGGAATGCATCCTTTTGTGCCATACATCTGACACATAATCAAAGTGCAGAAAGAGCTAAAAGGTACATGAGCAACGTACAGGAGGGAATTACCTCAAAACTTTCTTGCTTCCAACCTGAACATTGATCTGTAAACAAATGATCTGTGTCCTTTTCTTTGTCTTGGGGAGATACGTATCTACTATTGAGGGCCATTCTAGCCTTCTCATCTCTGACAAGAATATTTTGAATCATATTATCCAAGGGGGAAAATGTGATTGTGGAAGGCAAATTGCTTAAATGAGCAATCTTAGGTATATATTTTTTCTGGATGCTAGTCATAACTATTACTCTGCCCCTAAGATCCTTACAGGTCAGTTATATTCCTTAAAAATATACCTGAAATATCAAAGTCATAATGAGCTCAAGTTAGATGGTTTCCGATGCTTCTTGTACAAAGATTCTCATCCTATGCAGAAAAAGAAGCTCAAGAAACAAAACCTGAGGCTGTCACAGTCCAGCTAGATCCACATCAGCACTAACTCTCGGTAAGCCTTGAACCATCCAGATAGTTTGGATGCATCTTTTGTAGCAAACCACTTAAGGTCATTATGGCACAGCTTCCTGTCACATCCACTTTGACAGAGGAGGCGTCAAACTTAAGCAAGAATGAAGAATCTTGGCTTGTTATTTCATTAGAACCTGATGGAATACCTCAAAGTCTCATTATGGAAGTACCTGGCTCTTTAATTGAGGTATGTAAGGAAATGGAACCACCTAATTTTGAGCAAGCAGATGTAACTGCTAAAAAGAATTAGAAAACCAAACATACCTCTACTTGTCAATAGACTACAAAAGATCTCAGGAGGAGAGGTGTGATTTTTGCAGGGGCTTTTTAAAGTTATATAATATGTCTCAAAATCCTGTTCATTTATTTGGCTTCTATTAATAATCATCCTTCCTCTAAGAGGGAAAGAGATTCTTCTTCTGAGGATGAGGATTCTTTGGCATATTCCTCATGGATTCTCCTATTGGTCATGAATGTGAAGAGGAAAAACACTGTCCCCAGAACGGTCATTTGCAGATCTAGTTCTAAAATAATTCAGCATTTTCAATGGGACAGAAATCAAGCATCACACGCATGCAAAAGAAATATTATGATCTCTTGTACATTAGAGTTCCTGGACCTCTTCTCCTTCTGGAGGCTTTACAAGATACTTCTACTACTGTCTCCCTCAATCCAGAATCCCAACCGCTCACCCACCCTAAGAAACGTGGCAGATTTCATATAGTTCTGGACACCTATAAAAACTTACATTAAAAACTTCTGACCCTTTGTAATTTCCTTGACCTCTGATATGCCTACTAAACTGCTTACCTACTGTCTCTTTCCATCATAAAGAGATCAGAGCTATAGATAGGTATGGCAAAAAGTTGTATGCATTTTGTCACCATAACCTTTCATGCCATAAACTATCAGGCAGACATGATTTGCTCAAATATGACAGTGTAGCCAAAGAAATCCAAGTTTTGTCAGTTTTGCATGAATCAGAAGATAAACCCCTACCATTTCTCTTCTTAATTCTCTGGAGTTGCTACACACTCTATTTAGTGCAGTTATGATACAGCTAATGGTTCATCATGGGCATCACCTACTACTTTCTCTTGGCAAGGATCTCCAGTCTTTACCAGAGAGAGTCAAGTCCAATTTCTGCACTTTGCATCTGGACAAAACACACCTTTGAAAAGATCTAGAGCAGAGTGTTACAGGAGAGGAAGAATACTATGTAGGATTTGAAGCAAATCTTCCATTATAAGTATTCAAAGGTCTAAACCCTTTTTCCTGACAATCCAGCCTATTTATGAGTATAGTTTTTTGCCATCCCCTCTCTCCTCATCTCAGGCATGACCTTATTCCTCTTTTCTGGAAGCTTCCCCACATCATCTTGTATTGCAATCGATAATAATCAAGTGGGTTCTTTGTTATTCCTTCAATTAGGAATCATTCAGTTCCACAAAACCAAGTCCACTTACCTCTCTCCCAGGCCTTTAGGAACTATTCTCCAGGGAAAAACAGATTTGCCAGCTTAGGAAATGGTTCTGTTCCAGATTATTCATATTTCTTAGTAAGAAGGAAATTTGGAGAGTCATTTTCCTTCTGCCATTTCTCAACACCTTTCTCAAGTTTACAAGTTTCAAAATGCTGACCTTTCAAATTCTTGCTTCCAGTGACCCTCAGTCATTCTTTTCTGGTGACTTTGGATATAAATGACACCTAACTGCACATTCATATTCATCCACACTAAGAAATTCTTAAGATTTTGTGCATTACGATTTCACTTTGTTTTCTGCGTTACTCTGCAGTCGTTCCATTTTTGCCCAGAGTGTACACATTGTGCTTGCCTCCTTTTAGTGCCTTTTACAGACTTCAAGGGACTCAAATTTACTTTTATCCAGATGATCATTTAATTTTCTGCTCTACCAAAAGAGATTCACCAGAAGCATCTGCATTTCACAACGGATCTCGTACACCATCTAGGGTTCACTTTAAACTTAAAAAATGTCTCCTAACTCCATAGCAGGACCTGCTCCTCCTAGAATGCAGGCTCAGTCCTTTGACAATGGCAGGTTTCCTTCACCCAGGCATGTAAATAACCAATCCTTAGTGATGGGTGTAATCTCCTTCCCATAAACCATATCAAATGTTAGTGTTTGTGGTAAAAAAAAAAATAGCTATTTTCATACAGCTCAGCAAGCTCCTTCCTGGTGCCCTGCAGAGTTCTACAGCAGCAGAGAGATAAAAGAGAGACTTTGGAGTGATTAAGTATAACTTTTCTGCATTTTCTTGCTGCCTTTAGCTGATTCCGCCCAAAATGCTGATTTTACTAGAGTTTGTGATTTAAAAAGCTCGTTTCAGCTACATAATGTACTTATTTTACTGCCTGCATTTTAACAAAGTCGTTTTTGTGTTTAAATTACCTGTTTAACTGTTGTAGGCTACACACTCAAGTGTGATAGCCATTTCTGTGTATTTAAGGTTTTTTTTTTTTATTGTATCTGCTTTATTTTCTGAAAAATATATATTTATATATATACTTGTTTTCCCACCTTTCTAAGATAGTATAGTCCAGTTTTCAGTTAGTGCTGAATTCAGGGTTGTGTTGCAAGTTTCTGTTTGCCCATACCTTACTCAGATAGAAGGAAGTTTCACTGTTCACTGTTTCATCTGTCCCTGGAGGAGTGGTTTCAGCCCAGAAATTAGTAGTTTATTGGCCATTTTGGGCTAATTTCTCTCTCTTTCATTTCCCTGCTAATAAAACCCGCATTTGTAAGGTTTTGCGTGCCGGGCAACGAGAGGTTACTGTTAGTTGCCTATCAGGTGCCAGGATCCGCCACATAACACAAGCACTCAGGTCACTCCAGAACAAGTACAAATATGACTGACATTGTCCATGTTGGTGTGAATGACCTGAGCCGTACCTCCCTGGACTACATGGAGAGAGACATGGAGGAGCTCTCTGAACACGTAGCCCAGGCCGTTATGACCCTGACCCTGAGTAGCATCCTGCCCTCACCAGGAATGATATCATGGTATAGAGAGAAAATTATCAATTACATCAATTGGCTAAGCTTCTGGTGTCATTCAAAGGGGATCTAGTGTCTGTCAGCCTGGAATGACATGCTCGACAAGCCATGCTGCTTTGCTAGAGAGCTTGCACCTGTCACCCTCAGGCTTTTGAATACTGGCCAAGGCTCTTACCACCCCTATAGTGCCTTTTTTAGGCAAGGCTCAAAAGACAAACCCACTGCCATAAATAGCACAAGTAACAAAAAAAACTGAGGGTAATGCTACTCAATGCCAGAAGTCTAAACCTCAAAATGCACGCACTTGAGGCACTCCTCAGTATGGAGGCAATAGATATATCTGCAGTAACAGAAACCTGGTTTAAGGCTCCAGAGAGCACCCCTCCACTACCAGGCTACAACTCATACCATACATTTCGGCCACAAAACCCGGACTGAAATACAAAAGGCGGGGGAGTATCCATATTCATCATGGATACCCACACCTCCAGGTTAGTGGCACAGCAGGATGCTTCAGAGATCATATACATGGAACAATGGGCAAAAACTTCTATTCAAATTATAGCTTGCTACAGATCACCCACCATATCTTCAGGACCCCCACTCTGCATTTCTGGAACACTGGGAAACATAAAGGTCCTACCAAACACCCTGATATTGGGTGATTTCAATTACCCAATCATTAACTGTGAGAACTACTCAAGTACAAACTCACTTGCCCAACATTTCCTAGAATTTATAAACTCAAATGCCCTGGATCAACTGGTCAACACCCCCACCAGAGGTGACAACATATTGGACCTGGTCATCACCAACATGGGCCACTGGTGTTCTACACCAGAGGTCAAACCCTCGCTGGTTAGATCTGACCATAAACTAATCACTCTGGACATCCACATTCTGCCACCACCCCCGGTCAAAGAAACCACTGTGAAAAATGTTTCAAAAGCAAACTTCACATTACTTAAGACTGAGATGGGAAGTTGCAAAGCCCCCATGGTAAAGGATAACACTGTCCAAGCTTCAAAATCCTTTATTAATGCACTCTACAGGCACTTACAAGAATGCATGGATCATGCTGTCCCAACAAACCCAAGACTCACTCCTCCAAGAAAAGGAAACCAGTCTGGTGGACCCTGCCATAAACAAGCTATACAATAGAAGGAGGAAACTAGTACAGAAGAGTAAAATCCCAAGAAGAGACGACATCCCTGATCAGTATCAGCAAGGAACTACGTTTCCTCATAAAATCATCCAAGGCTAGCTTCGAAAGAAAAACTCCAAAGATAACCACAAGGCATTATTTAGCTATGTCAAGAATCTAAGTGGCAATTCTCAGATCTGCTCGGAGTTAGTGCAGAATGGCACAAAATACACTGACTCGACTGATATAGCCAACATCCTGGCAGACAGGTTCAGTGCAAACTTCACCCCCCTCTCACCCCCAAAAGGGCCCATAACTATATCAGAAGAATGTAGTGCCCCTGAAATCAGACACTCAGGTTAAAACAGCCTTCTCCAAAGCCAAAAACACAGCATCAATGGGACCAGACGGTGTCCTAGGCTGCGTCCTACACAATCTCAAAGATGAACTAACCCCTCACCTAAACACACTGTTTAAACTCAGCCTCTCCACAGGCTACATGCCCACAGAGTGCAGCACAGCAATGGTTATTCCACTCCACAAAGGTGGAGCCACAATGGACCACAGGAACCATCACCCTATAAGCCTAACTAGCTTGGTCTGCAAAGCTATGGAGTGCATCATCATGGATCCCATTAACAGAGACATTGGAAACCTCCAAACACTGGACCTTACCCAGTTTGGCTTTGTTAAGGGCAGATCATGCTTCCTAAACCTGGTGGACATCTTTGAGAGTTACCAAGGCTATAGACAAAGGAAAGGTGGTACACACAGCCTACCTAGACCTTGCAAAGGCCTTCGACACCATTCCCCACTCAGGTATAGACAAGCTCACCAGCCTGAACATTAACCCCTACGTCATGAGATGGGTTACCAAATGGCTCATGGACAGAACCCACATAAGAGTTGCAGGAGCTATGTCTGACTCTAAACAGGTTACAAGTGGCATTCCCCAGGGCTCGGTCCTAGGACCCCTCCTGTTCGGCATATACTTCTCAGAGGTACAAGCAAGCACACGAGAACTATGGCTGACCAAGTTCGCAGACGACTGCAAACTAGGGGCTATAATTGAGCCTCTGGCTGACACAGACATCCTCCAGAAGGGTCTCACTGAGATAAGATACCTGGTGTCAAAACCATGGCCTCAAGCTAAATGCCACAAAGTGCATAGTCATCCCCTTTGGAAAAAACAAAGTACCCACAAACTACCACATAGGTGGTAGCCCTCTAAATACGGAAGATGTAATAAGGGATCTGGGAACCCAAGTAGATAGTAAACTCTCCTTTGATAATCAGATTGCCAAAGTGGTTAGAAAATCCTTCTATGTGGCCCACCTAATCACAAAAGGGTTTGCATCCAGATCAAAAGAGGTCATTGGGCCATCTCTATGCATCACTCATTAGACCCATCATAGAGTACAATGCCCGATATGGGATGTACCTTACAAGACACCTGCAACTGGAAGGACAACAGAAGTACCTCACCAAGAGGATCACTGGCCTCAAGCAAATGTCCTATGCAGCTCGACTGAAGAAACTCCAGCTGTAATTGGTTGCATACCGCCTACTCAGAGATGATCTCTGCCTGACATACAAGGCCATGTCCAACCCAGAATTGCTCGATATGCTCCACCTAAAGAAAACCATATCCCCTCAAGCCACACGCTCCAAGGATCTAAACCTCACCACAACAATAAATAGGATGTGCTGGAGAGATAGATTCCTGTCCCAGAGACTTCCCATGCTCTGGAACAAGATTCCAATCTACATTAGGTAGAGCTCCTCGCTAACACTCTTCAAGAGAAACCTTGACGAGTGGATGGGAAACAGAAAGTTTACCCCGGGGATCACTTCAATGGCTCTGCTGGACAGAGGCACAGGGAACTATTCTAAGGGGGCGACGAAAGCCAACACATTCCGGCTAGGCTTGTAAATGCATTCGGGCAGATAGCCTAGTACCTACCTATGAACCTATATGCATCGCCCCTTGAAATTTTTCTTGAAACTGAAAATGCCAGTCATAACATCAAGAGATTAGCCAGACAGGATTTGCAAAATGGCTTCTCACATTTGACCAAAAACCAGTCACAGTACAGCTGGGTATGCATTACCTTCTCATCTAGCAAGTATTCTATAGAGGAGAGGAGCACTCGTATAAAGGGACTATTGAAAAAGCAAACAGCTCTCTGTTCCAAGCAAATTTTGATGACAGGAATACAACTGTGCACGTGGATGGGGCCAGGTATTGGCAAAGGGGACTTAAATATCCACTTTTGCTGTTTTTTTTTTAATCAGAACCATTCTATGATCAAAGATAAGACCACTTAAGTTGCCGGACTGTATGTCTGCCTGATGAGTGGAGTTTGAGGCCATCTTTTATGTGGTCAGGCAATGGAAGACAGGGGTAAATGTAATCACCAGTTCCTGTGCAGTCAGTTCTCTTACAGGGTCATCTGCCCATCTGATCAAGAAGAGGTTTTGTGGACAGCAGCTGCAAACCACTCAAATAATCTAAGTTAGTAGAAAATCTTTTTCAAGACTCAGCAGACATTAGTAATTTTCACGTTCAGTAATGCTATGGCTGATCAAAAGGCCTCAAAACATACTCGTATTCAGGAAAATGCTAGAGCAGATGAGCTGCTAAAACAAGCTGGTCTCATAGGGAAAGACTTGCATGCTGAGAAACAATCTCAGACAACATTATGCCCTATTAGATTCAGAGAAAAGCAATGTAAGGAGGAGCTCAGTATTGATGTTTACCTGGCTCTGAGCAATGTCAACAAACGCAGACCATCAGGGGATCTAGCCACCAAATACAAACCAGGTAATGGGGATGAGGAATAAGGGAACATATGTATTTGACACAAAAGAGTGGCTATCCCACCCCTATGCAGCAAGTCCTCTAGCAAATCAGATATTGAAGTTCAAACATTAAGTGTAGGGCATTTTGGCCATACTAATTTGTGGCCAATAATAAACACAATTTTTGAATCCAGTACTTAAAACAATCTGTCAAAGGCTGCAAGAAGAATGCATAGCTTGCTTACAGACCAAGCCTACAGTAAAAACAAACAAGAAAATCTTACATTGGGTCCCAATGTTTGAAGGCCAATGTTACAGCATTAAGGTTGACTTCACTGGACCTCTTCCTTTAGCAAAAGAAATGTATAGGCTTCTTTTGTTTCTAGTGGATATTTTTAGTAAATAGGTAGAGACAATCCCTGCAAAAAAAATGCACAACAAACACCACAGCTTCCCTTCTCTGGACCCAAGTTTTTCCACATTGGGAATGGCCAAAAATCATCGAATTAGACAATGGTCCTCAGTTTGGCAGTCAGATCATGAAGCAGCTATGCAACATTCTGGGAATTCAGCAAAGGTTCTATGTTCCTAATCATCCTCAGTCCATTTGTATCATGAAGTGTATTAATTTGAATTATCAAGGAGAGGAATAAATATGCTTTGAAAAAAGGACCAAATGGATCCACACAACTGCAATTCTAATTAGTATTTAAGCCACTCAGTGTTTCAAAATGGAGAGCTACCCTTTTCAATTCATGACAGGGAGTACAATGCCAATTATCTTTCCATTTGATACAGAAACTGGCATTTCTGAGCCTCAGTTAGATATGAAAATGCACATAGAATGGTTAAAACATTTATTGCAGAATTATGAAGGCTTAACAAAGGGAAAATGTGTATCATCTGAGGAGTTCACCTTTTTCATTATTAGAGGAAGACAAAGGTGGGTCAAAAGGTCATGGCCATGAGGTTTGTAAGGTCAGGGCCATGGGATAGTAACAGGGAAAAACCTTGCATAGTAACAGCGCAAGTTGGACCCTCGGTTTACCAAGTAAAATGAAAAAAAAAACAGATGTAAGGGACAAAAAAGAATGTCTACAGGGATCGGTGTAAAATCATTAAGGCTGGTGGAACATCAGGGCCTAAGCAGAACAGTAATTCATTTACTGTGTTCTGTTTTGCAGATAAACAAAATGAAGTTGCATCTTTTTGTGACCCCTAAAAGGCAGGTATAGACACTAATGCCAACTTGAGAAGAGAAAAGGAAAGGAAAAAAAAAAAACAGGAACAGAAGTGAGGACAATGAAAACTTAAGAAAATTTCTAAGCAGACTTTTGTTTTTGGGATGTGTGACTTACCTGGCACCAGTAGCAAAAATACCCTAATAAACATTGGATGCCATCTAAAAATGTGTTTTTGGAAAATGTAATGGTTGCAATCTGCAGAACTGAGAATCTCTAAATGCTGGGTTTGTGCTAGGTCACTTAAGTCCAGAGCAGGAATTCCCTTGGTGGGCATGCCTAATACAACTGGCACATTGGCACTTTTCACACAAATCACTGACCAAGCCATAGTTAAGGGCAGAAGTCAAACTATCCAAAATCTGAGGGTAAATAAAACCTTTGAGAAATGGTTGCCTAACCAAAGGTTTTTCAAACAATTTTACATAAATCATATTTTGTTCCCATCTTCGATAGGGTCATATCCAAGAAAGCAATGTTTTTTACAGGGATAATACTGAGATGTATGCTATCTATTACCAAAAATGAGAGGTACCTTGGAGAATGGCAGCAATTTCTAAGCAAATCCACTGGTTTTCCATCTACCCTGTCTGTCCAACAAAAACATTAGACAAGCTTAAATATGTGGACACCTGTATTACCTCTACCCAAAATGGTTTTCCCCCTTGGAAGGATTATTACTGTATTTGTGGTAACCGGTCTTACAAGTGTTATATAGGTCCAGTATCTCCACAATCAGGCAATTCATAATTGTGCAACGGAAACTGTAGGAATGTTTGAAAGTGCGGAAATGCAGCTACCAATCTCGTGGGCACAGCGACAACTCGTGGATATATAAACATGATCTAGGGAATGATAATGACAAAGACTGTGGCATTTGGATTTGGGAGATGATGTTGTATCTGGGGAAGGGAATTTTCCCCGGGTACAGGATGGCCAATACTATTTGGTAATTAAGAAAACTGTCCAAACTCTTAGAGACTCTAACAACTGTTACCTTGGGAGCAATTTCAGATATCACAGAAGAAATGACAGCCATGCATACTATGGTTCTGCAAAACGGGATGTCTCTACTACATTCTGGCATCCTAGGGGGGTACATGTGCTTTAACAGGTGATCTTGTTGCTACGATTGTCACCCTTTTTTTAAGATGAACTTTATATGTTTAAGAAATTGCCTGTCAACTCTGTGTAGCCTGTAAATGTTATTTTCGCTAAAAAAATTCAATTGTAAAAAAAGATGGTGACCCTCTTTCAGTGTCAAGAGGATGAATTGATAGATATTTGAAATAAAAATTGCCACCTCATTATATTTTAATGGATAAATACTTTTAAGTGCTTATTTAGTTAACTTAAGCCACGCATTTGTTTTGGCTGCAGTTCCGCCTGGAGTATCAATGATGATATGCGGTCTGTGCAGAGAAAGACCTAAGCAGCACTTTCCAGATGTATAATGCTAAGGTAATCATCCTGAATATTTGTGCTGGCAACCCAGGCAGTTACTTTTATTTGCATATCTGGTACAACTTTCAACTGTATCAGATGTTTTCTACAGGGATATTGCCTCATTTACTGGGAGATGCAGGTTAGAAATGCACACACACCAACTAAAGAATGCTATAATTAGGCACATGCTCAAACAAGAAATATCATAGACTGTGTGTTTGGGTTGCTGAAATCATGGTTCCAGTGCCTAGATACATCCAGGGGGCCTTGCAGTACAATCCCCATACATGTGTTGACATTTTCACCTTCTGTACCAGGTTTCATAAAATTATTCTGAGAAAACAGTTTCAACAGAAACACCAAGGCATAGGCCACACATCCCACTGCCAAGGCACTACAGTCACAATCAGGCGAGGAGTCAGAAAGGGAACAGATATAGCCACTGTGGGTGTAGGCAAATGTAGGTGTGCACAATATTCCCTTGCACTGCCCAAGAGGCAATGGATAGTACACACATTCATCACCAAAGAGGCTAAAATCTTCATCTTATGCACATACATACATACATACAGTAACAGTGATGCCAGACAATGCTCACAACTTAAGTTTCTCATGTAATGGCTGTGTACTGCTAGCATCAGGCAGAGTCAACCCCATATTAAAACACTTGCAACCCCTGGACTTCCAAGTTAAGTGCTGAACCTGGAATGGAAAAATAAATGTCTAAGAACACAAATCAATGGCATATACTAGCTTACTGTTACTTGTTAATGCAAGTATAAGGTGGGCGATTTTCATAGCAATGACATCAATATGTGATCAACACTGACTTATGTCAATACATGTGTTGTCCATCAACTAACAGACCTCATGCATCAAAGATTTAACACATTCATACCTCTCAAATGCACAGATTTTCACAGAATGTCAAGAATTTGGCCTCATAGTTATAGACTTCATATCCTTCAGGAAATTCATTGTAATGCAAAAACTGCTATTCTATCAACTTTATAAGTTAAATATTTCAAATATGTCCTAATTTTTGGGCCTTTGTCCCTCTCATGTATGCTTTGGTCCAGCTTTGTTGGTCTAAGAGATTGAGAGGGATTTGCACATTACAAAAACCTGTAAGAAAGCAGTACAATTCACAAAAAGAGCATCATAAACACACATATTAAGCACTCCATCAGCTATGCACCCTGGGCATCAGACATGAGAGTTCTGTATCCCTGAATATAAAGGAGAGAAAAATCAAGGATTATGGAAGTTATTTGGACAGGGTGGTGCTTGGGTGGAACAGGAGGCCAAGGCTTGCAGAAAAATTAATGAGTGCATGTGAGTAAGAAAGACAGACAGGCAGCCATTTAAATAAAGTATCAAATGGCCACCAAGACAGAAAGATGTAGGAATATCTGCAAGAACACAGTCAAGCTCTGTGCTAGCTATACATCCTGGTATGTTGGACAGTTATGAGTTGGGCAAGGTAGAAGTGGTAGGGCATTGTTCTCCCCAACCACAAGAACTGGCTCTCATCCATGTCCATGGTCAGATGTACTGCTGCTAAATGAATGACTGATGTCTGCAGGTGGAGTTCTTCCAACTACACCCCGGACCACAACCCCATGGCCTATCATGATTGGAAGTGGACATCTGGACCACTGATGGAGGAGTGGAAGTAGTGCCACAATACAAGTGTGATCAGAGACAGACATGTTGGCTAACATCAGTTGATGTAGCTGACCTACATCAATGTGGATGCAGTGCCCCTCCCAACAGATGTTCTATCACAGACACCACCCATAGCAATGTGTCATTCATCCAATTCACTGAATCAGTAAACATAGTAGAGGCAGTCACCCATGTCAGCCTGTGCCACATTTACAATCCTAAGCATTTTTTGAAGCCCTACTGGAGTGTGGCTGTTCCTCCATGATGGTCCTAAACCTATATTGATTGGCACGGAAAGACACCACCATCAGGTGGAGTGTGGACAGCAGACATCCACCAAGCACCACTAACAACCCCCCCCCCCCCGTATGGTACCAACTTAATAGCAATCTTCACCATACGAGAAAAGTAGTTAATGCTTAGCCTTCAAGGAGTGAATTCAAAGTAATACTGATTCACTTTTTATACCCATGGTATCCAATAAAACAATTCATCAATTATATAATTAAACAATTAAATATTTAAATTCATGTTTAACCAACATAACTTAAAAACATGCTTTTAAAGCTACACAACACATTTCCAACAATCTACATTTAAACCATATGGAATCAAAGTCCCAAACTTTAAAATAAACACAGTCTCCTTGTACAATAACATATTTCTCTTGTGATCCTAATTTTCTACCTGTATTTGTTGCAACACTGTAGCTGATAAATCTTTAGGAACACTGTCATGATATAATTTAAAATGTTGAGCTAAGGGACTTTCCTCTTTCTTTAATCTGATGTCCCTTAGATGTTCCAGTAACCTAACCTTAAACATTTTCTTTGTTTGACCTATATAACATTTATTGCATCCACATTTTATAACAGACTACACTTTGTTACACAATTAAATGTCGCAGCAGATTCAAATTTGATATTAATACTAGAAAAGGTTTGCACAACATGTCTGCATACCAAACATCTTCCACATGGTGCAGTACCTAAAAACTGAATCTGTTACGTTAACCTAATTTGTGGTCTCTTAAATTTTGTATGTACTAACCTATCTTTCAAATTTGCCCCTCTCTTATAGGAAAAGACCAAATTATGTTCCACTAAACCTTTCAACTCTGGAAACTTGCGTAGGAATTGCCAATAATGTTTTATAACTTGTTTAACATTCTCACTCAACAAATTATATGTTAAATACTATAAAAAACTATTTACATCTTTATATGTCTTTAAATTTTCTTTTGGATGTCTATATATTATTTGATTATTATCTTTGCTATATCTATCCATTCTAACTCTCTCCATACTTTTCTCTATAACATCTATGTTATATTTTCTCATTTTAAACATATTAGCTGATTTAAATACCTCCTTTTCAAAATCAACATTGTTGTTACAAATTCTAGATATTCTCAAAAATTCACCATATAGTAATGATTCTAAAATATGGGTGGGATGACAACTGTTTCCCAACATGAATTGATTTACTACATCAAATGTTATATGTAGCCCAGTGGCAACTCGCTCACCAATTTTTCCTTCTAATGTTATATCTAAAAAAGAGATCTTGTTTCCCACTGTAAACCATCAAATCAAATTGCAGGTTAAACCCATTTTCATGTAACTCTGTTATAAATTGTTCAATAAATTCTGAACCTCCATCACATAAAAAAAAACAAGTAGTCTATAAATTGATATTTCTTTACATATTTCTTAAAAAAATGTGTATAAATATACTCAGTCTCAAACATCCCCATAAAAAGATTTGCATACATAGGGCCAAAAGACAAACCCCATAGATGTTCCTTGCAACTGATGGTAGATTTTGTCTTCAAAACAAAAATAATTATTTTCCAAACTAAATCTTACTAATTCCAACACAAAACGCCACTGGGCTATCATCTAGGTATAACTCAAGAACTTCCATACCAAAACTATGTTTAATATTGGTATACAAGCTTTTAATATTGGTATACAAGCTTTTAATATCTAATGTCATCATCATCATTTTCTTTCGGCTGTTCCCGTTAGGGGTCGCCACAGCAGATCACCTGTTTCCATTTCTTCCTGTCCTCTGCATCTTGCTCTGTCACACCAACCACCTGCATGTCCTCTCTCACCACATCCATAAACCTTATCTTAGGCCTTCCTCTTTTCCTGTTACCTGGTAGTTTCATCCTTAGCATCTTTTTCCCAATATACTCAGCATCCCTCCTCAGCACATGTCCAAACCAACGTAATCGTGTGCCTCTGGCTTTGTCTCCAAACCTTCCAACCTGGGCTGACCCTCTAATATACTTATTCCTAATCCTGTCCACCCTCGTCACACCCAGTGCAAATCTTAACATCTTTAATTCTGCCACATCCAGCTCAAACCCCTGCCTTTTTGTCACTGCCACTGTCTCCAACCCATATAACATAGCTGGTCTCACTACCCTATTGTAGACCTTCCCTTTCACTCTTACAGGTACTAGTCTGTCACAAATCACTCCTGACGCTCTTCTCCACCCACTCCATCCTGACTGTACTCTCCTTCACCTCTCTTCCACACTCACCGTTACTCTGAACTATTGACCCCAAGTATTTAAACTCATCCACCTTCGCCACCTCTACTCCTTGCATCCTCACCATTCCTCTATCCTCCCTCTCATTCACACACATATATTCTGTATTAGTCCTGTTGACCTTCATTCCTCTTCTCTCTAGAGCATATCTCCATCTCTCCAGGGTCATCTCCACCTGTTCCCTACTCTCACTACAGATCACAATGTCATCTGCAAACATCATAGTCCACGGGGACTCCTGTCTGATCTCGTCTGTCAACCTGTCCATCACCATTGCAAATAAGAAAGGGCTCAGAGCTGATCCTTGATATAACCCTACCTCCACCTTAAACGCATCCGTCACTCTCACCGCAGACCTCACCGCTGTCACACTACCCTCGTACATATCCTGTACCACTCTTAAATACTTTTCTGACACTCCCGACTTCCTCATACAATACCAAAACATATTTATTCCCATCTTAATGTGTTAATCTTCCCTAAACTATCAAAAGAATCTTTAATGTATGATGGAAGACAAACCACTTTCTTCAACAAATATTTGTATAATACAATACCTACATTATGTAAACAATATTTCCTAGCTGAGACTATGGGTCTGCCAGGAGGATCTCTCATTTGTTTATGCACTTTAGGTAGGCAATAAAAATATGCCACATCAGACTTGTCACATACCAACTTTTTCTCAACATCGGATTCAGACCAATAGCCCCAGTCTCCACCCTTTATTTATTAATTGGGTATATTTCTTTGTAGCTTCCTGTAACTTACATCGTGCTACTACTTCATAAACATTATCATTAAATAAATCATAACACATTTTACTATATTGTAAGTAATACATCACAACAATCTTGTTTCCCTTATTGGAGGGCTTAATCACAAACTCTTTCTGTTCTGAAATTTTTTTCAAAGACATCCATTCATTCTTAAATTATATTCAACATTTTGTTTATTGAACAAATTAAAAGACAATTCCAGTTCAAATTTCACCATAGAATATATTTTTTTAATGCCATCATTAAATGGTGGCATAAAATTACTTAAAACTTTAATATCTGACTATCTAAATTACAATAGGCATTCAATTCACTATCAGATGAAACAAAGGAGGCATCTGAAACATCTTCTCATACTTCATCGCTATATTCAGCATTCAACAGCACTTTTGTATTTATATGCTGAACACCGATGTATTTGAAAAAAATACCATAAATGCATTTTTCGTACCATTTTAAACAACTCTAATTTAAGACAGTATAGTCTAGGCATTACAGTGGGTACAAGTTTTAAACCACATTTCAAAACAGCTAACAAATTATCATCTAACATCCTATTGGATAGGTTTAATACTAAGTCCGGTGTATCATAAAAAAAACTTTGCAATACCATCTAGTTCTTTTTCTGTTCTTATTCCATTGTCGGTGATTCAGCTCTTCTCTGTACTGCCCCTGTTCATATTCAGCATACTGTAGTTTCTTCTGTTGATTGAATCTCCAGTTGGGATGAAAATTATACATATATTGTGGATTATTAGGTTGTGGAAGGGCAGGAAATTATCGCTTATCTTCCATGTCACTCTGACTTCGGCTGGTGTCGGCTAAGGACGTTTCCCCCTCTGTTGTACTTAACCCTTCCTGAAAACTTACCAGAGACCTAGCTTTCTGATTCGTCGGCCTAAAAAAGGCCGTACCACTTTCATAGTCTCTAAGGTCTCTTTTTAATTTATACAATTTTTGTTCACACAATTTCTACTCTAATACCACAAGTTTATCTTATATGTCTTGCAGTCCCAACTCAAACCTTGATTTGTCAACCAACATTAACAAATTATTGCACACTATATTAATGTCTTTTTTAATGACCAAAAGTTTTCCCTCATCTTGTTCTAACAATATTTTAGTCCATTCTATAGCACACAGTTGAGCTGCGGCATCCCATCTCTGTTTGAAAGCTTTTTCCATTAATTTTTACATATCAATTGGCATAAATGGGAACTTCATAGCTCTAAGCCCTTTCGGAGCTATGTCTAGTTCCACATATCTTTGTAAACTCATCCTGTTATACTGAATAGCCGTTTCTTTATGCAACAATTGTTCCAACTTATTCGCCTCAGATGAGAAAGCAGTGGAATGCTTACCCACCTCCATAAATGGGTAAGAACGGTTATTTCTGGTCTCTTCCAGTAACCTCTCCCATATTGGAGTGGGTCGCCCTTCACCACTGCTACTAGCCAATACCGCACTTCCATCCTGGTTCCTGTCTGGATTTGATCTCTCAAAACCATTCATAGTTAGCTGAGAGGAGTTAGAAGACTCCTCTCTAAATATACATGGCAAATTATTAGCAGGATCACTCAACATACCCCAAACTCAATATCCACCATATGACAAAGGTAGTTATAAGAAAAACCAACAACTTGTAGTCGAATAAATCCTCTTTTTTTTTTTTTTTTTTTTTTTTTTTAATAGCAATCTTCTTCTGTGTTGCCCACATACACAACTCACCTCCCCTTCAGGTTCTCTAACTATACAGTTACCTTTTTATAGTGTAGATTCAGGCCTGTGAGCACAGAGAAGATGCAAATGAGGTGTGAACTTGTTAGAATTGCTGAATTCCAAACTTTTGGCTCTGTACAGCAGGTGTAAACATAGTGCAGGCACTCCATCTCTGTTAGTTGCTAATAGAGTGCAACTGTGAATGCTTACTGGTAGGGAGAAGGAAAAAACTACAGCAATTCAGATTCCATTACCTGCAGTGGGCTTGTCACCCAGGTTATACTTACAAAGTGTAGAAGTAATTGTATCAAGGTTTTAAATGGTAGAGAGCAGCACACATTTCTGTTCACTAATAGCCAAACTACCCTGACTTTTTGAAAACTGTATATTACTGTCATTTAATATTTTTATATATTTTAACGAGAATACAAAATACTCTACAGATTGCATGTCTAAGATTACAGCTCAGATAAGAGAATAATGAACAGAACAGAAACAGAAGACAGAGCTGGATGGCTGCACACAATACTCAAGTGGTTGTTTGAGCAGTCATTGCAATAAATATGTAATTAACTCATGTAAAAACAACAGAGTATGTAAGTGTTATATGCATACCTCTCAACTTTCCAGATTTATGCAGAATGTCCAGATTTTTGGCTCATATTTTTGGTCTGTTCCTCATAAAATTTGTGACTTTCTGGCAAATTACTGGGATGACCTGATGACTGAAGTCATTAAATAATATACATTTGACTTCCAGCATTAAATCCTTGAAAAACTGCATGTTAAAACAATCTGTTACTCTAGCAATGTTCTAAGTTCATAGGTTTAATATTTAAAATATATCCCTATTTTTAGGTCTTTGTCCCTCCATTTTATCAGGCTTTGTCTAGATTTCTTGCACTAAGAGGTTGAGAGGTATAGTTGTGTGTCTAATTAATACTGTGTAAGAAACTAACTTGCTTGTATGCACAATGACTTGCATTCCAGCCGCAAAGCTTTTTCTGGGGCAAAGAGGAAGAATACACCCTTATTGTGTTTTCTAGGCTCATCGGTGTGACAGTTCAAATCCAGAGCTGCCTACAAATCTGCAATGTTTGCTAAAATTCATTCTGTAGTGCTGTTTATGATTTTTTTTAAATAATATTTGTCAAGTGTGTGCATAGCATACCTGGTAAATACGATGAACCACACAGTATATACTGTCCGTAGGGAATGATTCATGTCCCGCATTTATCTTTTAAGGATGGGACCTAACACACTTCTTAGAAGGATAATACAAGAGAGTTTTGCCAGTCACTTTTGTGCATCACTTACCTTCAAGAAAACATGGTCTAATGGACAACATAAAAAGCAGACATTTTCAGTTTCAAAAAGGATACATTGTTACCTCTCTTCTGCTGATCATTGTGTAATGCCAGTAAGTGGTGCTGCATGATGGTCAGCAACACCTGCAGATCCAGAACACCTGCAGACAGTAGTCAATTTCAAAATGGATGCATTGTATCATGTGAGGTGTGCCACCATGCAGACATGCTAAGCGGTGTTGCAAGGCAGCCAGCACACATCCATTGTAGTTGATATAAAATTATACAGCTGCTGCCTAGCTGTTCTTGTGGCAGCAATTGTAAGTTAAGGGTTGTGGTACAGGTGAGGCTGGGTTGTAATCCAGTTAAGGCCAAACTTTTCTTACTTAAGTTCCACTTTGCTTTATATAAAAATTAGCAGCTGGAAAATACTCACACACAGGAATATCTACAGTATGTATGTTGAGTATACGCAGGACATCATAAATAAAAACATATGATGCAGTGAATGCAAACAAGCTCCAAAACCAGGTAAAATGAAAAACAAACCAAGGTAAGGCACCAGACAATGACAAATCCGCAGTGTCCGGTGCCTTGCCTTGGTTTATGTTTTTTGTTTTACCCAGGATATCAGAGATAAATGACATGTGTAAATGAGTATCAGTACAATTATGGTTCTACAATTGCACATTTATTTTCTGAACGTTCATATCACAAACGCACATTGTTAAACACTCAACTCTTTAATGTATAACTAATGAACAGGTCTGACAAACAAGGTCTCATTTGCAATGATAACTGGTATAAGTTAGTGTTCACAATACATGTGAGCCAGAGTTTTAATGTAGTGCACTCCCAATTTTAGTTATGCTTGTCCACTTTATTTTATGAAATATAAAGCAATGTAAATATAATAATAAACAATAAGCATGTATAGCCCTGAAGCTCTTATGAATTTGTGTGTGACTGAGGGTATACTGTTACGTTTCTGTAATTTCTGTAATAGTAATTGGCTTTTCTAGCCTTGGATGAACTTCAGAATGAAATGATACTCGCACACATGAATCTATAAACCAGGACCATGTCAGGTCACACACATACATGGTTCACCCCTCACTCTGTTGCGTGCATTTATATTTAATGAGCATGTCTTAACAGCAATTTTTCTGCGGCAAGATGAAAACTCAGCTATGTGGAAGATGTTCTGTTGATTTTGCATAGATATGAATCATACATTTTACAAATTAATTTTATTAGGGTGTAAAACCACACAACAAATGTGCCAAGTCTTAAAATATATGTCCCTAATACATGTCTGCAAAGTTAAAACAGTTACAACAGTAAATAACACAAATTAATGCCAAACATCAGATTAGCCTTCCCATTTCAAATACTGCATGTTAGGTAGTCCAATCTCACCTTCATTTTTACATATGGGTTCAGAGCCGATCCTCGGCTCTGACTCAGACAGTTTTTAAGCTCGAAGAATTCTGGTTGTCTCGTGGCTAAGCAGGTATTCCATGGTGCACCAGTGCAATCCCCAGATCTTGTTTGCCATGTCGATGAGCTCGGATGTGCTTCTCTTGGCTCTGGCTAAGTTTTTGCATTTTTCATTATCTAGTGGTTTTTTTGCATATTTACTGAGTATATACATATATAGGCCTTTATCTTTATAGTCTTGTGTGACTGTATTAGTAGTATACTGTGCACCAGTAGTTAGGCACAGTTGCACTTTGCCTAAATCGTTAGTTTTGGCAGTTTCTCTTTTTCCTAGTTTTGGCAGTTTCGCCTTTCCCGGTTATTTACTGGAAAGTATACAGATAGGGTTTATTTTAATTGCCTTGTGATCTTGTGTGACCAGTATTAGTAGTCTCCTGTGTATCAGTAGTTAGGCGCAGTTGTGATTGTCTAGATAGTTTGGCAATTTTGCTGTTCTTAATCAATAGGGGCTCCTGTTGATTATTTTCCTGTCAAGCGATTGACAGGTGGTCTTTTGCGGGGACCCGCTAAAGTCTTAATTACTTTACAGTTGCGAGTTTTACTCCTACCCTTTGAGCGTGTGTAATGTGGTATTCGTGGTCTGTTTGAATTAGAAGACCCAGTTATTCACAGGGCTAGGCCCATTTAACTTAGAGGACCTAGTCCTCGCCTTGCACTGTATTTTTATTTGAAAATTTTTCCTGTGCGACTGAATTTGTTTTGTGAAAGACCTATTTTTTTTCCCTACACCAGGCTAGGCCCGTTTAACTTAGAGGACCTTGTCCTCATGTAATTCTTCTGCAGGGCTAGGCCCATTTTAGTTAGAGGACCTAGTCCTTAGTCATTCTTTTTCTCTTTCTCCTCTGGTTGCTTGTGTGTTGCATTGTCCAAGGATAGCAAGGAGCACAAACCTTCTGGGTTTAAAAAATGTATGAAGTTCTCCCAGAAAATGTCTGACGGATGGCCACAGTAGCTGTGTCTACTGTTTGGGAGCCATCCATTTGCAAGAATCATGTTTGTTCGGTCATGCTTTCTCTCCTAGAGTGTTGCGGGAGAGAAAGAACAAACTGATACTCAGGAGTCTTTTGAAGCCAACCTTCGAGGAAGCTTTGTCTGGTTTTTCAGTTTCTTCGTCTAAGTCTTCGAAGTCAAGAGCTGACTCAAAATCAAAAGGTTCAAAAAGGCCTTCTCTGTCACCGGCTGTTTCAGAGAAGCCTGCCAAATTGACAAAATCTGCCTCTTCAACTCCTCAGTCTTCGGAGCCGAAGACGAGCACCGTGGTTTCAGAGTGTCACAGGTGCTTTGGTGTCAACTGCTGAACCCTTGCAAATAGTTGACTCTGCTTCTCGGAGCCAGTCTGTAGAAACCCTACCGGTCTCCTTGATGGTCAAATCTCCAGTGCCTGCTAGGTCAAGATCCCCAACCTTATTTTCTAGATCTTCCAGGAGTCTTTCAGAAGAAGATGTGGAGAAGGTAGTACTGAGACTCCTGAAGTCATCTGCCCTGCCTAAATTTTTTTGGCTCTGACCCAATCGGCTCTGGAGCCAAATGAACCAGCCTTGTCCTCATCCGTGATTCCTCCTCTGAGCCATGTTGGTTTTTCGGAGCCAGAGTGCTTGTTACCAACAGAGGAACCCTCTGTTCTGGCTCCCCTTGCTGTTGCATAGGAGCAGAGTTTGGCTCCAACACGTTCAGCTCTGTCTGTTGTGTCCAGGGACCGAAGCTCTTCTGTCGGCTCCCAAGGGGGAGGGTTTGAATCGATGATAGTCTGTTCCGAGCCTTCCTCTCGGTGATTCCACCAGGGTGAGCTCGGACCCTGTATCTATCTTGGAGCCGATGGCTCAGGCTCCAGCACTGTCCTTTGTCTCTTCGGAGTAGGGACGGTCTTCGCAGCTGGAGAGGTCTGCTTTTGAGGTGATGAGGAGTGTGCTGTCACAATCTACAGCCAGTGGTACAAGCACTCTTCCCCCCAGGGCTCCCACTTTGGTCTCAGGACCTACTTTCTCTGGAGACATCAGAGACCCACAGCCTCAGTAGCCACTGGCTGGTGGCCCCCACTCTTCAGGGGCCTCCCCAGCAGGTCCTTTCAAGGAGCCCTCTCGGAAGAGAGTATGCAAGAGGAAGCATATTGACTCCCAGGATGAATCTTGGACATCAGACACTGACCTCGATGAGTCGGAGGGGTCCCCTAAGTTGTCCTCTGATGATGTCTCCTTTGTGGACATTCTAGAGATCCTTAAACAGAGGTGCAACTGGCCCACTGTCAACCCTTCTGATGAGGAGTCTGTGTACCTGAAGGCTTTTGGGTCTCAACCTTCTGCCTCTTGGGTGTCGCCAACTTTCGATGAGCTAATGGATCTGGTTAGTTGGAAGATGTGGGATACTCCTGATGCAGTGGAGCCAGTCCCTAGAAGACCAAATAAGTTCCTGTCTGCCCCTCCTGGAAAATAATTCTTGTCTAAGGGCACTCCCGTAGATGCCATGGTGGTGCCGGCAGCCATGAAGGAGTTGGCAGAGACTTCTTCCTCTGTTCATCCACCAAACAAGGAGTCTCAACAGATGGACAGATTTGGGAAGCGTGTATTTAGTTCAGCAGCTTTTACACTTCGATTCCTGAACTATCTTACCCAGTTCATGAGATTGCAGAGGGATCTCCTCAAGGAGTTAGGAGATTCCATACAGGGTGCTTGTCCTGAGGGAATCCCGGATAGGATCTCCGCTCAGTTGTTTACCCTAAATCCGGTAGTTAACTCGTCCATGCGGCTTATCTCTCATGCGGCTGATGGAGCAAGCAGAGCAGTGGGTTCAGGAGTTGCTCTTAGGCACCACTCTTGGATGTGATTGTGTAATTTTGCGGAGCCTTTTAAATCCACCTTCAACACTCCATTTGATGGTTCCTCTGTTTGGTTCCAACGTGAAAGAAACACTCACTTGATGTGAACAGTAAGAAAAGACTCTCTCTGCCATGGAAGTCTGTTTTATCGTCCCCTCTCGACCATACTCCAAAGGTCAAAGGGGAGGTAAGATGCATTTCAAAAAGTCCCAGAGTGCCTTTCTGGACACGCAGAGTGAATCCTACTTCAGAGGCAGAGGAGGAGGAAATGGTAGACATTGCCCAAGAGGCAGGGGCGGTCAGCAATGCAAGCAAGGCTGTGGTTCCTTTCGAGGGCAGCCTTATCAGCGGTCCTGATGTGGGGTCCGACTGCGTTTCTCTGGGGCCAGTCGGGGGTTGCATCTCTTTGTATTCAGAAGCCTAGCTAAATATAACCCAAGTCAAGTGGGTACAAAGAGTTGTTACCAGAGGCTATAATCATACCCTTTTCCCTTCCATTTGTTCAAGAAGATCCCAGATGTTCCACCCAATCACAGGGATCAGGCAACTATGGAGATCAACAAGTTGCTCTCAAAAAGAGTCATCCAGCCCGTCCCAGCAGACCAGACAGGATCCAGAACTCAATCCAGGTTCTTTTTAGTCCCAAAATGAACTGGCAACTGGAGGCCAATATTGGACCTCAGCAGATAAACAAATCCGTGAAAAAGGACAAGTTTTGGATGGTAACACTGCAGTCGATACTCCCGTTGTTAGGGAAAGACTATTGAATGTGCTCTAGATCTCCAAGACGCCTACTACCACATAAAAATGAACAAGGCGTTGACGAGGTATCTGCGCTTCTGGCTGGGAGCCAGCCATTATCAGTTTCACGTTCTGCCCTTTGGTCTCACCACAGCCCCCAGGGTATTCAACAAATGCAAGGCAGTAATGACAGCTCACCTGAGACGTCAGGGAGGGATTCCAGGTGTTTCCGTATTTGGACGACTGGCTCCTGACCGCCCCCACCAGGCATCTACTTCTCCACAACAGGGACGCCACCATCCAGCTTTGTGCTCAACTAGGGATCTCCATAAATTGGGGAAAAATCTGCATTACTGCCCTCGCAATCTGTGATGTTTATAGGCGCAGAGGTAGACAGTGGATATGACAGTTCATCTTCCTGCGGAAAGAGCACAAAACCTCATCTCACAAGTTCAGTGACTTCTTCCACTGTGGAAGGTCAAAGCAAAGTGTATTCTAAAACTTCTTGGAACGATGGCCTCAACCATTCTGTTAACACTTTTAGCCAGGTTGCACATGAGAATCTTTCAATGGCTCCTGTTCTCCCAGTGGCCTTTCCAATATCTACCGAGGAATCACTCTATTCTGCTGATGGAATCATGCAAAAAGGACCTTCGTTGGTGGATAGCACCCAACAACTTGTTCACGGGCACTCCCTTTGTGCCTGACCAACCTGTTGCCACTGTGACCACAGATGCCTCCCAGGTCAGGTGGGGGGGGCATTATCTTGGCAGGACTGTCCACGGCACATGGCAAGAACACAAGGCTCATCTGCATATCAACATTCTGGAGAGGACAGTGTTGCTTCTGTCGTTGCAAGCACTTCAGGACCTTCTTCCTCCAGGGACGATTGCATTACAATCGGACATGTCGGTTGTGTGGTATATCAACAAACAGGGCGGTACCAGATCTTACCCACTCTGTCGAGAAGCCAATGTGAGTTTGGGAATGGGTGATTTCTTCCCAGTGCTTTCTGTTGACAACGCACATTCCAGGGACAACCAACGTGATAGCAGACGAGCTGAGCCGGGCAATCTTGCTGCCCAACGAGTGGTCTCTGAAATGGTAAATAGTGGAACAGATTTTCCGAAAATGGGGACAACCTTGCTGCGACATTTTTGCCAGTCCAGTCAATGACAAGTGCAGCAGTTATTTTTCCCTAATTCCCCTTTTGGGGGAAGCACCCAGAGATGCTCTGGTCCACGATTGGCCCAAAGGACTTCTCTATGCCTTTCCTCCATTCCCTCTTATCCCCAAAGTGATGCAGAAAGCCAACTGACTGAGAAGCACGTTAATCCTCATTGCTCCTTACTGGCCTCATCAGGTCTGGTTCCCCTTCCTCGAGCCTCTTCTCCTGGACGATCCTTGGATCCTGGACCCAGTTTCAGATCTATTGACCCACACGTCGGGTTCGCTACACCCCTCTCTCCACACCCTCAAATTGACAGATTTGCTGCTCCAGTTCCATCTCTAGTCAGGCTTCATGATGTTTCGTCATCAGTGTCCCATATTCTTTTATCCTCGCATAAACCATCAAGCAAGGCTGTAGGACAGTAAATGGAAAAGGTTCTCTATTTGGACACAGAAAATGAAAGTGGATCCTTACACCTCTCCCATTCCCATAATTCTGGAATTCCTTTCAGAGCTTTTTCAGCAGGGATCTGCCACAGCCACCATCAAAGTACAATTGGCGGCTATCTCACATTTTTATTTGGGATCTCCAAATGTTAACCTCATGTCTCATAAGTTAAGTAAAACTTTCTTGAGAGGAGCCACTTTACTGAGACCACCTTTACAGGAACCTGTGGCTTCTTGGGACTTAAATTTTGTGTTGTCCAAACTAACATCCCCTCCCTTTGAACAGTCTCATTCAGCTTCCTTAAAGTACTTATCTTGGAAGACTGTGTTCGTGCTAGCTATTACATCAGCCAGACATGTTTCTGAGCTACATGCCCTGTCTATTAAGCCACCTTAGTTTTTCATAAAGACAGGGTTTCTTTACACACCAATCCTTTGTTTGTTCCCAAAGTTTGTTCTTCTGCCACATTGAACCAGTCCACTGAGATTCCAGTCTTCTTTCCCAACCATAGCAATGCAGCTGAATATCGTTTCCACCAGTTGGATGTTCACAGACAGCTATATTTTTATTTGCAACGGGCCAAAGAATTTTGGAAGTCAGACCAGTTGTTCGTTTCTTTTTCTGATTCAAGATTGGGCTTACCAGTTTCTAAGGTGACATCGTCTAACTGGATTTTGAGTTGCATAGCTTTCATCTACAGTTCAGAGGACAGACCTTTAACCCCACAGGATCAAGGCTCACTCTACCAGGTCACTGTCTACCTCTGCAGCCTTTCAAGCCAGGGTACCAATTGATCATATCTGTGCAGCAGCTACGTAGTCTACCCCTCACACCTTCATTACTCATTACAAGTTGGATTTGGCTTCTAAGGGTAGAGCATCCTTTTGCTCCTCGGTGCTCAGGAGTATCTTCCAATGAGTCACCCAAGAATAAGGCGCTAGGGACGCTTGTCCCATATGTAAAAATGAAGGTGAGATTGGACTAACAAAGTTATGTACTCACCATAACGTTCCATGTTGGTAGTCCATCTCACCCTTCATTTTCTCTCACTGAAATAAAATCATAAATGGGCACCTGACCCCCCCAAAAAAAATCTTCCCATTTATAGCTCTCCACTTTGCACAGCTGTGTTTTCAACACACTTAATTCAGTCAATCCATCTTTGTTGCGGTGACGGTCCAAATTTAGCGAATAGTCTATACATATTCATTTTACACTGTTGAAGTGGCTAGCTATGGTTCTTTCCTAACTACCTACTTTACATTGCTATATTGCGTTCATTTTGTTCTTCACCCTGCTTGCCCCCCATTTTCACCACTTTGTCTACCCCATTTTAACACCTTTAATCTGGTCAAAAATAGAATAAAAAAAATAAAAAAATCCCCAAGGAAGCTCTTCACTTTTTTCTCCTGTGTTTATGTAGCGTTTTGCATTATGCACCAATGATGAATGTCATGGTGCAGTTAGCACTATGCAATGCTGGTTAAACATACTGCACTAAGGAAAACACACAGTTAAAATAGAATAAAGGCACTCATTAAAAATTCAATTTAAAAAAATATTTTTTAGTCTGACGAATGTATCAGTGTTACTCTGTACATGCACTGTTTACATAATTCACTTGAGTACTATTTATATACTTCACTGTAGTCATTCCCTCTCACATTTTAGATAATCAAATATAACTATTGAATTACATCATGAATACATATTTAAAATTATTAGACAGAGGTGGATTCAAACCCTGTATCATCTGAACTCAAAATAAAAACTCAGTGCACCCGCTAAGTCAGCTAAGCAGCAGGTGTGTTTCTACCACTCAGTACTATCCAAAGGGCAGACTGCTAAACCTCTTTGCTTAGCGTGTGTGCACACAGGTAACAAAACCAATAGAATTCTCATAATTTTATCAATGAAGCAGATGCCCATGTTTGCTTGTTGCTTAACTACATGTAAACAGGGAAAGCAGTATAAATATTTCTTTAAGGTTAGACAGTTTATGAAACATTTCAGATATGAACTATTTATGCACACCAGAGTAACTGTTAGCTGAGTCTACCATAGTCAGTGTGGATATGTACTTCTCAAGTTCAAGTAGGAGTCTTTAAAAGTGTATCTCGTAAACACAAACACTTTGCCATCGATCACGCAAACCAGCTGCTATGAGGTGCATTATGGAAAAGGCTTATTATCATGCATTACTTAAGTGTATTGCCCATTTAGTCTTCATTCCATTAAAGTACATTTAAAAACACAACCAAAGGGAAGGCACTTTTTCATGGCTTAACACGGTCATGTGTTACCCGCACCAATGCACTTGAAACTTGGTATCTCAGTAATTGTTCCCAAATATCAACCACAATACAGAAGTAAATACCAAAAATGCTTTGTTAGATACCATTGTACATCTTTATACTGACAATACACATTCAGCTTGTCTAATACTTGTACTAATGTGGACAGCAATTATTCATAAATATGAACACAGAAATATAATCCCAAAAACTGTGCATGTGAAAATTTAAGTGTGTAATGCATATAACATACTGAGAAAAAGCAGAAAATCTCATTTCTGCTACATGCATTGCTGACAGATGTTTGCATATAGTTTGTAAAGCAATCTCAAAGTATACTTGCACATTAGAAACAACTGGAAATACTACATCCAAATGTCGCTTACCACTCTCATAACATATGTCAACCAGATCATAAAATGATGGCATCATCTACAAAGACAACTCTGACAAGGCAAATACATACTTCAGTGGTGTTGCAATCATCACAAACTGTTTTGCAAATGGAACAAAACTGCATGTTTGATTCATTAGCACAGCAGCTGCATTGTGGGTTTATGTATGTGTAAGTGTAGGTACATAGTCCGAGGGACATCAGTCTGCATCCTATCATCTTCAATCATGTACCATTCACAATTTTAACATTTTGTACATGGTTACCCATCCATTTTATGCAGGCCTCCCAACATCTTCTGCCAAACATCCAAGGAAGATGTCATCCATTATAATCTGTCCAGCAGCAATTTAAAAGTCAGACTTGTGTTGTGGAGCTTGTGTTAAATACTGAGTTCACTAGTCAGTACAAGTAGGTAGGGGTTCTATTCTCACTGCAGTCAACTGGTGGTGTGTGTGTGTGTTTGTAAAATGCCTCACCAGACACTGCAGATGAAATCAGCTATAAACTGTTTTTGGACAGTCTAAAAGCCAGACTTGTGCTCTGTCACTTGTAATAAGTACTGTGCTGTACAAATAATTAGAAGTTCCATTCTCATAGCAGTGTGTGTCTCATACCTCTGGACTGTACTGAATTCCTCAGTAAATATTGGTTGTGAGGGCAAAATATTGGGGTGCCACGAATTCCAGAGTGGCCCCTTTAATTTCTGAATTTGCTGTTTTTTTTTTTTTTGAACAAATTTGTTCCTGCTGTCATCATGTGCAAAATGACATTGGCTTCAAATGCCAAGACATTTTTAAATTTAACTTGCTGCAGAGGCCAGTTGGACTAGTTCACATGTTTTACTTAGGATCAGGTAGTGCACACAGCACATCTTTTTTCCTCCAGGTATGTGAGAGAGAAACTTCTGTCTTTTGAACAAGAGGAAAGGCACATTTGTATTTAATTATGGAAACAGCAGTCTGCCTTTGTACTGTGGGTGTGTATGTAAGCTGCACATTTGTACTTAATTTAGTAAATGGCATGGCAGCCTGAATTTGTACTGTGTGTGTGTGTATTGTAAGCTGAAACTCTGAATTTGTACCGAGTTAGACCAGTCCGTGGCCATCTTTCTTCCATTCCAGGTATGTGCGAGAGAAATGGCAGCTCTGTGTTACTGTGTCTAAGCTATGAGAATAAGCTGAAGTGAGACACTAGCTATGCCACTGATCAGTAGGCCATGAAGAATGACTTTTAGAGGTCCTAGCAAACTATAATATTCTTTTACTAAGATTAGAATATTGCCCAACATTAAATGCCCTACTTTTACCACAAAATCCACATACTGCAAGTCACCAAAACAAAATCTTAAGGTTCATCTTCTCCCTTCCTAGTGAACATCATTGCTACACATTTAAAAATGGTTAACGTTTACTAAAGGGTCTGCTGAAATATTTTGTTGTCTGTTCTTCTATTTGCATTTGAAAGTTGGTGTCCCAAAATTCCATTGTTGTAGGTTGGGTTACATAATCTATGCAAATGTAACATTAATCCGTGTACAGATTTGTACCTAATTTTCATGGGCCTTTGTCCTGATTTTTGATGTTTCCAGGTTGAAAGGTGTGGTGTGTGTCTATATGTTCACCTAGCTGGCATTCAAGACCATTTTACATAAGCATGTGGGACACTTATTACCATATTCATCTCACCAGACACTGCTGATGCCATCAGTTAAAAAGTGTTGTCAGACACTGTAAAAGCCATACTCATGTTGTGGCATTTGTGTTAAGTACTCTGCTCTCTAAATAGGCCAGGTTTCCATTCTCACTGTAGTCAACTAATGTGGGCTTGAGTGTGCTCACTTGTTTGACATTTGAGAGACCATTTTACATCAGCATGTGGGACACTGCCACTACCATCCTTTTCTCACCAGACACTGCTGATGTCATCAGATAGAAAGTGTTGTCTGACACCATAAAATCAGACGTGCGGTGGCACTTGTGTTAAGTACTGTGCTTTGTAAATAATAGGTAGGGGTTATATTATCAGTGCAGCCAATTATGTGTGCCTTCAAAAATCACTATGGAAACAATTTTAGAATGCTACATGAGTCCAGAAATATGTCAGGCTTTGTCCAATCATTATGTTGTAGCATACATTAATTATGTCATCCGGTATAACATGCACTCTGACAGTGTTCAAGAAAAACCTGTGCTGTGGCAGTAACATTAACTACTGTGTTTGCAAGCTAATTTGCCTACATGGATAGGGGTTCTAATCTAACAGCAGGCAACTTGCATGCCTATACATGCAAGTATCACTTATGAGAATTTTTCACAGGGAGGTGACTACATAATGTCCTACACTCCTCACATGTTCTATTCAGGATACAATGATGCTATCATACTCCATAAAGTGCAATATGACAGTGTTACAGAGACATGTGTGGTGTTGCTACTGTGATGTTGCATGGCATTTATCTTCTATACCTACACAGGTGCAATGCTCAAATCAGGCCCAGACTACTGCTGCGCATGTGTGTGGTTGGTGGTACATTCTGGTTATAGACTGATCTTTGGAATGACTCTGTTTCCATACCATTCAAGGAACATTTCACGTAGCCCCATGCATTCACCACCCTCCTTTTTCCTCTAGCCACGTGACATCCCTCCTGTAGAGGAATGGAGGAGGTCCTCATATCAAATATGCATTCAGACATCATGAAGCAGCGCCCTTCCCTGAGTCTCTGCAAGCCATCTCCAGAGCACTGCATGAGCGAATGATAATTATGCCATGGTGTTGTTTATATGTTCCTTATGGACTATGGCAAAATATAATGCAATCCAACCAGTATATACATATGTACAATAGTCTTACTATCTTCCATAACATAGCTATAGGGATTTTTTTTTGTTTACATGATATAATAATGGATAGGAGTTAATGTGATATTGGTCATTAGTGTAATACTCTCCTATAACCTTATGAACAGTTGCCAAGTCAATGTTGTTACTGACATGCATTATATTGAGGTGTGGATGTGCAGTATGGCTACAAAAGGGTATTACAATCCCTGATGTGAGCTAATGTATCAATGGCCATTTCATTACATACTCCTACAACAGCTGTATTAATATGCCTCCTGAGAACTGTTGACATGGTATGATACAGTTCTATGTATACTGTTGGCATATTAGGGTATGTGTTATTTTAGTGGAGCAGATCAACCTTCTACATGGTTCACATTCCTCCATCAGTGATACTTGCAGTACGGGACAAGTATGCATGTGTGTACATACCATCATTAAATGATCTGTAAGAGACATCAATATACATTCATATTGAATACATGGTCAGACATCTTGTTTCATACACATGTTGTTATGCTGTGATATACACAACCAATGTATCACATGTTTTGACTCAAATGCGACCTTGTGGAATTCAATGTATGTGCAGCTTTGGTGCTATATCCAAGGAGTACTGAGGTGGCGAGCAGCACCATTGTGGGACTATTAGCATTTGTGTCAGGAAATGTTCTGCATGAGCCACAAACAACTGGTCTCTATTGTGTCCTGATATGGCATCAGGTGATCAAGCACAGGTTGCCCATGAAACACATATAGGATATGTTGTGCAACTGATGTAAGTACTTCACATTGGTACAGTTGTATGACTGTGTACAAAGTAACTGTGTGCAGAATGTGATGAATGATCAATGTTGTATCTAGAGGTTTTCACAAATAATTTCAATAAGAATAAAATGTTAATGGGAATACACAACTAAGCACAGATCTGTTATGCGGATGACATCAGACTTATCCAACCAGAGAAAACAGACAATCCGCTAGCTGACAGTTCGTCTCACACACCACCACTCTGTTGCCACTGGCCAAAGTATACATGCAAATATTACTCAGTTTTTATTCTAAGGAGGGCAGCTACAGCTAACCACATGGAATCAGTGATTCCTGGCAGCATCACAGGATGCCTATGGAGTGAATGAAAACATGACCTACCAGACACACAGTTGGATCCATACTTCAACACAACCTCCAGACAGCCATGTTCCCGTATAAGGGTGTACATCAATGTGCATCTTTCTGAGGGTGGCCATCATCTGATGCATGCAGTTATAGACATCCTGACTGCCCTCATCTGCGAGGCAGACCCAAGAGTCATCATGGACCCTCTCTAAAAGGGCATGGGTAATATCCCAACTGTGTACTAAACCCACGTGTGATTTGTTCTGGCTACGTCATACCTGTTGAATCAGTTCAATGTCCTCAAGAAGGTCAATAAGGTCAGCATGATGACAACATTATCATCCTGCATAACGTGAACTGGTCAAGGCACATGAGAAATCCACATTAGGTATTACTGAGAAACTGTCCCAAGTGACCATAAACACCTACACGACCAAGTGGGTAGATGACTGGATCATATACATGACAGATAAATATGAAGTATATGAACTGACCTATATCTGGAGTCCAGTGAGCAGGTCTGTACCTCCTAGCTCTGTGCTAGGCCCTTTCTTGTACATTGTCTCATATTTCAAGATAGTCTTGTGCATCTTTTGTCCAACTAGCTTTGTGGAGGACTGCAGATTGTGGGCAATCACTGAATCCAAATGTGGTACTGGTATAACACACAGACAGTATCAACACACATAAAAGATTGCTGCCACAGCCATGGAGACATAGCAGATGAACAAAAATCACGGGGAGATTAGTTCCATTATAAAAGCTAATACATATGATAATTATAATATAGACAGCATAACCCTATGACCAGACAAAGTGTTATGTGACTTGTTTACACAGGTAGATAGTATGCAGAACAAACTGCAGTGTGCCCACAGTGGTGGCTACTGCCTCCTTGCATAAGCACAACTTCCAAGTATGTGCAGGACCATCCACATCAAAGGGCATTATAGTTCCATAGTTCTCAGTTCTCATCACACCAGTAACTGAGTACAATTCACCCTTTCACATGCATCTCCCAACACATCTTCCAGAGATGAGTTACTCAAGTGTACCACATTTGCCACAGTGATTCCCCAAAAATCTTATTGGCCATACACAAGTATTCTTGTTGTTTCATAACCACTGGTGGTGGATGGTGCAGAACCCCCTTCGAGGTGTTATACAAGACGCATGTGTGATATGTGTTCCTGTGATGCATACAGTAAATACATGGCTGAGTGACAACACTGATGACATGGGTTACATTCATGACAGTGTGGATTGTGCAATATATATGTCATGCACAGCTGTCAACTAGCCAGGACTGCTCGTAATAATTTCAAATACAGGTGTAAAAGTGACCACCCTAACACCTCCAGGAGAAGTTCATTTTTGGAGGAGTGTTTGATTACACTCACAGATTGTTAAATCACGACATTTGCAGAACCATCTATAAATCACTCACAATCACATATGTTAGGTCAATGACACAGATACTGTCCATTATTGTGCATGCGTCTGTCAACTGTTGTCCATGCGTCTGTTGCTCTTTGTCCCGCATGGTTGAGACTCATGCTGACAAAGCATTCATATTCAGGCAACTCATTCTGCACAGCTTAATAATATGCACCTACCCCATATTGTATATACCATCATTGATAAATATCCTCTCCACTGTTCATGTCAGGATGCTTATATTACAAGGAATCATCTATAACATGTGACCTGTTACATAATAAATAACTGTGTGATATGATTATATATACACAGGAGGTGTACACACCAGTATATCATGTAGATATGTGATTAGTGTTCATGCTACAACTGTCTTGCCTTTTTGGTGCATCTGCTGTACATGACCATGTTTTACCTGTCCTCTTTCCATGCGTTCATTCCTACAGTTCATCTGCGTGTCCCTTTTCAATACACACACTTACCATAAATTATTTATAATGTAGTCTATGTATCCTTGCTGATTATTTGCAAAAATTTTATTCAGTATGGCTAAACCACATTGTACACTACTCTGCACTGTATGCATTTTCATGCAATGTGTTGGAACTGTACTCATTTCTTTATTAAAAACCCTGGCAGTCATTGTGGCTTAACGCGCAATCCTGCAGACCTAGATTGCCCATAAGTAAACATGTCTTCAGGTGTTATTGTTGCTTTGCATGATTTCCTGGCCAGCAACATTGTTTTCCACAAAGCATGCTTGTATATGTTTAAATGCCATGAGCGGCATTGCATATGCAATGACTGGTGCTGCTTGCTCATAGTGCAAACCCCAAAACTCTGTGTAGGCTTCCCGCTAAGCCTACAGTGGAGTTTACTGAATCCCCAGAAAACTGGTTTAACTTGTACAAGCTCCACAAGTATCTCTGAGTTACTGATGAAGACTGTACAAGTAAAACACGTTTACCTGTACAAGGGAAGAAAAGTTTGTTTTTATCATGACAGAGCTCATTTATTGTTTTTGTTATATATACATACATATGTATATGCCTATATACAGAAATATAATCTACTTGTGTATACCCAGATATCTAACAAACAGGGTGATTTACACATACCAATATATTTAATGAGCATTTTATCAATGTACATGTAATTAACATCATCTCATCAATCTGAAAACATCAAAAAGCAAGTGGGCATGTTCAGGAACATAATCATGAAAGATGAAAACTAAAACATTTCTGAGGTGGGGAAAACCCACCTGTATCCCACACACCCCCTACCACTTATATAAAAAAAAAAAACTCAGATTGCACAATAATGGGAAAAGGGCTATTCCCTTATGGGTTCTATATTGATGTCACACCATTGTGTTGATTATCTTTAACATAAAAAGCACAATAATGGGAAAGGGGCTATTCCCTTATTGGTTCTATATTGATCTTACACCATTTTATTGATGAGCTTTAACATAAAACACAGAAAAGTTAGACAAAATGAAAAGTCAATTAGCTTGGTCAAATCCATATTGTATACATATATCTATGGATTTATGTCAGATGATTGAGTTTTCAAAAACTTGAAATTCATATGGTAGAGACCATATGATTGAGTTTCTGAAAAATCACACATAAAAAACAAAAAACAAAAAAAAAAAATAAAAAATACCTTTATTTTGCAAGGGTCAAGCCCCCTCCACACCCCATATGTGGGACACCCCCTGCAAATTATATATATTAATTCTGAGATCACACTACAGTGAGTAAAATGGTACATTTCCAACCTGCACTGTACTACGATATCCATTTTCTTTTCCTCAAAATCTTGAACATACAGTCTCGACCATATGGATTTCAAGTTTCAGAAAACCTGGTCAGTCAGTTGAAAGAGACCCGTGTAATACACATATTTGTGCATAGATATACTACTACTACTTTCGGCTTTTCCCGGTTAGGGGTCACCACAGCGGATCACCTGTCTGCTCAGGATTGGCAGTGAAGTTTTTACGGTATTGAGTTGCCAGCCTGGCACCCTACCTTCCACAGAAGGCACACACCATGTGCACACACATGCCTAGGGCCAATTTAGTGTGTCCAAATCTCCTACAGGATGTCTTTGGGATGTGGGAGGAAACTGGAGCACCTGGAGGAAACCCACATGACCACAGGGAGGACATGCAGACTCCGCACAGAAGGCACGCCAGCTGAGGATCGAACTGGAGAACCTCTTGATGTGAGGCAGCAAAGCTAACCACTGCACCGCTACACATATGTAGTGAATTGAAGTAAACCATACTTGTCAACCTCTCTGAGCAAATAATCTGGACAAAGGCATAAATATAAGTGGTACAAAGGCTGAAAAATAGGGACAATTTTTAAATACATCTCTTGCAAACTTAGAAAGTTGATAAAACAGGTTTTGCATTAGCATGAATTTTCTGAATAGTTTGTCATTATTTTCTAACTTCAGTCTAATGATTTACTACTAATTTGCCAAAAAAAAAAAAATCACAATTTTCTGAAAAACGGACCACAAATACGAGTCCAAAATCTGGACATTTTGCAAAAATATGTACAGTTGAGAGGTATGCAGTTAGTAAACTCTTACAAATGTGTATTTCAACAAAATGTACTGCCATTTTTACCTAAATATCCATTTGTCAATAGCATGAGATTTGGGTGTGAGAGTGTTTATAGGTTTGGGCTTGAATAAAGTCTAGCAAAGGAAGAGAATTAATGGTGTGTGTGTAATTGCATATGATTGTATGTGTGAAGCCCTTCATCATACAAATCATATAGTATAATGTACCCTTCAGTATGTACCTGACCAGACATGCAGCAACTGGAACAAGGGCTCCTTACAAAAAGGATACATAAAGTAAACAGTGTCCTACACTGATCCACTCAATGCCCTGTCTCTTTAATCTGTTATCATACAAACTTCTGAGAGGTGATCTTTGCATGGCATGCAAGGCATCCACAGACCAAACTTTGATGAATTTTTTTCACCATCTGCAAAACAGTATAGAAAAAAAGACCTACATTTTAATTACAATATAAATACATGTTAGAAGAGTGATATTTTTCTCTGGGAATTCCCATTTTCTGGAACAGGGTCCACATCAGTGTGAAGTAGAGCTCCTCCCAACCCTATTTAAGCACAAATTGAAGTTCAAACCTGATCTAGTAGTTGCGTCTTTCACATAGACAAAGGCAGTCAGTAAATCACACCCTCTATAAAGCAGATTTGTGGGTCATAGGTTGGTACTAGGCTATTGGCCCTAGGGCCTATACAAGCCTAGCCATAACAATCCCCTGGCTATTTCTTTCCACACTATTTACTTCCCTGGACCTCTGTCTAGCAGGGCGACTGATCTGATCCCCGGGGTGAATTTCCATTCTCCCATCCAATCGTCAAGGTTCCTTTTGAAGTGTGCCAAAGAGGCACTCTGCTTGACATGTATGCGCAGTCTATTCCAGAGTCTGGGGAGTCTCTGGGTCAGGAACCTATCCCTCCAGCATGTTTTGTGTATTGTGATGACACGATTTAGATCCTTGGAGCATGTGGCTCTGAGGGATTGAGATTTCTTTAAGTGTAGCATGTCCAACAGCTCTGGGTTTGACATGGCCTTGTATGTTAAGCAGAGATCACCTCTGAGTAGACTACGTGCGACAGAGTATAGCTGTGTTTTTTTAAGTCAGTCAGCATAGGGCATCTGCTTTAGGCCTGTGATTCTTTTAGTGAGGTATTTCTGTGGCCTTTCCAGTTGCTGCAGATGTCATGAGAGGTACATACCAAACAGGGCGTTGTATTCTATAATGGGTCTAATGAGGGATGAGTACAGTGGGACAATGACTTCCTTTTTTCTGGATGAAAAGCCCTTAGTGATGGTGTGCCACATAGGATTTCCTGACTGTTTTGGCGATGTGATTATCGAAGGTGAGACCACTGTCCACCTGTGTCCCTAAGTGTCTTAACACACTTTCGGTGTTTAGTGTACTGCCACCTATGTGGTAATTCATGGGTACATGTTTTTTCCCAAAGGGGATAACTATACATTTCTTGGCATTGAGCTTGAGCCCATGGCTCTGGCACCAAGCATCTGTTTCTGTAAGGCCCTTTTGTAAAGTATCCACATAATTTGGGGATTCAATGACGACTCTCAGTTTGCAGTTATCTGTAAACTTTGCTAGCCAGAGTCCCTTAGTGTTGGGCCTGTACTTCAGAGAAGTAGATAGCAAACAAGAGCAGTCCAAGGACTAAACCCTGAGGTACTCCACTTGTCTGGAGCTGGATTTGGAGTCTGCTACTTTTACAATGTGGGTTCTGTCAGTAAGCCAGTTGGCAACCTATCGAGTGATGTAGGGATTAATGCCCAGCTTAATAAGTCTATATATGATTCCAGAGTGGGGGATGGTGTCAAAGACCTTGGTGAGGTCCAGATAGGCTGTGTGAACCGCCTTACCCTCGTCCATGGCTCTGGAGACTGATTTGAAGACATCAATCAGGTTCAGGAGACAAGATCAGCCCTTCATGATCCCAAACTGGGTGGGGTCCAGTGTTCGAAGGTTGCCAATGTCTGTTTATAAGTTCCATGATAATATGTTCCATGGCCTTGCAGATCAGGTTCATCAGACTGATGGGGCGGTAGTTCCTGGGATCCAAGGTGGATCCCCCCTTGTGGAGTGGGATAAATGTAGCTGTATGCCACTCAGTGAGCACAAAGCCTGAGGTGAGGCTATGATTAAACATGACTTAGGTGAGGTGCCAGTTTTTTTTTTTGTAGTTCATGTAATACACAGCCCGGGATGTCATCTGGTCCCATGGATGCTGTATTCTTAGCTTTGGAGAGTGCGTTTTTTTACCTGTGTGGCCATTACTGGAATTTGGCAATCTTCCGGTATTGAGATGGGCCGTTTATTGGGTGAGGGGGGGTGAACTTGGCACTGAATTGATCTGCCAAGATACTGGCAATATCCTTGGGATCAGTATATTTAATGCCATTCTGTTGTAGCTCAGAGCAGATCTGAGCATTGCCATTTAGATTCTTGACATAGTTACAGAATGCCTTGTGGTTGTCTTTGGAATCTTTGGAAATTTTATTTTCATAACTAGCTTTGGAGGATTTTAATCGGGGATCTCAGCTTCTTACTGAGGCTGGTAAGGGAGTTTTTGCATCCTGGGATTTTCCATATTTGAGTTGCACAGCTAAGTCTTGTAAGGACCCTAGTGTTCAATAACCTACTAGATACTTAGGAACCTATGGTGTGTGTGTATACGTTTTGCAGGCCAGAACTAGAGCTAACATTTTGATGCATGATTATATAGGTGATGTCTTAGTGTCTTGTAGAGTAGTTCTAAGGGAAAATATTTTAACAGAGGTGTAACTACCTCATCTGGTGCCTTGTGCCATCCCCTGAACTGCCCCACTGTATATATGAGCTTTAAGTTGAGGATTAAAAAAAAACAAACAAAAAAAAAACTTGCTCATGCCACACACACACAGACACGCGTGCACACACACAAAGGCGCACACACAGGCAGACAGTAATAGTGTGCTTATTTCTTCTGTGGATTCAATAACGGCATTCATTTCTGATGCCAGTAATACACTGATGAATGACTGTCATGTCTCGAAAATGCCACTCTAATACAGTGCATCTGAATGGCTGTCCCCTTCTCCTTACCCTAGCTCTGCCTCTGGAATTCAGTAAAGTAATCTATAGGACTGGGATATTGGGCAGTCCCATATACCATCTTATCCACTGTGTGTTAACCCTAATCAAAATTTTTCCATTGACCCTAAACCCCTTCCGAGCCATTAACTTCCCATAACCATTTTCACTAACTGTACTACTACTACACAGACACACCACACAAGAACAAATCTACAATCCTAAAGCAATCACTCATCAGACCTAGTCCTTTAACACTAACCCAGTAACATGCATGCATACTTGTGCACACACACAAGCGTAAAAACATATCAATGATCAAACATAAAACACAATCTAGCCCCTTCCCTAGCCCACTAATACTCTCACACATACACCTAATGCTGAAGCTTAACTCAGCCACAGTGTATATGGGTAATTAGTTGATTTTCCATGTACGCAGTCGCCTACTAAGAAAGGCCATCTTCACTCTCAATTAGTGTGGCTGTGTCCATCTTCTCATTCATTACTTAATTATATAACTGATTCTACTTACTCAACCTCACAGAAATCAGCTCTGCTTAATACTCCAAGGTATCTCACCATATCAATTCTTTGTTGTGGTATGTACACAACATTTTTACTCCATAGTATATGGAGTACTGTATTTCAATTCTGTGTTGTGGTATGCACACATTTTTACTGCATTGTATATGGAGTATTCTATTTCAGTTCTGTGTTGTGGTGTGCACACAACCTTTTTAAAGCCACAGTTCTATTTACATTTGTTCACACGATTTAAAATATTGAGAAATCATTTTGGCATTAACCCTCTCACAATTGTGCTATATATTTTATCTATTTTCATTTCATAATTTTTGTTTTACTGGGTAAGTGAGCTGGTCTACGGACCCTTTCTAGTCACAAAATGAGTATAAAGCATTAAGAAAGTCAACATTACAATGCATAAGTAAATCGGCAAAAGCAAAACGCAAATATTTCAAATAGATACAAAAAAATCTGTTTTATGTGTTTTCATTACTTTAGGTTTTGATCAAAAATTATCTATATTTTGAGGTTCATGGGGCTCATCGTTCAAGGACCTGTCCTCAGTTTACATATATATATATATATATATATATATATATATATATATATAAAAACAAACACACAGACACACCAACTCTGAGATTGCACAATGACAGGGTAAGTGTAGATTTCCTATTCACTCTTGCACCAAGACTGTTGATCATCGAAATTGCTGATCAGTCAGCAGAGCAGTAGAGAAAAGTATGTATGGAAGAGCTTATGTATGCATATATGTTTATATGTGTGTGCATGTGTGTCTCTCTCTCTCTATATATATATCTATATATGGGCCTACTATACATGATCAAAATTTCAGAAAGCCGAGACCATATGCTTTTGAAATTTGGAACATGTAAATAAAAAATAGATTGAGATGCCCGTTTTGCAGGATTGAAATTTCAAAAGTCGATCACATGGTCTCATATGGCTTCTGGCTTTCTGAAATTTCGATCACGTGTAGGCGATGCATATATATATATATATATATATATATATATATATATAGATATATATATATATATATATATATATATATATATATATATAGGTTCATAGGTTCGTACTAGGCTATCTGCCCGAGGGCATTTACAAGCCTAGCCCATCGTTTTGTGGCTTACGCCACCCCTTTAGTATGGGGAACTATACCCATTATTTTGCTGTGCCTCTGTCGAGCAGTGACACACTATATATAAAAATCTATAGTTATATACATGCGTATACAGATATATGCACATGCATATATATATATATATATATATATATATATATATATATATACATATATGCACACATATATATATATATATATATATATATATATATATATATACATATATACACACACACACATATATATATATATATATATATATATATATATATATACACACACACACATATATATATATATATATATATATATATATATATACACACACACACACACACACTATCACTATACAATATAAATATGGATCGACAGTGTTAACTCAAACATTAGCTCAAAATCCAAAAACGTGCGTCAGGTCACTCAAAAATCTTTATACTCATGATCTGTGGCTAATTAAAAAAACATTGTTTGAAGGGAGCAACCTGCCTGCTACACGTGGATATTGTGCCCTATACCTCCAATATATACATATACTTCCTTCAAGGATGCATCAGTTTGAAGAAAGTATACTTAGAAATACAGTCACATGCAATCAAGTGCACAGATGAAGTCTGAGCTGCAAGTAGGTAGAGCATGACCAAGTAAAAAACACCTATTCCTATGTACATACATTTTGTGTGTATTTAAGGTTTAATACCACCTTGGTTATTTAGGAAACTTTACATTTGTCACCTGTGGTGGTGCTTAACGGTCAATGGTCAACTGAAATCTGTATCATGTAAAGTGTTTAATAAACAAGACCTGCACTAAATACATGCTTAGTCTCATTTAAAAGTCATCTACAAAGACTACTGCACATTCTAAACTGAGTTTCAGAAGTCAACATTGACAATGTTAATGTCATTAGACTAAATTTTAATGGGTCTGATTTAACTTCGGAGTATAACTAGAGAAAGAAGGCCCGGTACAGATTTGGGGGTTGGCATGCTGGTTAAGGTGCTTATCTTAAAGTAACCAAGTACAGGATTCGATTCTCATCTTTCCGAAGGATAGATAGACCTTAAATCCACCCATCATCAGTCTATTAATTACCTACTAGACTATAATTTTAAAGGTTGCGGGTTGACATTGTGCCTAAGGTTTTTACCTCAGAGACAGAAGGTACAGGGTTTGATTCTCATCTTTGAAGGAAACTGCTTAGGTTTAATATTGCCCAGGGTGGCTACCAGCCTAGTACTTTATCTATGAAACTGTGATACAGTTTGTAATGCATTTCCAAATCATCCTGTTAGCTAATAACTGCAAATATGGAAAACCAAATGTATTCATTCTTTGTAACAATAGGATGTGGTCATAAGTAAAAGTTCCATTATGTGAAGAGTAGTTTCATTTTGAATGTCATGTTATCCAATTTAATAGAAAATTAATACATTTTAGCACTTAATACACATGCATGCATACTCGTATATAATATATATGCGTAACAATGCTGATTATGCTTTGCACAGATTCATAAAGCTCATTTTACTATACTTGCTTCATAAATCTCTAAGCCAAGAAAAAAGGAACAAGAAATCCTTCAGGCATCTATTAGCCTCTTGCAGCCTCAGCACTTTTTGTGCACTGGCCTCTTCATTTTACAAGAGGAATGGGAGTCATAAATTTTCTAATCTGCATAGCTGGCACCATAAATCTCTAGAAAAAAAATTCACTGTACCTCAGTTTTAGCACTTCATTCTTAAGCACCACCTTCCTGCCAGCATTCAGTGTTCTCATTCATTTTTTTGTTTCTAACTTATTCATTTGTCACAATCAGTACTTCAAGGAATCATGACCCTCTATCTAATGTAGGACAAAATGGAAGCAATACAGCCCTTAGCATTACAATATCTAACAAATGTAAATCCAAAATGTGTTTATTTCAGTAAAACCATGACTGGAAAACAAGAGTTCTGCTCTAATTTGATCTCTGAACTCTCAGTTTAACACAGTGAATAAAACTGCTAAAGGCCTTCATCCTTTAATCCTGTGAAGGAATCCATCTGCATCTTTTTGCTTACTATTGTATGACCCTAAGCAAAGTATCCTAACAAGGAATTGCTCCCAGTATCCCAGAAACAGGCCTTTTGAAATTAACCTTCAAGTTTAACTGTATTAAATTCCAAGCAATTAAGGACTTCCATCCATAAAATGGTATATATATATATATATATATATATATATATATATATATATATATATATATATATATATATGTGTGTGTGTGTGTGTGTGTGTGTGTGTGTGTGTGCGCTCACGCAATGGACAATAAATGTGCTTAACACATTAGCAAAAAAATCTAGATAACTTTATCAGTATTGAATTCCAAGCCATTACTGAGAGTTCTATGTACACCACCTGCGTGCATGTGTGTATACGTCACTACTACCTCCACTCTCATTGATTATAAATTTTAGCTGAATTTGAAGAACTACATGGTACAAGGAAATACTGACTACCTCACAGGACCCACTCAAGCTGAGAGGTGCTAGCGTCACTCCCAGCTATGGTAAAAACAATACTGAGTGACCCCACAGTACTGAAGGATAATGTAACCAAAATGGATGACAAGAACAATATGTTTGAAGAGCTACTGGCTCACTGTGTTAAAAATCATTAACATGGATAACCAGAGCACTGCAGGAAGCCATGTTCCAAGGATGGAGCATCCAGTCTGCAAGAGAAGAGGCAAAAAAATAGTAGTGCAGAAATCACAGCACATAAAACAATGAGCTTCCTGGAGGGATAAGGGATTGGATCACTTTAGATTTATACAGGAAGAGATGTTGAAATTGGACAGTATTCCTTCCAGGGTTTATGAATTGCATTGCATCGTCTTTAAGTACTGAAACACTAATCTACCAGGAAACTTAATCTTTACCTTCTTAATCATAATGACAGAGAGGTGGCTTTTGGTTGCCATGCTGGTGGCCATTGGAATGCAAGTCCCAATGACATTATACTACAACCTACTGCTTCAGCAGTATTTAGTGATTAGTCCCAAAGGAGTTTGAGAACTTGGACATGTTACCATTAGAAAGCCTTGGTCAAACAGTGTGACAGAGGTATGGGAACCTGATGCTGTCTGAACTGCCATCACACTCTTCCGATGAGCTAGTCGAAGGAAATTAAACCAAAAACAAGACGGCCCAAATGAAATGGCGGTTAGTCTGCCAATTAAGTGGAACAGGCCACTGCCCTCATTCCTAATAAAATGCAGAAGGTAAAGGAAAGCAAAAAAATAAATAAATCGACTTTCTGTAGTCTTCCACTTTCCCGTCAATGTGAAAATTACTCCAAAATATGGCCATGTGAAAGTAATTTTATCTGCACCGAGGTACTCAAGCAAATTACATACAGACCTCAGCAGGCACTGATGGAATGTGAGGATGCAACCTCCTGGTAACTATTTTATGCACGTCAAGTCCACCAGCAGAAGAGGACTGATGAAATGCTTCTTAGAACAAACAGAAGTCACCAACATAGCTGAGGAATGACCAAAAGCTGCTATAGTATGAAGTGAATAAAAGTCTACAATCGGAGGGAATGAGAATTTCGATGTTGTTCTTTAACTCATCACAGTAAGAATTTACATAGGGTTATATGGCCAAGAATGACCCTAACCTTTTACCAAACCTTCCCTTTTTCTGTCCTGTTAGTGACCATGCCTGCCTTAAAGGTACATTAGCGCATTTCATTTTCAAGTTTGAAACAGTCTGTTGAATCAAGTACTAGGATAGAAAGAAGATTTTGTACATCTTGGTTGGGATTCCACTGCTTTGATTCAATTCTCAACAAAACATTTTGGTGATGAGTGATGTTTTCCAGGCATGAATGGTGATGTATTAAAAGAGCTCTATGTCTCTTCCTCTGTCCAGTTTGTGTGCATGGGACAGTTGCTGCGGTCTCATTTCCCGGGTATCATCATTATGGTATGCTATCCACATCAGTCAGATAAATAACAGGACCACTTCAGTTCTGGGTTATGATATGACAGAGTTCCACTATGGCTTTCTTTAATAAATTCAAGTACTACAATTGTATTTATTTTAACATTATTATAATAGGCATTTCTGCTATGGGCATTATGCATACTTCTCAACCTCTTGGCACAAAAAATCTGGACAAAACCAAAAATAATGGGGGTCAAAGCCCCAGAATAGGGACACATTTTAAATATTGCTCTTATAAACTTAGAAAGTTGCTAGAAAAAAGGCCTTGTGTTACCAAGCATTTTCTGAAGGGTATGAAGTCAGTGTCAAATGCCTTTCATTATTTAGTAAATTCAACCCTCACTTATTTGCCACAAAAATCCAGAAAACCACAAATTTTATGAGGAATGGGACTAAAAGTATGAGTCAAAAATATGGACATTCTGCAAAAATCTGGACAGTTGAGAGGTATGGAGACCACTTCTTTTGCAGCTTACTAATATCAATTTAGTTCCTGGGTTGTCATATTTTTTTACTTTACAAGCACTAGACTCAGATATGTTACTGATGCTTCTATTCAACATCAATTTGAAAAAAATTAGAACTGATGTCTATACAGGTTCTTCTTAACTGGGGGATGCCATTGGTATATAGTCTGTTATCACAATGGATAGACTGCCATCAGCCAAGCTTAATACTTTTTTTCCCCATGCTAATGTACTGATGGGCTAGACTACAAATACCTCCCTGCTTTGCTGTCCCCTGCAGGGTTCTACATCTACTGAGGTGTTTGTTCCTTGCACATTAAGGCAGGGTATTAACTCTGGGCATGGATTCCTTCACTAGACATGTATGTAGAAAGAAATGTAATTTATTTTCAGGTCTCACTCTGTATCAAACCATAAGTGAGCAAGTGAGTGGACTTGCTGTCCTGTGGTTGCAGGGAAGGGACTTATCTTAGGTACTACCTTTCTAACATGGAATGTTAATGCATTATAAACTTAATAAAAGAAAAAAAAAACTTTGGTAATGGGATATTTAAAAGAATGCTAAAATTCAAAGGACTTTGCTACAGAAAATGAAATTGACTATATAAAATGCATGACGTCGGGTGAAAATGTGGGTAAGCACTGGATTTGAACAGTTGTGTATTCTCTGCTAAAGGAAGGACTGCTAGTTGAATAAATCAAGACTTGAGGCAGAAGTTATATAACTACAAGAAAGACAAATCGGGCAAATAAACTGTGCTGAAGTTAAATACTCATCAGGGATAGCTGTTTCTGACTAGTTTCAACAGACCCAATGAAGATCATCTTACTTAAAAGTTAAAACTAGGGATGTTGATAGCTTTAGGTAATTACATACCTGAAATGCTACTAAGAATTAAACTCTATGCCATCCCTAATCCATGGCTTGACTGGATTCCTACGGGCAAGATGAGGTGGTCCACAATATCAGACTTATTTTTTCTATCTGAGCACACGTTAACAGTTAATGGAGGTTTGCATGATGTTGTATCTAGATGCAGTGAATTATACATTTTCAGCCATATAATGGAGTAATGAGCCAGATTAAATTTTTGTTTGTTGAGCCCTAATTTATTCGATTCAATGCTTGCATCAAGAAGTCTGCTCAGTTCCAGTTCATGGTCACAGATTGGTCTCCCTTAAATTATCAGATATAAGGATATTGATTTCTATTTTCTACTGGACAGGCGGACCTTCAGATGTTTTGTTAAATAATAATAAGGAAATGAAAGATTTAAAACAACTGAGATAACGGTACAGGGAGAATGGATAGGGATGAGGTTAACCCAGGAGGTGCTCTCGGACCTGTTTAGTACATATGAAACAATAGTCTTGCTTTAGAACTCGAGACAAAGGAGTGAGGCACACACAGACCACCTATAAGTTAAGTTTTGGGAGGTGGATAAAGACTGCAAGGCAATGAGATAGAACAGGAATGGTAAAGAGAAAGACAGACAATCTTGAAAATCAAAGCAAAGCTAAAAAATGCAACATACAAGGCAAATGGGAACAAAATCAACTCTTTTCTGGGCTATACCTCCCTTGAAGTTTTCAGTTTTCATTCTCCAAGTAAGGATGCACAAGCCAGTGCATTTCTTTGTGCCGGTCCCAAGCCCAGATAAATGGGAAGGGTTGCGTCAGGAAGGGCATACGGCGTAAAATTTTGCCAAATCATACATGCAGACAACAGTACAGAAATACATACCGGATCGGTCGAGGCCCGGGTTAACAAGGACCGCCACCAGTACTGTTGGCCAAAAGGGTGCTAGTGGAAACTGGGCTAATGTTGGCCGAAGGAGGAGATGCAGAGGACAGGAAGAAATGGAGACAGTTGATATGCTGTGGCGACCCCTAATGGGAGCAGCCGAAAGAAGATGATTCTCCAAGTAAGGAAATCAGAATAGATGATTACGGGGTTTAAGGGAACAAGTTAGAGTGTGACACCTAACACTTAGGAACTTGTAAAAACTACAGAGATGTATTTTTTGGAAGTCTACTCCTTACATGCATATGATGCCTTGGCTTGTTTTGTGAACATTTTTTTCTCAAGAGTTTGTGAGAAGGCAAGATATATTCTACATAAAGAGAACTCCTTAATGGATGCATACAGTCACAAAATTAAACATCTAGAGTATGGTTTCAGGGAAAGGCCACCTGACAGCCTAACTAATCTGGGAATGTAACCAACTTCTGGTCTCAAAACTGCTCGACTTCTACAACAAGTGTCCTCTTAACCTATGTCCCAGTGCTGTATTAGAACAATGGCCATCTTGTTGACAGAGGAGGAGAATCTATTTGGTGACCAATGCTGTCTTCTTCTTTTGGCTGCTCCCATTAGCGGTCACCACAGCGGATCATCTGTTTCCATTTCTTCCTGTCCTATGCATCTTGCTCTGTCACACCAACCACCTACACATCCAGAAACCTTATCTTAGGCCTTCCTCTTTTCCTCTTACCTGGCAGCTTAACCCTTAGCATCTTTTTAAGCTACACATACAAAATTCCTTCATGCCATGAATGTTAAGAATGCAACAAAAGTACTGTCCGGCACAGTGAACATCAACTCCCAACTTTGGTACACTAATATTAGCATTTTTTATGGTAAAGCTGGGTAACTGGATTATGGGCCAATATATGCCAGCTCACCTTGCTGCAGAATGAGACTTTGGTGGCTTTTTTCCCCTAGCAATGCCTTTAGTTAACATGAATGGACTTTCTATTGGCTGGTTTTGTCACCATATGTACTCAAGGAAAACTTTTCTCTATGAATAATGCATCCTTTTTGATGATCTCAGTGAATGGCTTAATCGCTGATCCCTTTCCTTATGAAGAGGGTTAAAGACAGGCATCCCCTTTTACACTGTTGTATGTACTGGAGACAGAAGTACTGGATCTTAATATAATTGACAAATTGTTGCTGAAGACTGGATCCAGAAACATTTACAGGAAGTTAGTTTGCTGATGACCATCTTTTGTGGCTAAGGTGTGCTCAGGTAAGTCGTTACTCTGATTATCTGTCAAGCACTGAGAAGAACAGTGACAAGTGCTCTCTCTGACTGCGTAATGTAGTAGAAATGTTATCTTTTGCTCAATTATTATTGATATTTTCATAACTGAGTGAGGTATATTTCACTTAGAGAAGTAGTGTGAAATGTCATGATGGGCAAAAGAAAAATGCACTTTCATAGTCCTTGTGTAGTACACTGCACTTGAGATATTGCTATTTACTACTAATTCAGATGATTTCTATTACTTTCATAAATATATATATATATATAAAATTCCAGAAACAAACACATATGAATTCAGAAGAAACTCCTAATGATTTTTAAGAAACCATCGCTGATGCATTTTATGTTGTATAAGTTGACAAACAGTGTAATTTGCATTTATTCAAATAAAAGCAATTTCTCATATTTGGGTGCATATATCAATAAAACTTCACACAGAAACTGATTGATATGTTATAGTCCATACTAGAGTTGTTCAAAATGCTGTTTGTAAATGTTTGGTTCATAATTAGTAACAACTTCATTATTATAAGTACACATTTAATGAAGTAAACATTTGCTTATATAGTTTGAAAGCAGCTTGGCATTACATCATATAACCATATACTATTTAGAGGTTATATTCTTACAGTGTAGAGAAATTGGCAATAATTGTAAAATTTATTTCAGCTGAATGTAGTGAAACAGTAAATTGTTGACACTGAAAAGTGAATATACCTCAGCCTAGTCAACCACCCCTTCAATGGGAGAGAAAGGCCTCCTTTCTGTACCCACTGCCTTTCTGCAGTCAACAAACTCTAAGAAAACAGGTACCCTTATCTTGACAATCTGACTCTGTGAAATACCATTTACTGCTATAAATACACATTGCCAAAATCTACTCTTTGATAAGACAGCAAATGCTGCACTAATAATGACCAATAATACAATCATTTAGGAAGGTAACTTTTGCTATGGATTATATTTTTTTTAGCCACCTGAATTTAGGAAACAGAAGAAAGTGACTAAAGTGAACAAAATCATGTCTCCTCGCTAGTTGTCAATATATCCAAACTCCCTTTAAGCAAAGAACAAATTCAAGTGTTGGACAAAGGTCCTTCATTTATAACTTCCCTTCGCTCTAGGCTAAGTGAATTTGTCCTAGATATTAAGTACTTCGGAAGGAATGTCACCTTAAACATATTTGGGAATAATGAGACAAAAGCAAGGACTACCTATAAGAAACCTAGCACTTTTGTACACGTGAATCATCCAGTAGTCGAACTATTTATTCATTTATGTGAGAATGAAGTAGCTGTCAAGGCAAGAGCATAAACATTTTCACAACCTGACATATGGTGAAAGAAGAGCACTACAGCAGCTAGGTGAAAGAGATGACATTGTAATTAAACCAGCTGAAAGGGGTGGAGCTATAGTTGTAATGGATTCTGTTAAGTATCGAAGCAAGATGGAAGAAATGTTAAATGATTCTAGGACCTATAAAATGGTATCCAGGAAGGATGCTGACAGAATTAAAAGCAATGTACGAGATTGCTCTTTATGATATGCTCATAACTAGATAACTGTCTAAAGAATTGTTTGATTTTTCCGAAGTTAGCCACCCCCAAATACCATCCATAAGTGGTCTGCAGAAAATACATAAAAATACGATAGACCTTCCCATGCGCTCGATAGTTTCAGGGATGGGGTGGATTAGTGAACCCTTATCAGTATAAATAGAGGATGAACTTAAGAAGCTTTTGTCAAGAGCTACGACTATATTGAAAGATGATGCAAATTTTTTAGAAAAATTGTACCAAGCAATGTGCAGATTTGATGATTATTCTAACTTGATATTGGTTACTATGGCCATATGTAGTCTGTTCACTGACACACCTAATATGGCATTGAAGCCATCAAACACTTTGTACCCTTGGAATTCTCTAACATTGAGGAGGCATGTTTACTATTAGATCTAGTACTGGTGAATATTTTTATTTATGGGAGCGAATTCTACTGGCAGCTCTGGGCAGTACCAATGGACACCCCATGTGCCAACAGCTACTCCAACTTAGTCCTGGCCCAATGGGAATCTGAGAATGTTCTGAATGTCTTGAACCGTTGGATTAAGAATCTGGTTTTTATTGATGTTTTATGGATTACATTTTTGTCATGTGGGAAGGTGATGAAAATCAATTATCTGGATTTGTTGACTATTTAAATACCACCACAACACTCCTGGAGTTTGAAATCCGTGCATCAAAAGATGAAATTGAATTTCTTGATGTGATGATATGACTGGATCCAGTCATGGGTCTTCATACTACTGTGCACAGAAAGGAAACCTGGGGGAACCATTTCTTGCTTAACAGTAGTATGTATCCTAGATTGTTTTTTTTCCAACATTATGCAGAATCAAACCACCTGGATATCAAAACTGTGCACCAAGGATGACGTGTTGCTATCAGAAGAGAAATTAATGAACCATCTTAAGGATAGGGGGTATTCTGAAAAAGATATCAAAATGGATTTACATCAAGTCATAGAAATAAGAAAAGGTAAGGGACATCCTTATTATTTTGAAAATAAAGGACATACGAAAGGAACTAGAAATACAAATAGAGATTTTTATCAACAAAAATTAGGATGTATGTTGACTTACAGCACGGACACCCCACAGATATGTATCATTAAGAAATAATGGCTGATTCTTACAGAAGATGAAGGATTAAGAAACATAGCGGAGGAAGTCTTGAGGTATGTTTAAAATAACATCAGAAGATTATGTGGTAAAAATGATTATGCTGAGGAATGCGGTGCTCTCAAGAAAGGTGGTACCTTCAAATGTGGTAGATGCAAGGCATGTGCTTATATTGATACCTGTAATTTGTTTTGCCATCCTACCACAGGTCAGGTTTATTGTTTCAAAGGTCATGCCAGTTGCAATACCAAACATCTTATTTATACAGCTAGCTAAGATGTCCTGCCTATTATATTGGGAAGACCAATCAGAAATTTAGAGAGAGGATTCTTCATCTATGGGACATACAGAATCGCATTAAAAGCAATGCTTTAAGCTTGTCATCGCATGACTTTTCCCTCACATTCCTTTAAGTTCAAGGTACTTTAACGGATAACTGAAGATGAGAGGTGGTGACATCCAGAATAACGGAAATAGCAAAGATAAACTGGATCATTGATTTATGAGCAGATCGTGCTGCAGGCTTAAATGGGGTGCTGCATTCGAAATCCATTTTGAAAGGAAGATGTCTCCAAGAAGAAACTGTTGGTTGATTCTGAAGGCATGTTTTGGATTTGATGGCTGATTGGATGAGACTAGAGACAGTGATAGGTCAAGAAGGGAGGCATTGGCCCTATTAAGTATATAATGATTGGTGGAGGCTATGTTTAATCCTTATGGAGTGAGTTCAACAAAATAGGATCCAAGGAAGGGTACAGTTGAAAGCGCTTATCCTGTTTGTCTATTTCATACCAGAAAGATTCACTTGGCTTCACCCTCATGTTTTAAGTTTTTGAATAAATATATTTTTATGTTATTTGTTGATTTTAGACAGACTTCCTAAAGAAGCATCTCATTTATGGTGGTACGTCTGAGACTTCATACATGCTATCCTTTCTTTGCTTTGGACTACCTTTAGCAGTTCTCAGGTTTTACTCCATTAGTATATCTAGAGGCTATATTCTTAGTGTAGAGAAATCAGGTCTATGTCATAAAACCGAAAATGCAAACTCTCAAACGCTCACATGAGCGAATGATCATAAAATCAAAATTAGTATTGTGGGGGGCTGTGCCCCCCACACCCCCTGCTAAATATATATTCCTACTCCAAGATCGCACTACAGTGATGAAAGGGCAAATATTCTGATCTTCACTGTACTGCGATCCCAAAATACCACTTTCAAGTTTATGATTATTCGCTCATGTGAGCGTTCGACACTTTACGTTTTCATCGTTCTAAAGTAGACCCAAGAAATCTGCTGTAATTAAATTTCTTTCAGCTGGATGCAGTGAAACAGTAAATTGTTGACACTGAAAAAAAGTTAATATTACCTCAGCCTAGTCAACCACGCCTTCAATGGCAGAGAGAGGCCTCCTTCTGTAGCCACTGCCTTTCTGCAGTCAACAAACTCTAGGAAAACAGGTACCCTTGTCTTGACAGTCTGACTGAAATAGCATCAAATGCTAGAAATACACAGTGCTAAAAGCTATTCTTTGTTAAGGCAGGAAATGCTGCACAAACAATAATAGATTCATAGGTATTTATTAGGCTAACGACCACAAGGGCCTTTTTAACCCTAGCCATGCATCCCACATCTCTGACAAGTTCGGAGTTCGGATACCGTTGATAAGTGTAAGCATGGGCCTGGGAGATGAACCATTTACAGGTTACCTGCTTGCATCAAAGACACAGGCGCCAAACCAGGGATAAATTTCCAGTCATTTAGGATGGTAACTTTTGCTATGGATTATGTTGTCCTTAGCCACCTGAATTTAATGCAGATTTTCTCATTATTTTCATTACAGTAAAATCCATTAATTTTGTGATTAATAGCAGTTTGCTGACATTAGCATGGCAGCATGGGCTTTTCTCTTACTGGACACAGACGTTACAAAAAAAAAAAAAAAAAGAAATTCTTGGATATTAAAGAATGAAAGCCCTAAATTAAACTCATCAGTTCCAGCGTATACAAGTTTAAATTACAGAAAGCCAAAATCAGTAAGATCTGTTGAGATCGAAATGATTTTCAACTGGGGAATGTCTTCATACGGCCTCGAGAGAATTTTGAGAAAGAGACTGGGAGATCCTAGCAACAATGTAGTATCAATGATGGTCCACCATGGGGCGGTGTTGTTCCCTCGTCTGTTCCAGGTGATTGTATCTCCTCTGAGCGTTGATTTGTACCAAGTATTTCCCCTTTAGTAGGTGAAGTTGCTTTGGCAAAGGAGCTGGGAGCTCGCAGGAAGATTTTAACCACGAATGCGCAAGTGCACAAGTCAGGGGAGGTAGAGAAATCTACCTCTGGCAGTAGCAATGATATTGATGGTTGTTTTTTCAGCTTCAACGAGCAATACAACCTCAATTTTCCACTTCCAGTGAAGGAGCAAACTTTTCAATGGCTCACGGAACATCAACTAGGGCAGAGTCGGAGCCGCAACAAATGAAAGATGAAAGGAACTGTGAGTAAGTGGAATACAATAAAATAGGCGTTTTTGAATGCTAAGAAGGACTAGTGTTGAACTTATCCAGTATAACTTTGACGCCTTATGAACCAAGTGTTTTAGGTAGAGGGTTATCATTTATACCCTCTACTTGTTCTAATTTCACGGATGTCATTTTTGATGTTAATTTGCCAGGAATTTAGGGTTGAAAGTAATGTTTAACAATTCTGAAAGTGTAATGAGTGGAGAGAGTAATATTTTTTCTAAAACCAGCTTGTTTTTACCCAAGATTAACCCTCTTATTGCTGCGTTTGAAAAGTTAGTCATACAAGATGTAAATGATTTAAGTGAGGCTAATGCTAATAATCATGCTTGTTATAGGAGAAAGCAGAATCTCTCCAAAGATGAGTTTAATGCGCTGAAGGGGTTGGAGTATAATACTGATATAGTTATTAGGCTCGCGGATAAAGGCGGACCAATAGTGGTATTAGATAAGACTTGGTATGTGTCTAAAATGCAGGTAATGTTAAATGATGAGTTATTTTATGAGAAATTAACTCGCATTCAGGTTAACACAATTATACATGTGCAGATGTGCAAATTTTACTTAAAAAGATTCATATCAAATATACATTTAACAGTCATCTTTTGGAATATTTTTATATAAATAAACCTACGGTTCCTGTTATACAAGGTCTCCCGAAGGTACACAAATATGGATCTGATCCACTGCTTAGACCCATTGTTTCTGGTAGAAATTGGTGCACTGAGACCATTTCTATATATATATAAAAACATTTGAGACCGGGTATTAATAAATTAACACATGTATTAAGGGACACCGAACATTTTCTTAGAGATTTGCATGAATGTCTCCAATTGTTTGAATGATGATGTGGTTTTCATTACTATAGATGTGGTGTCTTTATTTACTATTATACACAATCTGGATGGCCTTAAGGTGACAATTTCTGCAGCGGTTTACAGATTATACCCCCAACAAGGTTCAATTGTTGGTGAAACTTTTGGAGATTGTGCTTGAGCACAAAATTTTTGCTTTTGGTGAGCAAATATACAAGCAATGCAATGGCGTAGCTATGGGCACTTCTTGTGCCAATAGCTACGCCAATGCTGTAATGGTTGTATGGGAGTATGACTATATATTTAACGGGCTATTTAATGAACACATTTTGTTTTTTCATAGATTTGTGGACGACCTATTTATTTTGTGGAGGGGAGACCTTGATACATTTTGCTGCCTTTATGGAATATGTGAATAATAGTACCTGTTATTTGAAGTTTACATCTCATTCTTCAGAATTAATTGTGGATTTCCTGGATGTTTCTGTTATTAAGGATGAAATTGGTGTTATTTACACTAAGTTGCAATGGAAAGACGGTCATGTGAATCATTTATTACATAGGGACAGTCTTCATCCTCAATATGTATTTAGAAGTGTGGCTTCTAACCAGTTTTATAGAGCTTCAAAATTAAATGCTAGAGATCGTGATTTTATTGGTGAAGCTGATAATGTGAAGATGAACTTGAAGGAGAGAGATTATAAGGAACACCTTATTCAAAACAACGCAGTTAAGATTTTTGATAAAAGGATGAATGAAGCCAGACCATGTTTTTCTACAGGTGATAGAGAGTTTGTTAGGAGGTGGGAAAGCAAATATAACAGGTTTGAGGTTTAAAGTTACTTATACTAGTGATGTAGATAGTTATAAGGATATCATTAAAAATGGTGGGGTGTTCTTAGAACTGATAATGATATCTCTAGGCACATACCTGAAGTGCCGTGTTTTTTATATAGAAAACAGTAGGTCACTGAGAAGTAGATTGTGTTATCCTAAGGATGAAAGTAAGAATTCTCATATAGTGGGAACTAAACCAGGTGGCCATTGCAAGTGGTGTGCATATATTAACAGCGGTTGCAAATTTGAACATCCTGACCAAGGTAGATGTTATAATTTCACAATAACAGCTACATGTGATACCTTAACATATTGTTTATTTAGCTTACTGCACTGTATGTAAAATGTTTTACATAGGTAAGACTGACCGTCCCTTTAGAGAGCGCATAAGAGAACACATCTACCATATTAATAAAGGTAATGTGGTTAGTGCATTGGCGAAGCATGTTTTGAGTACTGACTCCAGTCATAGTTTAAAATTTTTAGTTATTGCTAGGGTTTATGAGAATGTGAGGCAAGGTGACATACGTGCAAAGACTGAAGATATAGAATCCTCATGGATAGTGAGGTTCAGGGCTGATGTGGGAAATGGGCTTAATGAATCAGTTCCATTAGTACCTAAATTAAAGAAGAGACCCCTGAGAAGGTAGTTAGCATTAAGGCATATTTTTAGTATGTATTATTTATGTCTGATGTTTTTTATATTAAATTTGTATGTCTTTTTTATGATTTGTGTTTTTAAATCTGTGGTTTTAAATTTGAATTTGTATCATGTGACTTCTGATGTATTAATAGGGGTGTGTGTATATGTTAGTGCTTTTGTAATACACCTGATGATGCCTGTTTGGTGAAAGCGCTTGTGTTTTGTTGCACTGCAGTAAAAGATTTGAAAAGGAAATATCAGCTGTTTCTGTGTCTTACTATTCATTTATTGAAAGAAAAAAAATGTTGTGCTGCAAGGTCCTTTAGTAGCATCAAAAAGAGTAGGGAAGCATTTAACAGGTTAACCAGATACATGTCAGACAAATGAGCGACGGAGAACAGTAACATATACAGTAGAGCAGACAGGTCTGATTGTTCCACCACAGATTAATCAATAATGGCAACTTGACATAAACAGACCATGAAGTACTACAGGACTGCTGGGAGCTATCTGCATTCAAAATAAGGAAAGGCCAACTAAGGACCATTCAGAGCCATCCAGCTCCTTCCTTATGTATACACACACACACCCATAAAAATCTTATGTTGCAAAGGTAATTCTGAAATAGCAGAAATAGGAGCTTTGTTTCACTTTTTTTTTTTATTATATCAGGCAAAATTTATTTTCTTGAAGATATGTCAGTAATTCTTTGCCAGCAGAGTTCTTTCAAACATATCCTTAAAATGAAAAGCACTCAACTTCTTAATATGATTAAAGTCAGTTAAGAAATTAATGCACCTGTCAGTATAAAACTGAAGGGACTACAAACAAATTCTGGACAGAAGAATGATGCACCAATTTTAAATCTGACTTTTTAAACAGAAATGCTCTGATCTTTATCATGAATGAATGACAGCAGAGTCTCTAGTCAGGTTTGAAATGCAGTAAAATAAAATAAAACTAAAAAGCAAAGTGGTGCTGAATTTGGAAGCATGGCTTATGCAAGTTATTATACTGTCTAAAATAAGGTTAGTAAATTAGCTAGAATTCATTTTACCCAGATTTCTGAATATACACTGTATTTCCCTTGATTTCTCATCTAGTCCTATTAAGTCTTACTGCTGGGAAACAGTGAATAATAACTTAAGTAAATGTGATGCACATAATGTGACAGATACAGTTTGCAAGCAGGTGAAGCAATGCACTGTAATATCAATATGTGTGGTGTGGTGTCCAGATGTACTGGTAATGGTGACAAAAAACAGTAGCTCCAGATACATTTTTAAATGATACATATGGACCAGGCAGTGCATTTTTGTCCTTCTGCTTAAAAGGGCATGGAGGGGTGACCCTTCACCTTGACATTCTTGTGTTTCAGGATCATATAAGCTAATCTGAAAAATTATCCAAGAAGGAACAGGTCTTACAAGAATCAAGAAAAATATAATGGACCCGACATTCTTTCTGTGAATTCATAGAACGCCGCAAAGAAAGATGGAACACCTTAATGTGTCCTTCTATGCAAGAAAAAAATGGTGTTATTGCCAAGATACCTTTTTTATGCAGCTCTCTCCCAAATGCTATATTATATATATATATATATACACACACACACACACACACACACACACACACACACGAGTCTACTTCATTTGATCGACAGACCATTTGATTGAAATTCATTTGGTCTAAAGTTCATATGATCTAAAACTAGTATTCAAGGCATAAAACTGGGATTTCTCCCATTCACCAATGTAGTGCGACCCTGGAGTTGATATATATATAGTTAGGGGGGTATGGGGTCACAGCCCCCCCCACCTATTTTAATTTAAAATGTCTTTTTGTTTTATTTTCTTCTGTGGGGAGGTGCAATGAAAGCAACATTTTAAATGGTAGTTTTTGTCACCAGATTTAGTCTTTGTTATGGTCCTGTGCTTGATTCCTCAAGCCTCTAGTTACCTACTCTGTAACTATGATCATGTCAGTTAACTTGATAATGTTCTTAATTTGCCAATAAAAGAGACCCTTGTACAAAGCAGGTTGCCCTAGTTAACAAAAAACAGGAATACATGGAGAAATGTCATGCAGCCAATAAAAACACAGTCTCACAGATGCTGGCTAACAGACAGGGTCGAACCCAAGAATTTAGCGTTGTGATGTAGTACTATGCTGCAATGACAGCAATGATCAACAGCAAATGTACATTTGTCAAAATATGATATACCACAGAAAACAAAACACACATACTAAGGTGAAATTCCACATTCCCACTGTTGCAATAGGTTTTATGCAACAGGGGTTATATCTTGCCCAAGAAACAACAAATCAGCCATTTCACAAAGATTTGCCTCCCAATCTCTCATCCACTCTGACTGCGGATTTTTAAGCCTAAGAAAGGCAAATAAGCAGTCAGAATGAATCTTTCTAAAGGACTTCCTTACTGCCTTCCAAGGAGACGCAGCTCAGAGGCGTCAGAGGAATGGCAACTGGCCACAGGCTTCATTTCTGGCAGATAAGTCCCCACAGGAGAACTCTTCTACACAAATTACTACCCTTTTAAGAAAACATTTCATTTTCTGACCAAAGAGTTATTTTGCCTTTAAGAAACCAGCTATTTTTCATATCATCAGAAGTTTCCCGTCATGGAACATTATACGTATATAACAATACTGTATATGGTGCATTTAACTATCTGGAGGCTATTTTGTGGTGTAAAAATTGTGCTGCTTGTCTAACTTTTATTTTGAATGAAGTTTAGCTATGGAACAGTCGAGGCTGTGTAGTGTATGTGCAGTGCTTGTTCTAACCTATTTTTTTCTATTAGTGTTCTTTGCAACTTTTAAACATTAATCCGATATGAACGTTTGTATGATGCAGTTGCATTTACTAGGAAATGATGATGGATAAGATGGGCAGAGTGGTACTTCTAACCTGATCATTTAATCAATTTAATTTAACCAAAACCACATATGTGCATGTATTATAAAAAATATTTATTTTTGTGTGTCTGCACGTGTATGTGTATATTATATATGGATCCCCTTGAAAATATCTTATCTCCACAATATCAAATCCTACTTCATGGAGATAACGTTCCCGAATATTCATTATATCGAACGCAATGGCCCGAACAATGGAGAACTAACCCTGGGTAAACAACCACTTGACCACCAGGACAACACAAGAAAACTCCATGTCAGAGGCTCTGCTCCCCACCCCCAACTAAATATACCAACTCCAAGAACACACTACAGTGGATAAAGGGCACAGTTCACCATGGTGGCCAAGTGGTTCTTTTTCTGGGGTTAGTTTTCGTTTTTCTGGGTGTTTGATATGAGGATTCGGCAAAGTCATCTCCAAGTCAGATTTGATATTGTGGAGATTCAATGTTTTGAAGGGGACCCATATACACAAACACACACACATATAACACAAATATATGTACACTACACAGATTTATGTATATATATATATATATATATATATATATATATATATATATATATATATATATGTGTGTGTGTATATATATATATATATATATACACACACACATATATATATATATATATATATATATATATATACACACACTATGAGGGGAACTAATATATATATATATATATATATATATATATACACACACACACATATATATATATATATATATATATATATATATATATATATATACATATATATATATATACACACACACACACACATATATATATATATATATATATATATATATATATACACATACATATATATATATATATATATATATATACACATACATATATATATATGTATCTCGTGGTGGCCAGCAGAGTAATCCAAGCTTCAGAGAGCTGAAAAAGCGACTTTACCTGATATAAGTATTTTTTTGTGGCTTTCCACTTCTATTTATCTTGCTACTGTATTTTCGCCTGTTTTGCTGATACATTGCTACTGTTTTATTCTGCATTTATTCTGATATTGCACTTGTTTCTCAGTTTGTTACTTTAAATATCTGTAACTGTTGCAAATTGTTTGTGTAGGCTGTGATAGCCGATTTATAGCATTTATAAGTGTTTACTGTATCTGTTCTGCTTGTCTCTTGAAAAAAAAAAAAAACAAAAAAAATCTCTTGTTTTCCCACCTTGCTAAGCTAGATTAGTCCAGTTTCAGAGCTTGCTGATCCCTGGACTTTGTTTGCAGTTCCTGTTACTGATTCTTTACCTAATTTGGAAGGAAGAAGTTCCTTTGCTTACCAGTGGGAGTGGGAAGCATTGAGCTGCCTGTTGGTCCAGTTTTGTGAGGTTTCAGCCAGCAACTTGTAGTTTATTGGTCGTTTTGGGCCAGTTCCTAGCTTCTTTCAGCCCCCTGATATAAAAAACGCTAAACGCGCGTTTTTGGCTTGTACCTACTCAGCACAAGATCCTCGTGGTGGCCAGCAGAGTAATCCAAGCTTCAGAGAGCTGAAAAAGCGACTTTACCTGATATAAGTATTTTTTTGTGGCTTTCCACTCCTATTTATCTTGCTACTGTATTTTCGCCTGTTTTGCTGATACATTGCTACTGTTTTATTCTGCATTTATTCTGATATTGCACTTGTTTCTCAGTTTGTTACTTTAAATATCTGTAACTGTTGCAAATTGTTTGTGTAGGCTGTGATAGCCGATTTATAGCATTTATAAGTGTTTACTGTATCTGTTCTGCTTGTCTCTTGAAAAAAAAAAAACAAAAAAATATCTCTTGTTTTCCCGCCTTGCTAAGCTAGATTAGTCCAGTTTCAGAGCTTGCTGATCCCTGGACTTTGTTTGCAGTTCCTGTTACTGATTCTTTACCTAATTTGGAAAGGAGGAAGTTCCTTTGCTTACCAGTGGGAGTGGGAAGCATTGAGCTGCCTGTTGGTCCAGTTTTGTGAGGTTTCAGCCAGCAACTTGTAGTTTATTGGTCGTTTTGGGCCAGTTCCTAGCTTCTTTCAGCCCCCTGATATAAAAAATGCTAAACGCGCGTTTTTTGGCTTGTACCTACTCAGCACAAGATCCTCGTGGTGGCCAGCAGAGTAATCCAAGCTTCAGACAGCTGAAAAGCGACTTTACCTGATATAAGTATTTTTTTGTGGCTTTCCACTTCTATTTATCTTGCTACTGTATTTTCACCTGTTTTGCTGATACATTGCTACTGTTTTATTCTGCATTTATTCTGATATTGCACTTGTTTCTCAGTTTGTTACTTTAAATATCTGTAACTGTTGCAAATTGTTTGTGTAGGCTGTGATAGCCGATTTATAGCATTTATAAGTGTTTACTGTATCTGTTCTGCTTGTCTCTTGAAAAAAAAAAAAAAAAAAAAATATCTCTTGTTTTCCCGCCTTGCTAAGCTAGATTAGTCCAGTTTCAGAGCTTGCTGATCCCTGGACTTTGTTTGCAGTTCCTGTTACTGATTCTTTACCTAATTTGGAAAGGAGGAAGTTCCTTTGCTTACCAGTGGGAGTGGGAAGCATTGAGCTGCCTGTTGGTCCAGTTTTGTGAGGTTTCAGCCAGCAACTTGTAGTTTATTGGTCATTTTGGGCCAGTTCCTAGCTTCTTTCAGCCCCCTGATATAAAAAATGCTAAGCAGCGTTTGCGCGATTTAAGCGAGTTTAATCTTGAGCTGCTACTGTTGCACACTAGGGCAGCGCCCGGTTAAGCAGATTTAAACTATTAGGGCTACCTAAATTACACTCTTCAAATTTTCCCTTAAAACTACCTTCCTCGAACTATACTACTGATCTAATCAGCGTATCCTATAACTAAAAAGATCATCTCTACTTGACTCCAAGTAGACTATTCTCTATCTGTTAAACCTAGCACTTGCTCCTACAGTACTTATTACCTTGATACGGCACTCTTGTCATAGATAGTACCCCAAAAGGCAAACCCCATTTCTGTCACCCACGTCCGCCGGAATCTTCTTCAAAGTTTTTGTCTATTCCTTCTAGCATGTCGACGGATCAGTTGCTAGTGTCCTCTCCTGCTCAGCTGGTGAACCTGGGAATTTTGAGGCAATGTTACAATTGCCTCATGTACCTGAACAACCCTCTCCTCCTCCCACAAAACACAAATACATGCGAGAGATGCAACTATACGGCCAAACTGGAGGCTGAGCTCTCTCAACATAGGACTGGCAAGACCAGTCAGGAGGAGAAGGTTACCACACACACTATAGACCCAGTCTCACATAGTACCATCACAACCTCAAATCATACACATAAACACACAAAGACATACTCGGAGGCTCTGAACAAAAATCTACCAAAACAGCAGAGGCCACCTAAGCAGACACCCAAACAACCACCACCTCAGAACACAGCACCTGCAACACATAGACCTCACAGTCAGAGTGTCAAACAGTCACAGCCCTTAAGGCCAAACACAATGCCAGACACACTAGTCGTTGGTGACTCCATAGTCAGACACACTGACGTTCCGCTCACCAGACTGAGTAAGGAGAAGGTCACAGTAAGCTGCCTGTCAGGCGCTAGAATCCGCCACATAACGCAAGCACTCAGGTCTCTCAACAGCAGGTACAAATATGACTCAGTCATTGTCCATGCTGGTGTGAGCGACCTGAGGCGTACCTCCTGGACTACATGAAAAGAGACATTGAGGAGCTCTCTGATTATGTAGCCCAGGCAGGTATGACCCTGACCTTGAGCAGTATCCTACCTTCACCAAGAATGATGCCACAATACAGAGATAAGATGATCAGCTTTAACAATTGGCTTAACCACTGGTGTCATTCAAAGGGGATCAGTGTCTGTCTGCCTGGGATGACATGCTGGACAAGCCACGCTGCCGCAAGGGGCGGCTTGCACCTGTCACCCTGGGATTCGGATATTGGCAAAGGCTCTTGCCACCCCATAGTGCCTTTTTAGGCAAGGCTCAAATTCTAAACCTACCACCCTAGAACACAAAAAGGAAAAAAACTAAGGGTAATGCTGCTCAATGCCAGAAGTCTAAATCTCAAAATGCACGCACTTTCGAGGCCCTTCTCAATATGGAGAACATCGATGTCTGTGCTGTGACAGAAACCTGGTTCAAGGCTCCTGAGAGCACCCCAGCACTATCAGGTTTTACCTCATATCATGCGTTCCGGCCCCAAAATCCGGACAATACCAAGAAAGGAGGGTATCCATATTCATCAAGGACACCCACACCTCAAGACTGGTGGCAACGCACGATGCATCGGAGACCATCCAGGTGCAATTAACCATAGGCAAGACTGCTCTGCAAATTGTAGCATGTTACAGGCCACCCTCACAAACTCAGGAACCTCACATGGCCTTCCTGAAAACACTAGAGGGATAAATGTATCACCAAACACCATCATACTAGGTGACTTCAATTACCCTAATATAGACTGGGAACACTACTCAAGCCCAAACACCCTAGCCCAAAAGTTCCTGGAATTCATAAACTCAAATGCCATGGAACAACTAGTCACCATCCCCACAAGAGGAGATAACATACTTGATCTCATCATCACGAACATGGGAGCACAATGTTCAACACCGAAGTATACCCCTCACTGGTGAGATCAGATCACAAACTAATCTCGCTGGAGGTCCTCATCCCACCCCACCTGAAATAAAAAGACCACAGTAAAAACTTCGAAAGCCGACTTCACACTTCTAAAGACTAGTGTGGTCTCCTTTAAGGCCCCGAGCGGCGGAAAACAGTACTCAAGCCGCTGAATCACTCACAAATGCCTTCTACCAGCACCTGCAGGACTGCATGGATAAGGCAATCCCAAGCAAAACAAAGACTCTCTGTACCAAAGGCAAGCGTCCACTCTGGTGGACCCCAGCCATAAACAAACTCTACAACAAAGGAGAAAGCTGATACAAGATAGAGCAAAATCCTTAAAAGGTAAGACACCCTTGATCACTATAAGTAAAAAACTAAGAGCTCTCATAAAATCATCCAAAGCAAATTTTGAGAGAAAAATAGCTAAAGACTCAAAAGACAATCATAAGGCATTCTTTAGCTATGTTAGAAACCTGGGAGGAAACTCCCAGATATGCTCAGAACTAGTCAAAAATGATGTGAAGATTACTGATCCTACAGACATTGCCA